>NC_087478.1:44639048-44942079 GCF_036417665.1 Passer domesticus | reverse complement strand
TCACAGTTCCTGGTGGATGTGGTGTGTAGATCCAAAGTCAATAAGACATCTATTGTTAGCAAGAGAAGAGGAGAGACTAAGCTGTACCACTGAAGAATACTTATATAATGAGAACATAAATGTGGCTGCATGTTGTCAGTGTTCTTTTCCTTAAATTTTCTCTTACTTTTGTAGTGTTCCTGTTTAGTGTACTTAGGCTGATCTCTATCTTGCATATACTTTGAAGGAATATGTCAAGGCTCATGTGAATGTCTTAGTAATTCCTATTTTTGTCAAATTAATTCAGTTTTTGTCTGCAATTTCACAATCTTTGTTTTTGTTCTCCATGATAAAAATAAGATTCTGTGGATCTTAAATAATATTTGCAACTTAAATAAACTTTGCAACTCAGATCAAATTATTTTACATCCAGAATCAGATAAAAGTATTGTTTCTCTGCCCCACACATTTTTATGATTTTATATTCCTTCTGTACAAAATGGTTTAGACTTTTTCCTCTGATCTTCTGGCTTCTTTCAACAATCAATTATGCACCCAAATTTTAGATGCATAATTAGGTTACATTTTCTTCCCTTAGTAAAAATACAGAGACAGTAGATGCTTGTGAAAACTCAAGCCTTTATAGTAGGTTATATAATAAACTTACTTCTGTAGTCCTCTGGGATTTAACCAACTTTTATTTTCCCCTTTTTTCAAACTAACTGTCTTTTTCTCTTCTGTAAAGATCTTTTTTTTTCACCCTGGTTAGCCCTGGTGGGTTCTCAATGTGTGTGTTGGAGTAATGGTGGGGTGGTGTTTGGTTTTTAAATACTAGCTGAATTCCTGAGGTCAGTGACAGTCTGGCATGCTTGCACCTTGTTTTGGTGTGGGTTTGTCTCAGGTGTATTGAGTTTAGCATAGGAAAAACATGGAAGTTACTCATTTTGAGCAGGTTCTTGAACTTCTTTAGTGAAATAAGTTACACAAACTGCTTAATTGTATATGTGACTATACCTGCATGGTTATTTCTATCTAGTTTTCTTTTAACGGATTAAATGGACTCTGAGATAGCTCAGTTGTATAGAGCATGGTGCTAATTACACCAAGGTTACAGATTCAATCCCATTTACTTAAGAGCTGGATGTAATGATCCTTGTGTGTCCCTTCTGACTCAGAATATTCTATGAATCTGTGAAAATAAAAACAGGTAGAGCATTTTAAAGCAAGCACTAAAATGACCTTTTTCTTCTACAGGCTTGACAGGTGGCTCTATGCTGCAATTGAATGCTTGGAGTATTTTCCTGACCAGTTCCTAGTGATGGTTAGTCAGCAGTTACCTCAAAGCACTGACAACCCCAGCAGTCTGAATACATGCAAGAAGATTATTTTTGATGTTATAATGAAGTATTATAGTCAAAAGAAGGACTCTCTTCTTGCCACCCAGGATTTTGTTATTCATTCAGGAATTATAGAGCTTATAGGTAAGAGCAACCTGGAACAAAAAAGAAAGATGCAAAATGTGTAGAGGATGCCACTAAGTATTGATTGACTGAATCATGACACCATTTGCAATGCCATTGCAGATGCACTTTTTAGGTTGGAAGGAAATGCTCAAGATCACTATTATGAACCTGTACTCAAGACAAGGAGAAATTTCAAAGTTATGTCAATTTACTTAGGGCCTGGTCCAACTGAATTTTGAAAATCTGGAAGATAGAGATTCACCAACCTCTATGTGTACTACTTTCAATATGTAACTACTCCCACTGTGAAAGTTACTTACCTCAGGTCAGAATTTGCCTTATTGCTACTACTAAGTAATAACATAAAACTAAAATCATTGCTATAAAGTTTTTCCTCTTCACCAGAATAAGATTTTTAAAGTTGTGGACATAGGGTCCTTTTTAGTAATAGAACTTGTTTACAATTATAAAAGGCCCTATTAAGAACCCTCCTATTGTATGCAAACAAGTAAGCCAGAAGGGTTTCATTTAAATACAAGTTGAAGATTAACCCTACCTAAATAGGCTTTGTTGCTGCTGCATCAGTCCTGTTGGGTTGTTGTTGTGCCTTAACCCCTGCTGCCAACTAAGTACTACAAAGCTGCTCACTCACTGCCTGCTGCCACCCTGCCCCAGGTGGGGGAGAAAAAATTAAAACTGGTGAATTGAGAAAAGAATCCTTTAATAACTGGAACAACGTGAAATTTTGTTTGGAAGGAAACAGCCCCAAAACTGAGATTATTATTGGGATTTAAATAAGTATTCACGACTCTGAAAATTAATAGTAACATTGGATATTCTGTTCTACTCCATGGCAGAAAAAGGAAAAACAGATCAAGCTCTAGAGGCATTACAACTTTATTTAAAATTATTAGCACCGAATATCTGTGAAGAACTTCACAGGCTCCTTACATTCCTGGCCATTGCATCGGAGTCTGACGGCTACAGATTGCAAAAACAAGTAAGTATCTGTTCTGCTTAATGTGAAAAATAGCACTTTCTCATAGAAAAGCTAAAATTTTTGTCTAGTTAGAAGTATTCTGTTTACTGCCTTTCCCTGTGACCTGCTTCCCACTGGTAGCATCCTGTTGTAGTTAGTCTTTGCTAGCACACTGCAAGTCCATCTAATGCCAAATCTGGGTGCTACTTTTTTTAGTTTGAGAACCGATTTGTGATCATCAAGACTTGTACAAAGTTCATCTTACAAAACAGGACACTGTCAAAACCACAGGCAGAACTGCTGACTCAGTTTCTGATGGACAATCACTCCGAGCTCTTCAAGGTATCATTCTCCTTACATCATTGGTTTTGTTATGTTAAGTGTTAAATGCCATGAATTGCCTTTTTTTGAGTTTGGCAAGTCTGAGGAACTGTGCTTAATGTTCCATTAGTTACAGGTTAATAGTACAGCCAAACAGGGTGAGAAGCTATTCCAGACTATATAGGACAGATTTTTTCAGAGTTTTGCAATCCTTTATAAATTATATCCTCTCCTTATATTTGCATGATTTGCATTAGGAAAATAATTAAAATATTAATAATCTTTATAGGGTCATTTTGGCACCTTGTTGGTAATTGATGCCTACTAAATATTTAGGTATCTTAGTGCCTTTCTCCTTTAGAAGTTCACTAGCATACTCTGAGTGGTAGAAAAATGGCATGCTCTTGTACCTCAGTGTATATGTATAGCTTTGGCAACTCTAAAAGATCCTTCAGTTTAGGAGCTAACATTCCTAAATACTGAAGAAAACAAATAGAACCACAAAATGCTAGTAGCCGTTCTATTAAACTTGATGAGTTGTGTAAATATGTAAATATGCAGTTGTGTAAATATGGTCCATGGTATTATCACACATGAAAAGATGAAACTTTGCAATACCCTATAAAAATAAACATCACAGAAATTTGGTTTCGGTAAAATACTGTTTTTGTATTTTTATATAATACATTAATTTCCACTTCTGAGTTCAGGTTGAGACATGGAAGAACTTTTTTTTTTAATTAGCATTACGTGATGAGGGTTAGTGAGGGTTTTGTATTTGTTAGTACACAGCCAACGCCCCTTTTTTAATTTGTGTTAAGGGTTCTGACATGAGGGTTGGGCCTTTGGTTCCCCACTGGAGTTAGGGCCAGAACTGTGCAGCAGTGACAGCGAGTGGACAGTGGTTCACTCTGACAGCTGCAATTGAGAGCCTTGTGTGAAAGCTGAAATCAGCTTGTTTTGCACTACAGTTTTTGCCATGGAAAATGGCATCTAGAACTTTTTGCTTCCTATTTCTTTGGCCAGAAATACCAGAAATAAACACATATATCTTAGTAAAACTAAGTGTTTTAGTGCAATTCTATCAGAGACTTTGAGTGTGTACCTAAATAAATGTGGGCATAAATTCTTCTGCATTTAACTATGTGTCTTTAAAGTGGTTATCTGAAAGCTTTAGATTATCAAAATACAGAAGTATTGCTTTTGTAATATTTTCTTTGTTGGGTTGTATTTTCAGGCTCCTTTAACTCTTCTGGAACTAACAAGTAGGAGACTTCAGAGTTTGCTAGAAGGGCAAGATCCAGATATCAATTCAGGTAGATGATGGGATAACTTTTAATATAAATTATTGTATAAGAACTGATTGTTGACTATAATTGTGCATAGACTTCTTTTCCTTTGTTGGAAGTGAAGCATTAGGGGCTAATGCACTAAATATTAAATTAAATGCTGTCGGCAAGACTGGTCTGAATATGGGAGAACAAGGATTCTATTAATCTAGTTTGGATATGCTACAATTTTTAATTCTTTTTTTTTTAGCAAATAATTACTTCTGGAAATAGTGGTACAAAATGTACTTCCTGAAATGCTTCTAATTTGGTTTGGGAATTTGTATTTAGGAACAGTATTATTTTTGCCACAAGACACCTATAAATTCTCACATAACTAAGTAGTTTAAGGTTCTGATAGATGACTTGAGCACAGACTTTGATTGTCGGTGTTTTGACTGTTAGGTATTTTGAAGAACTCTCTCCTCTTTCTGGGAAAGCATGAAGTTTATTAAGATCTTAGGACTTACGCACCAAGTGTTAAATGCCTTCCTTTTAGGCTACACTACCCTTCTGTATGTGGGGTTAATGCTTTTCAGCTTATTTCTTTTGAGCTAACATTCTGTCTGGCCTTGCTGCCAATACTGATTAAAAGGGTTGGCTTAAATAATTGAATTTCTCTCTGACTCTGTCTTCTTTGACTCCTGTATTGCCAGTGCATTGTGTGCTTAAACACTGAAGAGAAACCCCTCGGGAAACAAATTACTCTAAGTTATTTTGCTGTGTAATAATATATTTAATACAGCAGCTGCCAGAGAAGTAGTTTGGTACAGAATCTTTTACCATCTGTGTCGGATTCTGGAATGAGGCCAAATTCCTTCTGGTTCAGTGTTCTGAGAATCACATATTATGAAGCCAAAGAATACAGAGATGAGCAACAGTGGGAAGAGCTGCCTGTCTGTAATATTCTCAGTGGCTGTGTGATCTCCACTGACACATTGAAGAGACAACAGACACATATTCCACCTTACTGGTAGATGTAATCACATCTGAACTGGAATATCAATATGCCTATGTTTCTTATCATATTTTTTAACAAGGCTTTTATTTGATGCATGAAACTTTATCTGAACCTCTGATTTCTTACAAAGGCTTCACCTTCTGTCAGCGCATTACAACTAAAGAATATGAAGATCAAAAGCAACAAACCAATCGGTATCTTCTAGCACTGGTTCAAGAGATAGACAGTGACCCTACTGTTCCTTCGAAGCAAAAGAAGAGATTAATCAAAGAATTCCGAAAATACCATTCTTTTGTCTACTGTAGTGGTTGTAAAACTACATGTGAATTTTGTACTCCAAATGGTTAGACTTCAATACAGCCTTTTTAAAATATTTTTCCAAGGAGTGAAGGAAGCACATGAAAATTGCTCATTAAAAATGTTTTTATCTTACATATTTACATCTTCAGTTTCAGGAAGCTACAACTATCAAAATTACTATGCTGCTAAAAAACAATAAATCTAATTAATCTTTTAAGCAAAATATACTTAATTATTTGTAAGTAATAACAGCTCACTGACTGGGCTGCCTTGAGTTCAGGGTTTGGCACTTTTTTCAATCTGTCCCACAACCCCATGGCTTTCTATCTGAGCCACATCTATGTTCTGAGCCATGCTTGGGTTGATAATCAGTAGGGGATTTTAATATTTTCTATCTTTAATTAATAATAACTTCATCTCATCTTAAACCATAGGTTATGACTCCTGTGGGTATGGTAAAACTGTACAAATTGTGTAAGAAATGTTGGAAGCAGGTCAGTGTGTTTTGAATCTGCAGCAGGAAGGATTTATTAGGCAGATGAGCTGTGTGTGCTTCAGTCAGTAATTACAACGTCCGCCTTCCCTCTCTGGCAGACTGAGCTGCTGCTAATTCAAGGGAAAAGTTACATTTTGAAGGTCTCTTTGTAGTCTCCCCTAAGGTACAGAAAGGCAGCAATTAGGTCACCCCAAAGCCTTCTCTTTTTCATGCTCTCTCAGCCTTTTTGTGTAATAAACAAATATGTGATATAGTGTGATAGGGGTTACTTTACTTCTTTCATCCTTGCAACAGACATGTATTGGCTCAAAGACTTGGTATTGGAAGGCACCTCTGGTCTAGTCTCACCAGCCAGGTTGGAATTTATTGGTACAAGGCTGCTCAGGGACTTTCCAGTTGAGTTTAGAATATCTCCAAAAACAGATATGCCACAGCCTCTTGGGTGAGTCTGGTCCAGAATTTCACCAGTCTCACAGTATTTAAAAACAAGCAAACAAACCTCCACAACAGAAAAGCAAAATAACCCAATCAAAATAAACTGCCTTATGGTTAGGTAGAATTTATTGCACTGCCTCCTGTCCTTTCACTGGCACTGCTGAAGTGTCTGGCTCAGTCTTCACTCCCTCCCATGAGCATTCTCAGGGGTAAACAATCACAGCACTCTCAGCCTCTTCCCTGTGTGACAGGTCCTCTACTTCTCTATCGTTTTCTTGGCCCCAGTGCTGGACTAGCTCCACTACAAGCATGCTTTTTTTTTGCTGTTGTGAGTGTGCTGCTTTGTCTCCATCCTCCCACAGGCTTCAAATATAGTCAAGTCAGCAGGATACCAAAGCTTTCTTAGAACAAGTGTTTTGTTTTTAAATTGAAACAGTGAAAGATGTAAACAACACAACCCATTACCTGTACACTTAGTTAACTTGCATATTTGAAGTAGCCTTATTTAAATTACCTGGCTCTATTAGAAATCAGAGACTGTAGTTGAAATCTCTGTCCGTGAATCCCTGTTTACGCACTTGATATTTAAGTGTGAAATAAATAATTTCCAGAGGAAAAGCATCCAAGTTTCCCCTTTCAGAGGTGAATGCCTTAATTCTTGTAGTACAGGGCCATGTATTCTTTTTCTAGCCCTGTGTGGGGTTTTGGTCATTGTCCCAGAAATGGGAGCCCATACAGAAGCAGGTTATTGAGACTTGTAAACAGGAAAGTATTTCCTAACTAAGTGCTTCTGGTGTTGAGCAGTAGAAGAGGTTTTAGTTGGTTCTTTTTTTCTAATCTCTCTCTCTCTCTTTCTCTCTTTTCAGTCGCTTTACTGTGTCTTATTCAAAATACTAAACCTGGTAACAGGCAGGGGTGATAACGTGGTAATTTGTGGGCTGGGAATTGCTTTGGGTAAAAACTGTGTCGTTAAAAAAACTTGCACTTTGTGACTTGATTTAGAATTTTCTTGTGCTAATTTAAATATAATAAATAATTGTATAAAAAGTGATGAGCTTTTCATTTCATAGTGTGTTAATTGGGAAGAGGCAGCTCATGGTGGGTAGAACAAGGTACTAGAACGAGGTATTAAACAGTAAGGAAGTGTTCCAAGCAGTTTATAGCTGCCCTGTGGTTCCTTCCAGTTCATGGGACAAGAAGCTTAGATTGATCTAGTTCTGCAAAGGAAAGGAAGTGCTCTTGAGAGCCCTGTTTTATTCACATCCCCTAGCAGGAGGATCTACTCACCTTTTAATCTTCTGTTGACAGAAGCCTATTACTTTACATCTAAGGGCGCACTGAACAAAACAGTTTGGTGAACTATAGACTACTGATTTTCAGTTAAATTCCAAAATTAGAAAAAATTTATTGGACTATAGACATTTCTGTCACATATTTTTAACAGTATCTGACACAGAATCATGTAATAGGGAAACCTGGGACCTGCCACTCATTTCTATTTATGATTTCTAGCATAGTGCTATCAAATTAATTGCCAGTATGAATTTGTTTGAAGTAGAGAATATTCAGAGTGAAGAGTTTAGTTGAGGTACTTTTCAGTACAGTCTTATCAAAGTACAAGTGGTGCCACCTTCAAAGGAGGCCT
The DNA here is from genome assembly GCF_036417665.1 of Passer domesticus. Taxonomy (NCBI): domain Eukaryota; kingdom Metazoa; phylum Chordata; class Aves; order Passeriformes; family Passeridae; genus Passer; species Passer domesticus. The sequence goes on along the minus strand of NC_087478.1, from coordinate 44,934,172 downwards.
GCTTCTATTCACAGAGCATTCATGTTTGCTCCTACAAAAAGTTAATTAGCGCTTTCATGAGAATGTGTATGTTTCTTTAAGTCCCAGCTAGAGTATGCTGACACTCATGAAGCACTTAGTTAAAAAACTAGAGCTTGGACACAAGGGTTTCTCCATGTGGCTGTTGAAGTGACAGTGTACCAGACTTACTCATGTCCTTCACAAAGTCATACAATCTGTGTCCAGCAAGTTGTAGGTGCTGGTCTCATGCCTTCATACCCTAGCTGCCTCCTGTGTGGCTCATGCAGCTGCTCAGAGCAGGAGGAAGGTACCCCTTTCATTCCTTTCAGCAGGTTAGACTAGAGGAAAGCAACCTTGAACTTTTTCCACTGTGAAAAAAAGTCACACTCAAGAAGAAAGATCATCTCCCATTCTCTGAAGCACTGGCTGTTCTTCCATGCTACCCTTATACAAGGTAGCCAGGTAAGTGCACTGTGTAGGAATATTTACTGGCTTTATGTTAGGACAGATGAAAGAGGAGAGATATGAGACACAACAGGATACTCCAGTGTCCCGTATCCACCCTGTCTGCCTGTCTGTCTTGGCAAGCAAGCAGGCAAGTGGGGCACCCCCATCTCACCTGGCCCTCCCAGCCTTCTGGCTCTTCCCCCTCCTGCATGCCATGCTGCACAACTGATGCAGCTTCTGATGCCAGAAATAACAAGTTCTGGGGTGTTTGTATTTATCTAGGATGCATGGAGAGGACACAGATGGGTCATCGCCCAGGACACAGCTGCAAGCTTTGCTCACCTTTGTGGCACCTTATCAAAAAGATGGGAGTGGCAGGAAGCTTATTTGCTCAGGCATTGTTTAAAACAAAAACCAAACAAAAAACTCCACAAACTACTAAATTAAAAACCCTTTAGAAAAAAGAATTGTTCAAATTACTCTTTTCTCAAAGCCTAAGCACATTGTCAATGGCAGTGGTCACATTTCAAGTATATTTCCCTCATAGCTAAAATAACTCACTAAAGTAACCAAAAATAAAACTCGTGTTTCTTTTCAGGAGAGGCAACATCACAGGGTCCTTTTGAGATACGTTTAATGGTCTTTTAGTGGAATATGTGAGTTAGAATAATACTCATTTGGAAAAAAAAAACCAAAACACTATTTCTTCTCGCTATGTATTAGCATCACACCAGTACAAGCACTTGCTATTTTTATTGCCTCATGCACTGAGGTGTTCTGCAATAAAAATACAGTGAAGCTATCAGAAAATATACAAACATAACGAAATTACAATGAACATATTACTTCATAATATTACACTTGTAAAAGTTTATTTCTAAACTCTTAAAATCATTTTTTCTCAACCCAATTCAATACAGGAAAGCTAAAACACAATCCTAGCTGATGGAAAAGAGGTTGTAGTTCAAAGAATTCCATTCTAAGTAAATCAATGGAATAACAACATATCCAACTATGCTACCTATATATCAAATTTTTCTTCACAGATATTGTGCCCATGTTCTTCATAGTCTTCTCTGGTTACTATCATGTCTTCAAAATCATCATTTTCAGAAATGAGCTTTCCACCTTCCCAAGAATAAGTGATAGGGCTGGAAAATGAAAAAAGTTACTGTTACTCTCTATAGACTCATTTAAAATAGAAATATGCAGTGATGATTTCCAAGACTTTTCTTTAGCCGCACCTATTTAAACTACATTTTTGATTGCTACATCAAACCATCCAGCTCCAGAGAAGTTATGAGACAAAGTTTGAAACTGTAGCAGGGCTAGCTGACTTGGTTTTTAGAAAAGGGCCTATTTGAAGGCTGGTGTGAAGAGGGAACAACATGGATATGCCTTTGTATTTACTTTGCACAGATATTAATTCTGTAATAGTATTTAAAAATACTCCTTAACAATACTTTTTAAAAGTAAGACTTTTTTGGCATATTCAAAATGTACTTGTTTTGTCTCCACTCCTTCTGCAAAGATGTTATCCCTTCCTAATCCATGAAGTAGTACATTAATCATGACATGGCAGCATTCAGATGCTGAAAATTCTAAGTAAAAGACTAAGTTCTAATCTTACATACTTACAATACAGTCTTATTTATCTGTTTACAGCAAAAAGGCTGACCATGAAAACACTTCCTTAACTTTATTGGGTAAAGTACATAGCAAGCAGGGGATCTCTAGTTTGTTTGGTTTGTATGAAAATACACTGATTTAAAACATCCTTCTTGCACTATTTTTGTTCACTTAACCTTTACCCAATATATCTTCTTAATCAGCAGAAGAAACCCTACTTTATTGTTTGTTCTGCTAGAAAGATAAAGCCCCTTCTATTTAGTAGTTTAGGACTTACTTTTCAGGAAGAACAACGGAAACATCATAGTCAGTTGGAGTGAGACATCTGACTTCAGAATAAACCCGATCTCTGAAGCCTGGAAAAAGGGTGTTTCCCCCAGTCAGAACTATGTTCTTGAAGAAATGAGGCTGCATTTCTGTAAAATAATTAAGTAAATCTGTAGTTAAGAGATGGAACATATATCTAAAGATTAAAGGTGGTAATTTGTCCAATTTTGTTATGAATTTGAACAGAAGTAAGAAATATGCATACAAAAATTTATGATCATATAATCAGCATATCAGTTAAATAGAAATATGAGAAGGTTTGTTCTCTATGTTCTCTCTGATTTCAGAATTTCGCTTTGATAACAACTGCTTTCTTGTATTTACTAAATTTCACATTCGCCAACACAATTTCGCTTTCAAGAGGGATTTTAAGTGACACTTTTATATTAAGAGTACATTAATAGTCTAAATGCTGCCATACTTACATGGCATCATAAAACCTATGAAAATCTTCTTTGTAATAATAATAATAATTACCTGTACATAATCTATGAAATGAAAGCCTTAGTATTACTTCTGACAAACAGCAGTCAGAAAGGTTTTACTCTTTGCTGCTTAAATTACTGACTTTTGGTCACTTTCACACCAAATGAAACCAAGCCATTACACCACCCCTCCTTCTCCCACCCCCCTGTCCTTTTCAAAATACTTTCAGGATATACCTTCAGGTAAATTCTGAATAGAATAAACAATGGCTTCAGGAATTCCCATCTCTTGAATACCAATATCCGAAGGATGGAAAAGTATTTCTGGAACTGCAAATCTTTCATTTGTTAGACGAAGTATTTGTTCACCAGTCTTGTATTTTCCACTTAACACCATCTCTTCCCTTGGCTAAATTAAAGACATGAATAGTACCCACTGCTTAAGAAAAGAAATCACATCCTAGAATATTCAGCTGATCTATTTCATGTCCTGCAGAGGTAGGCAGTGTATGCTGCCATTGTCAAATTATCTATCAGCAAATCTTTTAATGCATACCTGTGGTATTAAATCTGAAGTGACTTTGCTCTTACCAACTGCAGTTTTGCCCAAAGCAAAATAAAACTGCATGAGAGTGGCCTTAAACTAAAGGACTGCTTTCAAAACTATGGCTGTCTCAGTAAATGAGATAAAACTGTTAAATTGTCTTCTCTGGTATTTCAGGCTCTTCTATAACATGACTTTGAACTTTCAACTTTATTTGGGTGTTTAAATGTAATTCATAGAAACTTACAAAAAAAACATCAAAGCAGAGAAAACATTTCCTAACTTAATGTTAAAAATCTTAATAATTATATGGATAAATTATATGACAGAGCACAAACAGAGAAAGCTACAACTGTTAAATAATAGAACATAAAATGCTATGCTGGAAAAACAGTATTTTGTTGTCATCCCAACTTACTGAGGAAAAACGTTACCAATTAATGCATAGCAAGGAAGCTGTTACAGTACAGCATTAGAAAAAAGGGAGTATTTTTAACCTCTCCACTAGACTTGTGCAGGGAACAGTCAAAAAAAACTTCAGAACTATTATTACCTTACAAAATCCTTTTTTGATTGTGCTGAAGTCTGGCAAAACATAATCTACCATTACAGTATTTTCCTCTCCTTTCAATCTGAAAAAGAATGTGAAATTCAACAGAATAAAGAACAAGTTCTAAATTCCAACTATTTTATACTAACAGGACTTCTTTAACTTAACTGGAGAGTTTTCTGGTTAAGAGTATAGTTTTGTTTGTACAAACAGATTATTCTACATTTAATACCATCACATACATACTTGGCAATGTCCATGTCTTTGTAAAAGTCTTGAGAAACATAACACACATCTTCTTTCACTTGATTAATTACGTGTGTTTCATCCATAACATGCAGTTGCCTGTGAACAACAAAAACCAAAACCACAGAAGTCTGAGAATAATTAAGTGCTCCCTTTCCTGTCCAGTTTACCTCTAGAACTGAGCAACCATTGTTTTTCAGCCACAGGATGCTACTGTCTCAATATCTAAACTTGTATTCAATTTACAGAAGCATTCCTGGCTTACTGGAGCTTAATATTGTCCTGTTTCAGTTCACTAAATACATCAAACTTGCATTTGCCCACTGTCTTGCTAACAAGCACAGGGCCAGTAGCTCTTTGGTAAAGACCTGTACCTAGATAAAGTTCCAAGCTGAAGGATCCCAATGAAAGGTTGATCTTACTGCATTTTATTTGCGGTATTGCCACAATCAGTCAACAAACTGCCTGCTGATCTACTGAGACACCTCAGAAAATATGTTAAGACTTGTACAATTGTGAACACAGAGGTAATCCCAACAACTTCAAAAGCACTGGCACTTTGAAAAATAACAGCCTAATTCTTCAATCTTAATTTATCTTGATCCTCAGATCAAGATGGTAGCTAGCAGATTTTAACAGACAAAAAATTCCCTTCTTTAAATAGCAATTAATCTAAAATTCACAGAACTAGTAAGAATACTAATAATACTTCTGGCTCATTTCATACCAAGTTTCAGAGTGAAAATTAGCATGCTTTACCTGTAAGAGATGATCTCCTTTAGATGGTTGGTTAAGAGTTTCCCTCCAACGTTAATCCTACAGGAAAAGAGTAACATGAGGAATTCTGTCATTATTAACTTCAGGCACAGCAAACAGTTCTTCTAGAAAATATATAGTGCAGTATACCTGATGATTGCCTCTTTTTTCTTTTTACTTCTGCAATAAGGTACAATGTGGGTAAAAGAATATCCACTATCCACAATGATACAACACAGCTCAGATGGATTATCCCGGAAATACCTGTGTGCACTAAGAGCTCCAGCTGAAATACAAGAAATTTAATTCCATTTTTATATGAACATTTATAATTTACAGTGATATAAAGGTGTACTTGATTCATATTTTAAATGCCTTTGACAGATTTTCAAGACCTCAATACATAATAATACAGCCACTGCATTTATTAATTTTGGCAGTGGATAAAATTGTTATATATGGCCCTATTTAATTTTTTTCAGGAATTCCACTCCATGTTCCCATTTCCTCTAAAGTATAATCACACTGATCATGTTACAAACTTATCAAACTCATCTAAAGGAGTATCCTGTGTCCAGTTACCTGTCAGAAGGGTGGTATGGTTGTTTACACATTCCCTGTGAGACATAATACATTTCATAATTGCAATGCTGCATTTTATTTGCTAACAAATAACAAAACCAAACAAAAAAAAACCAATTCTACCCCTCTAAAAAGGAACGCTATCAAAGATTTCATGCAAAGTTTTGGTAGAATTCTTTAAATGCTATCCTCTTCCAAAATCCATCTATTACTTCTGTCATCCTTACTCTCCTCAAATTTCCTGTATTATATACAATGACACTCTTTAGGAAGTAGTACAAGAGTACAGCTGGAATTTGTAAAAGAAATAATTTTAAAAATGTTTAATCCAGTTTTACTCAAGAGCCAAGAAGCAACTAAAGTAATATTTTTTACCATGTATATATGTGTGTGTGCATGTGTGCTTGCTTATTAACTTATTTAAAGAGTTGAGCTTCAAAATACATAAATGCAAGCTGGAAGGAGACATACTCACCATTTACTCTAAGAACTGCCTGAAATTGATATTCTTCAAATAGAATTTCATTCATAGATTCTTGTATTGAAGTGAAGTTAAAATAAGGTTCGGTAATAATAATATTGGTATCTACAAAATCCACCTATAAAAAACCACATTAAGACTGTCATTGCATAAAATGTAAAAATTAATAATCCCTTACCATCTTTTGCAGCAGTGGAAGATCATGTAAATCTGAAGACATGATTACCACTTGCCATATCTGTTTGTAGAAGCTAGACTTAGAATGTTTTAGCTTTTTTAAAGGCTTCATGATTAGTGATACAAGTTTATTTAATTAATGGGTAAAAAACAGAAGAGAACACTTTCATACATATCCTGATTCTGTTCCCATCCTTACAAACTGTAATCCAACATTTTATAGAGACACTACAAAGGAACACTACAATTGTTTATGTAAAATATTTTACACTAATCCTGTCAGCTACAGAAAATTAAGTGTTCTTGACAGCTCAGCACTTGCACCACAGATTACTGATCTAATAACCAAAGCACTGTACAGTGAAGAATCAGTAATAAAATTCCCAGTAACCACTACTGAGGCCAGCAAAAGATCCTGGACTTCCCACATTTACCAATATCTCAAATACTCCTTTAGAGAAGACTTAATAGGGTCACTTCAACCATTACTGGATATGGCCCTAAAAACATTACCAGATATATCTCTCTGTAGTCTTCACTTGTGAAGAAGAATTAAAAACAAATTCTCAAAACCATGATTACATTGAATACAGTTCCAAAATTCAAATTAAATTTATGTATCAAAAGCCAGCACTTTACATTTTAAATATAAAAATGTACAGAGATGTACATTTTTATATTTAAAAATGTAAGTTAATTTGCGGGATTACCTTCATTCTCAGTACACAAGTGTTAGAAAAAACTCAACAATTTCCAGAGAATGTAACATTTTTAAAAGAAAAAAACTAAAAGAAAATCTTAATACACTTCCTGTGCTAAATCCAGCTTGCGTGATATGAAACAAAAAAGTATCAGATATTTATATTTTATACATTTAAGTTATTCAGCGGTAGAAAATGGCTAGCCAAAGGTGATTACTAAGTGTGTATATATTTTGGTTTACTGACCCAGCTCATCCCTCCCTTTTACATTAACTGTTTCTTGATAGCTTAACTACATTGTATCTGTCTGTGATTATTTTTTATTAACTTGACCTCTTCATTATATTGATATGAACTTCTTATGTGAGCTGCACTCACATAAGAACATACCTACAAAACTGAAAAATTTAATATTTTTCAAAATTCTACACCAGAACTCAAAAACATTTGCAAAAACTTAAATCCTTGTGATTTCTAATTGAAGGCACCTGTTCTAATTAATATTTGTTAATTCCATTAGTCAGTATTTAATCTCCACAAAATAGGTAATTAAGAAAAGGCTCTTACTTGGTACATTTCTTTTCCAAAGAGATAATCCCAAACCTGTCTCTGAACATCCCAGTTCACCAAGTAACCCTGTAGGAATTTAGAAACAAATTTACACTATTTAGAAAAAACAAAATCATACTTTTAAAAAAAGTCAACAATTGAGACTGGTAATATACAAAATTTGAGAGTTAAAACATCTAAATTTACATTTTTAGGCTAATGTTACATAGGATTAACAGCAGATTCTGGACAAGGGAATTGGGTGCAGTTCAACAGAAAGCACTAAGGTGGGTAGAACTGTTGATCTGCTGGAGGGTAGAGAAGCTCTGTAAAGATTTCTGGATGGGCTGGATTGATGGACTGAGGACAATCTTATCATGTTCAGCAAGGCAAGGGCGGAGTCCTGCACTTGAGTCACAACAACCCCATGCAGCACTGCTGCCTTGGGGCAGAGTGGCTGGGACATTGCCCAGGGGAAAAGGACCTGGGAATGCTGGTTGGCAGCCATTGAGCATAAGCCAGAGTTGGCCAGGTGGCCAAGAAGGGCAAGAGCATCCTGGCCTGGATCAGCAATAGTGCGGCCAGCAGGAGCAGGGCAGGGATTGCCCTCCTGCGCCTTGCACTGGTGAGGCCATCCCTTGAATCCTACTTTCAGTTTTGGCTCCCTCCCAACAAGAAAGACACTGAAGAACTGAAGCAAGCCCAGAGAAGGGCAACAAAGCTGGTGAGGGGTTCAGAAAAAATCCTGTGAGGACCAGCTGAGGGAGGCTGTCTAGCCTGGAGAAATGGAGGCTTCAGGGGGACCTTATTGCTCTCTGCAGCGACCTGAAATGAGGTTGTAGTGAGGTGGTGGTTGATCTCTCCCAGGTAACAAGTGACAGGACCAGAGGGAATGGCCTTAAGTCTCACCAGAGAGTTTTAGATTAGAAACATTTTCTCACCAATAGGGCTGTCAACTACTGGCACAGGCTGCCCAGGGAACTGGCTGAGTCACCATCCCTGGAGGTATTCAGCAGATGTGCAGATGTGGCACTTAGGGACATGGCTAAGTGATGGGCTGGACAGTGCAGGTTAACTTTTGGACTGGATGATCTTACAGGTCTTTTACAACCTAAACAATTCTATGACTGTTAAACTTCACACTGCTGACTGGTTCTTATATGATACTACATATAACCCCAAGGTATGGGGTTATATGTACAGTGTGAAAGCTATTCCTTAGAACAATTTACATTTGGCTTTAATATGAAACTAGAAATATGTTACTTACTTTCTGAAAGGGAAGAATATAAAAAAGACCAGAGGGATCCTTAATTTCATCCAATTGATTTGCCGTAAAAGTTTTCAAGCGTGCAGTCTTTGACCTGAACTGACAGTTGGGAATAACGCTGGAAAAGATTGGGAAGTTTTCTATTAAACATGGTGTGAGACAATTCACTTTCTTTACGCCTCTTTCATAAACAGTGCAATTTCAGTATTACTTTTGCTGATGTATTTTGGCTTTAGTCCATTAACTGGAGCCAGTTGTGAGGAAAATCTTTAATTTCTGACAACTCAAAACAAATGAAACACCTTCAGGAAAACCAAATTCCACCCCCACCTCCGCCGCACACTGCGCTGAGCTGCATCCGCCACCCCCTGCGGCGACAGGGGCTCTCCCCCCACCCCGGCCGGTGGGGCACGGTGTGACACAGAGCGACACGGCGTGACACAGAGCAACACGGCGTGACACGGACATGGTGTGACACGGAGGGGCTCGGTGTGACACGGAGGAACAGTGTGACACGGACACGGTGTGACACGGAGGGGCTCGGTGTGACACGGAGGAACAATGTGACACGGACACGGTGTGACACGGAGGGGCTCGGTGTGACACGGAGGAACAGTGTGACACGGACACGGTGTGACACGGAGGGGCTCGGTGTGACACGGAGGAACAGTGTGACACGGACACGGTGTGACACGGAGGGACCCGGCGCGCGGCGCGCGCCGCAGGGGCGGGGCCCGCAGCCGCCGCAGGGGCGGGGCGGGGCCTGGCCGCGCCTCTCCGCGGCGAGCGCAGGCGCGCTGCGCGCCCGCGCGCCGGTGAGCGGCCGAGGGGCGCGGGGCCGGCGGAGAGCGGCGGCGGCGGCGGAGCCGTGAGGGGACGCCCAACGCCCTCCCCGCCCCGTCCCGGCCCCTCACCTGACGTTGGCGTGGCTGTAGCCGATCTTGGCGTTGTAGGCGCCGTTATCCAGCACCAGCGTCGCCATGCTCCCCACGGCGCCACGGCCGCCGCCGTCCCAGTATTGATCCGCCACCGCCGTGGATCTCTACGCTGACCATAGAGCGGAGGAGCAGCGCGCGCGTGGCCGCGGGACGCGGGAGTGCCGGCAGCGCTCCGCCTCTGCCGCGGGGCGCGCGCCCTGCCGGTGACGCTGGCGAGGCTGCGGGAGCCATTGGCCGGGCGTGACCCGGCAGCGCTCGTCACACGGGTGGGCGGGGAGGTGACACGGCGCCGCCGCCGACGGCGCACGGCGCGGCAGGACGGCTGCCCGCCGCCGTCAGCCCCGCGGGGCGGCACCGACGGCTGGGGGCAAGGCGGCGGTGGTTAGGGCGGGAGCCCGGTGTGGCGGTGGTTTAAAGTTACAGACTGCCTCGGGTGACCCTGCCGGCTCGGGATGCTGCGGTGCGGGAACCCCGCGCCTCGGGATGCAGGTGATGAGTGACAATCTCGCTAAGAAATGCACAGCATGGGCTGTGTAAGAATGTGACACAATGGAAAGGGAGACAACTCTAAATTCCATCATCATTATTTAACCGTTATGGAATCGCAGAATCAATTCGGTTGGAAAAGCCTTGAGATCACTGAGTTCGACCTGTAACTGAACACGATGTTTCTAGACCATGGCACTAAGTGCCATGTCCGGCCTTTCTTTAAACACCTTCAGGGACGGTGACTCCACCACCTCCCTGGGCAGTCCATTCCAATGTCTAATCACCATTTCTGTGAAACAATAACAACAACAAGAAAAGTTCTTCCTGGTATGTGACCTAAACCTCTGCTGGTGCAGTTTAAGACTAAGTCCTCTCACCCTATCCCTGGTTGTTTGGGAAAAGAGACCAACCCCCAACTGGCTACAGTCTTCCTTCATGTAGAAAGTCTTTCAAAGCATGCATAATTAACACTTTTATTTTAAACAGTATGGAAAACAGTGCTATTGGAATTGTCAGTTCTGACCAGTTTTTGTTTTCCTGAAGTCTGTGTAATATAGCAGCACACACCTTTGCAGAATCACAGAACCATAGAACAGCACCAGGTGGAAGGGTGCTGAAAGATCATCTGGCCCAACTTTTCATAGTAAAGGGAACCATGATGAGATAATCTAACACCCTGCCCAACACCATGTGGAAACTCCCTGAGGAGAGGTTTTTGCAGTGATTGGTTGGTTGCCCAAAAGTTCCCTGTATCAAGGGGCAAAAATTCCCTATACCAAGACGAAAGCTCTGCTGGTACAACTTAACACTTGTTGCTTTTTGTCTTCTTTTGAAGAGCCTCCATCATTGTAGACACTCTGTAAGTAAAACAATGCTGTGATAAAGTCCCCCTGAGCTTCTCCAGAAAAAAACTAAGTCCTTCAGTGTGTGTTCTTGAGCCTTTGATCACTTTTATGGCCTTAGTTTGGATGGTCTCCAGTTGTCCACAATTTTTTTTGGAACTGCTGCAAGCAGAACCAGACACAGTACTCCAGGTGTGGCCTGAAATGCGCCAAGCAGGGTGGGATGATCAAGTTTCTGTCCCTGCTAGCAATGCCCCTGTAGATGCAACCCAGGATCTGCTTTGTGCTCCTTGCTGCAGTGGTGCACTGCTAAGTGCAGTTCAGCCTGATGTCTATCCAGACCCCCAGACCCTTTTCCACAAGGCTGTTTCCATGCCACACAGCTGTGAGCCTGCACCGGCCTCTGTGGGTATGTAATCTCAGGTGCAGCACCTTGCATTTGTCTTGGTGATTAATTTTGCTCTATTTATATGTTTTACTTACCATCACTAGTTCCTTTGTTGTATTCCAATAAAATATTGCAATATTCCAGTAAAGAGCATTGCAGTTTTGTATTTGTGTGTAATTGACTTTCCTTAACTTAAAAATAAGTGCTGTATATAATAACTCTTCACCCTAACAAATATAAAATGTTTTTCCACAAGCTAGGATGTTCATTGGAACACATGGCAATCTGCTTTTAGTCAAATCCTCTTTATGTGCTTATGAAGGAAGTGTATCTTAGGGACAGCTTCCTTAATCCTGACCGTAGCAGATACATTATTTGATTCTTGAGAAGAGGTCACAGGAATTATCAGAAGCCTGTTTTTCATGTTCAGGAGCTCCTGGGTGCTTTTTAAAGAACACTGTAGATTGTTTTCCTTCTTTGCCTAGTGACAGGTATACTCATGGTAAATTTTGAGTTTGTAATTAAAATCCAAAATACACAAAACATAGAATACTAACAAATTTATTAGGTATTCAGTGTTAAAGAGAAACATAAAATACTACTCTTAAAATTGCATAAATTTTACTTTATCCTTTTACTAATATAAAGTTCTTAGAATAGTTGTTTAGATTCAAAAAGTCCTAATATCTATTGATAACTTTTGCCTTGTGAAAATAAAAGTGAAACCCAAAATTTAGTAAATGACTGTTTCCCTTCTAAGTACTAGCTCCAGCTCTATGAAGCTTCATCTGTTATCATCCAATGACTTGTGTTATTTGGAGTTACTTTTGTTTCTTTCTTTTTTCTTTTTTCTTTTTTCTTTTTTTTTTTTTCTTCTAGGATCTAGGACAAGTGCCAGACTTTTAAGAGTTTACTTAGACTTATATGAAGTGGTTGATATACATAAATATTTCAAATCTCTTCAAACTAAAGTTGGTGTATTTACTGTCACTGCTACTTGAGGACAATTCATACATATTTATTGAGGTTTACACATTCACCCATATATTCCAATGGCACTTCTGATAAGACTTTCTGTTGTTGGAGTATGTAACACAGACCAAGTCAGCCACACAGCAAGGACACACAAATAGGTCTTTCAAAAGTCCATGTCGTAGCAAACCTTGTACATTGCCCCTTAAAATAGTGAGAATTGATGTTTTGTGATGTTCTTTGAATAATGGTCTATCAGACTACTTAAGCCTTGCACATCTACATTTGAAGACAGACCATTGTCTTTTGCATTATCTATAAAAAGGCATGGCAGATTTCTCATTCTGCAAGTATGATACAAAGCGCTCACTGAAACTCAGCTCAAATTAATTTGTTCTCTTACTACATCTTCTACTGCTTTATTTAATAAATAATTTTAAAAAATCACATTTCTGAAGTTGCTTGAGATCCAGTTGGTTTTGGTTTTTTCTTCTCAACTCCATTCCAGTTTTTACAGTTAAGAAATCCCCATGAACACTGAGAGCATCAAACTCTGCACACCCTCTACAAAGCACGGGTGCTCCGGTCTGAGGCTCCATGTACTTGGCACCATGCAGCCTCAGAATGACTGCATGGTGCCAAGTACAGAATTTCCAGGTTGTTTAGAGCATCCAAAGAAAGATTACCTCGAGGAAGAAGTTACTGCACCCTTTGACACAGGGGGTTGTTATCCTGGACTTTGCATCAATTCAGAGTGCTCCATGTGATGGTGAAGGGCATGATGCTGGTTGAGATGACTGCCTGATGGAAAATTCCACTTCCATAGCTCCTTGGGTGTTCTGTTGAATTCACAAATTCTGTTGTGTTCCCAAATAGGCCCTAAAAATACCTATGGGAAATATAAGACAATTTTTTTCTTTGAGATCATTTCAGCATCCGGAAATATGCTCACAAGTGGGATTCTTTCTTAGTGACATGAGTGCCAGCTTCTCTGAGAGGGAGAGAATCCAGGAGCCAGAAGGGATACTGTGGCCAGCAGGGTGGGCCTGTCCCACCACCCCCAGCCAGGGAACAAGGCAGAGAGGTGTGGGAGTGAAGCTCAGAGCCCAGGTTATCAAGCAAACGTGACAATGAAGCAGGTGGAACATCAAGCACATAAGACAATCCTCAGGTCACAATCAGGATCAGGACTGGTGGGATTAGCAAGGGCCAGATATAGTCTGGGGATCACCATGCAGGTCCACAGTGTCTGCAAAGGTCTGAAATCAACATGGAAAGTTGGTGCCCTTCTAATTGCCTTCTGGGTGAGGAGGGTGTGGTGTGTGGTGGGTGTTAATCTGTTATTCCCCTACACAATATACTCCAGGACATGGGGATACAACATGAGGTCACAACTCAAATCAATTCTGCTGGACAGAAATATTTCTGGTCTTCAGTTCCGACATCAGTGAGCCCCAGGACTTCCCCTCTTCTTCCAGAGCTATGCTTGCAGGACACCTGAAACAGAACACAAGGCATGGGTCCTGCTTTCCTTGTCCCTTGTATTTTCTCTCTTGATAAGAAGCTGACCCATCATGATGATGAATGTTGTTTCTCCATGATTCTGGTAGACTTTTTCCTAGTTGAGAAAACTGAACGTAAAACAGGCATAAAAGTGTTAGCTTCATATAGAGCTCATTCCTACTTTATAAATCTCCTTAAGAATATAATGAGATCAGTATTACACAACTGACTGATTTTGAAATGTCTGGAAAAATCAATTGAAAATTTTCATCTCCTGACCTATTTTCTATTCTGCTTTATATTTCTGACTTAAAGGTCCTTAGGGTTTTGGTTCATCGCTTGTAAATTATTTATGTTATGTATATGAGAAGCAGAGCAAATAGCATCTGATGTCTTTCCTCTGCAGCTCAAGCTCTATTACAGAGGCCCATCCTGCATATGGAGGTCACATCTGAAAAACGTTAGTTTTCTGACTGAGAGTTTTTTCCTGTTCCTTTTTTTCCCCCCCAGTTAATATTTTTAGTGTACTTGGCTACCCATTACTGAAATTCTTCAAGATGCCTTTTATGAATGAGGGAGTGCCAGAGGAAAAGGGTTACAAAACTGTGTTTGGATGAACCAAACAAATACAAGACACTAATTTCTTAACTGACTTGGAGATTTTGCTACAGTATGAGAGGCTGTTCTCTCAAAAGTAAAATAACTCATAGGCTGTGTATTTGTCACAGGTACCCAGCAAAATGTAAGCATCTGAGGAACCACCTGATTTTACAAGTCTCTGGATTTGAGCAATTTGGGTATAGGATATTTATGTGTGTACACATGTGAATTTCTTGCCATAGCATTGTAAGTTTCTATCAGTGAGCTCCTTATCTTATCTAGCCTTGTTTCTTTTGTGCGGTGCTGTAGAAGCTGCAGCTGTCCTATCTTGGGGCTTGGCCGAGGTCAGGCCCAGGTAAAGGCGTTATTGTGTTGGGACACGCTCCACAGGCGGGAGAGGGATGGAACCACAGGCGGGGATGCAGAGATACGCTTCCAGAATTTTGGAGATGGGAAGGCTGAAGAGATGAAAGAAACAGCTGGCGGAAGAGAATGGGGAAAAGGTGGGCGGTGGGGCTGAGGAGGGCAGAGGCTCTGGGCGCTGAATGGGGACGGAGATGCTGAGCAGGCGGGAAGGGGCTCTGCGAACAAGCGAAGGGCGGAGGCGCCACTGCCCTTGCCCATGGCCCCTCGAGTACCGTGCGCCCGTGCCCGTACCTGCCCCCGGCCCGCGCCGCTCTGCCCGCCCGCAGCCGCCGCTCTCCGCGCGGGGCGGGGGCCCCGGGCCCGTCCCGCCCCGTCTCGCCCCCGTCACCAGGCGATGCTGCGGCCAAGATGGCGCCGGGCGTCGAGTGAGCGCGAGTGGGGATAGTGGCTCCGCTCCCGGCGCTCTCCCCACTGAGGGCAGGGGCGGGCGCAGGGATGAGGCGCGTTCCCGGTCCCGGCTGGTCGTCGTGAGGGGCGCGGACAGGCAGACACCATGGCGGGGATTATCAAGAAGCAGATCCTGAAGCATCTCTCCAGGTCAGTGGGGCGCGGTGCACCGGGCGGGCTGAGGCGGTGCGGGGAGGGGGCGACTGCGGGTCCCTGTCCTGTGAGCGACCCCCGGTCTGGGCGCTGGGCAGGGGCACCCGGTCCATTCTGAGCGCAGAAGGGGGGACTGAAGACGCCTCCTCATAGTGATTTAGAGGCGGAGGAGGTGACTGGGTGTTCGTGTGGGGCTGTCCAGCGGCCACAGCCGCTTAGCTGGCCCCTGGCCCCCGGCTCCTTCGCCCGGTGCCCGGCGGCGCGGGCGGGGAGGGGGCTCGGTCTGCCTGGCGCAGGAGGGAGTCACCGAGTGAGTCACCGCCGGCTCCGGCCGCCTCCCCCCCGGGCTGGCGGCGCCCGCCCCCGCTGCCCGAGGTGTGCGGGGGGCAGAGAAGCGGGGGAGACCCCGGCCCTCATGGCTCCCGGGCGGCGGGGGCGAGCAGCAGCCGCCGCGGTGCGCTGCTGGCCGGGGCTGGGGCAGCTCGGCCTGTGTCCTTCCTCCGAGCTCTTGAGACACCGAGCAGGTGAGGCCGGGCAGCAGAAAGGTGCACAGGGGAGAGGTGAAAATAAGTTCGTGGTTTTCTGGGTGACTGAAATAATGTCTAAGGTGCCTTGCGGCCTAAAACAAAACAAACGTCCTGTAAATTTCTTAGCTGTCAATTTCGTGTGTTTGAAAGATGGAGAAATCGTAGGAAGTACACAATCTGATTCATACAGTTTTAAAAAGCCGCATCAGGTTTCTTCCATTTTCTAAAGAGAGGCAAAAACCTGTTAGGTACTTGATCTGTCGTAATACCATAGCGTTGCTAATTCTTCAGAGCTTACTTTTATATCTTAAAAAATACAACCTGAAATACTTCATTTTTATACTTTTCTTTCTTACAAAATGTTCTATTCCACTTTTGCGTAGTATTGCTGAAAATGTTTATAGAGAAAATCAAACAAAATGAAGTGACAGATTGTCGTTTGACTAATCTGTTGTTGATGCATACGGAGAACATAATTCTCATTCCAAATCCTTTGATATCTATCTGCTAAATGTGATGTATGGAGCAGTAGTAGAATAATTTTTCTTCTCTGCCCTGCTCATGAGTTATGTAGCAGGGAATGCTGACAAAGAAATCTCTTCGCATGAAAATGACAGAGCACCGTGTGAATGGAAATGCAACAAGAAGATGTCATCAGCCTTGAGTCAGTTTTCTAATCAGCAGTGTGCTTGGAATAGCTAGATTTAGCAGCTTGTTTCCCGTAGTGATATGTAGCAAGCTGTATCGAAAGAGAAGTAAGCTCTAGTCTCTGTGCTACAGGTTAACTCTAAAATGTATCTGGGAACTAGCATGAGTAAGATGAGTCGTTTTTTGTCCAGTTTTTCAAATGAACAGCTGAATACATTAGAACTAAGTACTTTGTCATGTTGGTAAAATTGGTGATTCCTCTCTTGTGTGTTGTGATAGTGCTTTCTCAACAAGGCTCTGTCAAATAATTATGACAAATTTTATCACTTCTGGAAAGCTTATGGGATATATCCAGTGGTCTGTGGCTTGCAAGTTGAACTTGATGCTCATAATCCATATTATTCAAACAGTGTGTTTGATACCTAAAATGTTGACAGTATTATTGAGCCCCTTGTTATGGGTATTCTTCATTACATATTCAGGTAATACCTTTACTTCCTGCAGAGCAAGTGTTTCAATGGTTTCAGAAATTGGTTACTCAGGAAAGCAGAATTCAAGAGACATGAGCTTGAATTTCAGCACCTTGATTTTTCAGCAAAAATTAAAGTATTCATTCAGGATTTTCATTAATAAGTTTTGTGAGAGTGTGACTAAAGAGCCAAACACATAAGGAATTTCCTGTAATAGAGAGAGTGCCAAAAGACACTTTCACTTTTACTCTTACTATAATAGATGCTGTTCTGCAGTTTTCATAGTTTCTTGAAACTGCTGCCTGCTTGTCAGCTTCAACTAAGCAGGCATTAGTAGGAGGACTCAAATTTGTTGGAAGAGGTACACATATAATGGAAAGAATTACCCTCTTATCTTGATTTATTTTCATTTTTGAATATTTTATTTCCCTTTATGTTTGAGGAAAGATATGAATTTGTACCTTAAGTTACAGAGAAGTGCTTTGACTTTTTGCCATAAACCACAGAACTGCTGAGGTTAGAAGGGATCTTTAGATCTTGTCCAGCTCCCCAAATCATCACTGATTTGGCAATGTGTGCCATGAAGATTACTGCAATATCTGTTAGTCATGTTTTTACTACTTTTCCTATCTAGATACTGTATTTGCAAATTTGGAAGCACTGTGTCATTCAGCAATGCAGTTTCCATTTAGCAGTTCACAGTGCTTTTATTAGATGAACTGATAATGGACACTGGTGTAGAAGGAGCCCTCATCATTCTACATTTGTTAGACAGTGAAAATGTTACAGAGGTTTGAGTCTTTAAAGTCTGAGAACAAGAAGATGATCCAAACTGCGTTTTGAAACCATTTTGGTATCCAAATTACTTTTTACCTTTATAAAGAGGTTTTTTTTAATTTTATTGCTGTGTTTCAGTTTAAGAGCAGTGAAGATAATAAAGCTTATTCTATTCCATTTGTAACTAGTCTTTATCTCATATGAGGATGTGGTGATGAGTTTTTTGCTTTTCCAGTCTTTTAAAATTTTAAAAAATGTCCTCTGTCTTCAACATACATTGTTCTTTCCCCAGGCTGTGGTAGAAAACAAGGAGGAGGGAAGGGGTAGGAACAAACTACATGTGTTTTTGTTATACTTCACATTATGTGGTGCTTGGTGTAGGATATGAAACTACATGTATCAACTAAACTGAGGAGATGAGTTGCCATGTGGAGGCTTGAAATTTTGACATTGCCACGTTGTGTTAGATGTGGTTTTACTGAATGCAGTTGATGGAGTGGCCTTATTTCATATGTGCCCTAAAATGAAACAAGTGTCTCAAAAACAGACCCTTCATCATCCTTTACAAAAGTAGAAAATATACACCATCCCTAGGAGAAGTCTTATCTGTGGTGTTGGAATCACTTACTTGTACTGTAAAGTTCTTCACCGTTGAACTGGAACTTGTGTTGAATCTTCATTTGTGCTGTTACGTATTTTCAGTGGGTGAGAGAATTCTTGTTGAACAGCACCTTTTTATTGCCAGATTTACTGTTCAGTGCTCTGCTATTATGATTGCAGGTATCCTTCAGCATTCCTTCTTTTTTCTCAGGCTTGGTGGACAAGTGCATGAATCAATGGTGTTAAAGATTTCCAATAGGAGTCTAGATTGCCCTGTGCAAGTTCACTGTGGGGTTACTGTAATGCTATCTCTGTTTTTGGGGGATCATCTCTATGGCAGGGGTTTCAAGCTTGGGTTTTTTGGATGTGAGGTTTTCAGGTGTTTTTTAGTCTTGGCTTCTAGTCTCATTGAAATTCCCTTTCTAGTTAATGGGCAGTCTGAATCTTCTGTACATTTGCATAATCCATGCTTTTCTGTGAAAAACAGTTTTGTTTATACGTGTAAGAAGCATGAAGGCAAGCTTATAAACTTTGCTGGTCTGATAAGTAGCCACACTGAATGTGACAGTCTTCACCTCAATTGATGTTAACTCTTAACCTTTATTAATGATAACACATAGTTCAACTTAAAAAGTTACAGTTTTCATTTTACTCAATATTTTCCACAAAGAAAAGAGTAAGAGGTATTGAAGTGTTTGGTATGGCAGAAATTGTTTTCAGTTGTGTCATTAGTTAATGTTCTGCATGAACTTAGACCTTTGCTTTTGCTTATCTGAATCAATAGATGTGAACATACTAAGATTTCAATAGAAGAACATTTCAGTGAGTTTTGTGACAGTTGCTTTCATCTCATAGTTAGGAGGTCATTCTGAAGCTCATATGGAGAATGGCTGTACAAAGAATAGCATCCTAATTGTATGAATCTCAGGAATCAGCTGGTACTGATATCAGCAATGATACCCTACATCATCTGGTACAACTGGCATGCATCCTGCTGGAGTATTTGCCCTGCATATTGACCTACTTTCATGCCAGTCAGACATGCCTGATTGGTGAGGTATTTTGTCCTCTCAGGAGATCTGAGGTGGCTTCTTTTAGAGTAAAGCAGTGTAACACCTTTATTGGGCTACAATGGGCCATTTCCTTCCTGAAAGCAAATGACCAAAATTGTTTGGATGACGTTGAAAATTATGCTAGTAGCAAAAGAAGTAGTTTTTTGTGCTTATTTTCAGTTTTGTGTATTCCACTTCTGTGTCACTTTAGTTTTGTGAAAGTTTTCCAATTCCTTTAGCCAGCCAAAGAACACAAAGTGTGTACTTTTCCGCCTCTCTCTTTGCTTGTACTAATTTTGTAGAGTGTATTCTAGGTGACTGACTCTTGGCTTGTGTAGTATGTGAGAAAATTACAAAACACAATGTAGACATAACAATCTCTATTGTTCTGAATGAGTCTGTATTGTATCTGAATTCTTGCAAAAAGTGTTAGCATTATGTCTATCTTAAATGCTGCACCTAGAGAAAGAATAAGCCTAAAAAACTACAGGTAGTAAAGCAGAACTGCTTGAGACAGCAGACAAGGAGGAGAAAGAGCAATTTAAAATTTCACTGTAATCCTGTATTTCTTAAATTCCCCTACGTTTGAAAATCAATACTTTTAGTATTTAAGTGGAGACTTCATGCCAACAATTTCTTCTATGTGAACATGTTGGTAATGTTCTGATGAGCATGAAGGAATCAATAAATGCTTTTTACAACAGAAATAAAAAAACTTTCACTCTCTTCTGTTTTTGTTAGTAGCTTTATGCATTTCAAGATTCTGTAACAGAACATCTTCCAAATTCAAACTGAAACTACTGTGGTGCTTTATGAAATTATGCATGTATGTTGGAGATAAATGAGCAATAATGCATTTTGCATTTTCTGGAAAATTCTGAATTGTTACCTTTATTAAGATTTGATATTAAAGCTTGTGTTACATCTCAGAAAGATCTCTTAAGCTTTCAGTAGCATTTGGGTTAATAAAATAAACTCACAGAATTTGACTTGTCCATTTCAGTTTGTTTTATGTTATTTTTGCAAATTATAAATCTAAATGCTAATTCTACAGACACTGTATTTGTGCAATTAAAGTTCTGCTGAAGCTTTGTTGAAATCAGACAGCTCTTGTGCATACATGATGAAAACTAATACATTTGCACAATCAAGAAGAATTAATCAGCACCATTTTAGTTGTCTGTGATCATTTTCTTTAAAGAGTTCTCAGAATACTAGTAAGTTTCACAATGAAAATGATCTTGAAGATTGCTTTGTTCAAGTATCTGACACACTAATATGAAGTATTCCCTGGGGAAAAAAAAGGTATTTAAATAAAGCCTGTAAGGAATAAAATTGTCTCTTAAGGTCAAGTGATTATGGAGTACGTAAGAATCAAAACTAGCCCACAGTTACATTTTTTTGAAATTTGTTATTTCTCCTTCCAAAGCCTTAGTGTTTTGAGGGTTTTTAAATATTGAAGCAGAATAAAAGTCAGTACTAAATAACTCCAAGAATGAGAGGTGCTTTTGAAAGCATCTTGTATTATTTTTTTCTTTTTTTCTACAAGAAGATTGGACGAAGGAGATCGGGTAATTTATGAGGAGACATTAATGGAATTATAAAAGCTTATTCAAAGTGATTTATTTCACAGGTTTTTTGCGAATCATCAGAATAATTGCTAACAAGTAATTACTCAGTTATATCAAGAGTATCTTGGGTTTGGCCACTTGCACAACATCCCGGGTTTCTCAATCCAGTAACTCCTGTAGGAGTACACCTTTGTGGAGCTGGTGCTAATCAAGGTTCAGATCTCTTCATTGTCTTCTTTTTTGATAAGGAAATACAGGAGAGGAAAGCATTCCAGCTGGGCTGTGCTTTTTAGTTCTTCCAGCCTCCCCTGGATGGATGTATGAGCCTTGCTGGAAGCAGAATGTCCCCAGCACAGATTTCGTGGCAGCTCTGCCATGCATCTTTACCATTTAGCTTGAGAACACTGGTGTTTAGGGGTTTTTTTACCTCAGAGACACTTGCTCCTTCTGACTCCCAAGGAAGCAAGAACTTGGATCCAACTACTCAGGAATCTGAAGGTTACGTGGTTGCCTAATTCTGAAACAGTTTTCATGTTGCAGTTTCTTCCAGTACTGTGGGTCTGGAGACTTGAGAAAAATAATAATTTGTAACTAGGTATCTGTAATTCACTTCAGTGATAAATCCCTTAAATTCTGTTCTGATATCCCAACGGACGGCCTGCCAAGGTCACTGTCCAAATGTTTGGGTTTTGTGGCACCCAAAAGGGTGAAAATGTAGGAATTAATTATATTTAAGCTGAGGTATCTCTTTGAAGTGAAGACAGCAGAGAACTTATTTTTGAGGAAATTATTGTACTAAAATTTCATAGCCTGCAAAATCAGACTGTCAAATGTGTGCAGGTCTTTGTAGCACCACCCCAAACACAAAAACAAATCCAGAAGTCCCATTCCCCTACATCTTTAGAGTCAGGTTTCTTTAGTGTGAATTTTAAATAGCTAAGGTTGAGACACTGTCAATAGGAACAAATAATGTGAGAAATCTCAAGCTAAGCAACACAAAACTGAAAAGTTTTCTCCCATTTAAAAATAAAATAAAGCCCTCATGCTGCATCTTTGGGCTATCTTCTTTCTCATCTTCCAAATCTACTTACTGGGTATCTCTGGAATGACTTGGCTATGTTATATCGATCTTTTCTGCATGATTAAAATTTTCTTCATAAGCTGCTCATTTAAACAGGGCTCCAGTAGTATCAGAAAGCAAGGGATACTCTCACAGGAATCTAGTGTTTTACAAAGGTCTGTTTCCTTTTGAATTCTGTAGTGTCATGATGTGTAACAAACTGTTGTAACTGCAGTTATCTTCAGCTAAAACTCTCTTACATTATTGTATCACTCCTTTTTCCCTTTGAACTTGATCCCTTGTGTGTCCCCTGTGTCCCGTTCCCTGCAGCGATCCCAGCTGGCTCTGGTGGAGATTGGTTTGCTGTGAATATCCTTACTACCAAAATGAGTACCAGAAGCTTCTCAGAAGCCGTGGCAACTGACCACTTGCTTTCACCAGGAATAGGGGCCTTATGTCTGAATACCTTGCCCTCAGGTAACTTCCCCTCTCCCACCTTTGTAGAGTCAATGTAAGAGGCGGTATGTATTCATATAAATTTAGGAGTGAAGTGAGCTCTATAAAATGTTACTTGGGTTTGCACTCCTGTTTCTTTTGTAATTTAAAATGATGCAAAAAAAAAAATTGTTTGTATGCAGCTGTGTGTTTTGGATTTGTTAGGATTTTTGTAAGCCCTAAACTAAATTTGGGTTTGTGAACTAAATCAGCAATCCCATTATAAACATGCCTTGATGTGTATTTTCTAAATGTAATCTGGGTAATTCCCAATATCTTTAGGCTATATGATGTTTACTGTTTATAATTTGCATCTACTTTATTCCTTTTCATTACTTATTGTGTATTAGCTCTGTATTGACATATTTGAAGGATCAGTCAGCTCTTTAACTAGTTTACAGAAGAAAGTGACTGATTTTATTTCCTTTTTTTAAAATTAAAAGAGTTCTTATAGTTAATATCAAAAGATCTTATTTCATTGTGAGATCTGATCAGTTAGCGTTAAAAAAGATATCTGCTAATGTCATATAAATAAATGGTTTCCAAAAAGCAGGTATTGTTATGCTTTTACTGTATCATTATTTCATTATTTTAAATTTCTGAAGTTATTTTTCATCAAATGGCTTTTTTTTTTTTTTTGCATTAGGTACAGAATAATGTATTTTAAGTGGTTATCAAGTGGTTATCAATTTTAGTAATTATCAAGTAAAAGGAGATTAAGGGTTTTTTTTGCTGCCTGCAATATGGAAGTTGTATATATATTGCCACATATTGATATTTCAGGATTTTTTATTATCTTGTACACAATATATCATGAAGGCATGATGTATAGGATTGTCATGTTTGAATAAAGTTCTTTGAGGTTGATCGTATTGGCCATTTCTCTGCTTGTTGTGAAAATATGGAATGTGAAAATATGGAATACAAAAGCTTAATATGGGTCTGTGTGAGGGTTTATCATAAATGAAAGGTAAATTGCTTGAGCAATGTTTTACTTGCGACATGATTACCATTTGTGCAGTGCAAGCTCCTCATTTATGCACAGTGCTTGGCTGTGTCTGCACAGATCTGCTTCATGACACATAATTAGATAATAACCATTGATGACAGCAGCTGTCTCGCTTCTGCCTGCACCCAAAATGCAAGTAATACAGCTTTTCTAAATGGAAAGAAAATAGTTTCCTATATGTGTTGCTACAGAATTAACTAAGGGAACCATTATGTACTTGGTGGGGATGTCAGTATTTGAGAAAGTGCGGGACAGGTTTTGAGGTGAGTAAAGTGTTCTAGATGTCTTTAGGAAATCACCTGGAGTGGGAGTCTGTGCTGAAGTTCTTCTGTGTTGAAATGAAATGGAAGCAATTATTTGGAAAGTGTTAGCAAAGTAGATATATTATTCAGGACTCCTACAATGGGAGGTGGCATGATGCTGCACCAGTTGTGTCACACAAATATGGGTTGCTTTTTGAGCCAAGGTCCTAATTAGTGATTTCCCTGGAAAGGAAGATTAGTCCTTACGCTAGGATAGGTCAAAAAAACTGTTAGGTGCTTGAGGTCCTTACACTAGGATAGGTCAAAAAAACTGTTAGGTGCTTGAGGTCCTGTATAGTAGCATGAAAAGTCCCACCTGAAGCTGTAAGGTTGTAGGTGCTATTTTGGATTTGTCCAGTGTGCTATAACTCATGGCCAGCCCGAGAGCAGTAGATCCAGGCTGGGTGTATAAACAAGGAAATGCCCTGTCCTGCTCCAGAGGGCGATGAGCACCTTCACAAAGTGCTTTGCAGGAAGTGATGCAGATCCTCTCCATGCTGGACATCCAGCAGGCCATGGAGGGTTCTCCATCTTGCACTCAGACACCAGATACGTATCTGACAATTCTGCAAATGTTCAATGTGAGATAGATTAAAAGCATGTAGGAGTTTGTGTGGAGTGGCCTCAATACGGATAGGCAAAGGGGTGATAATACCTTTCTCATGTACAAATTGATGTTGAAGGGTGTAACAGGGTGCCAGTTGGGTATCACAGATAGTGAGGGGTGTACTTGATCAAGCCAGGTACTTAAAATTAGCTGTGGTTTGTAGTGTTACATTGGATAAGAGTAACTCAGTTGTAACAGTATACACTGTTGATTCCAACACTTTTTTTTCCTGTGAGAAATTCGACAGAGAGTTAGTTCTATTCCTTTTCTATACTTGAAATCTTAAAGTTAGAAGTGGTATAGTATAGAGCTGAATGGTAGTAGACCTCCTTCATTCTGTTACTTAGAGTCATGGGAAGGAAAGATCTTGCTGACAAACTCAATTGAAAAAGACAAAGTTTTTTTGTTTCAGAAATGGTGTAATATTTCTTAGTGATCAAATAACATGGTTCAGCCAGGTGAAACATTAAAAAAAAACCCAGTTATCTTTGTGTTCCATTTCTGCTGTTCTATTATTGATTCAGTTGCCAGTGCTTAGTAGGTCATGCTTCCCTTTTTCAAAGCCTGTTTAAGCAGTTTGCGTTCATAACAAGGAGATAAGCAAAACTTGTGGCACATACTGTGATTTAATAATTTATCATGATTAGAGCATACATTTAGAGTCATATCACTGAGGAAATTTTATTTCAAAAGCAGGGAAGACACATGGTAGAGCTGGAGAAAACAGCTGAAAATCTGTGCCCAAATATGATCCAGATTTCTCTTATTTGTCTACTAAATCCAGAGGTTGGAGTTTCTGTTGTCAAACTTGACACCTGCCACCTGGTATTCGCTCCAAACCTTTGGGGACTACTGCTCTAAGCTTCATGTGGTTTGTGGCCTTCTGTATACAAACCATAAGCTTGTGGCTTCAGAAAAGTGTTTTCCCATCTTCTCTACCTGTTTTGGGTTTTTTTTTGTTTCTGTTTTCAACTTCTTGGCCATCTTCTCTACCAGCATGGTGGAGCTCCAAGCCTGTGGTGTTACAAACAAACCTTTAGAAAATAAATATTTCAGCCAAGGAAATAAATGTCTCTTCTATGTAGGTTTTGAGTTATTTTAGAGGGAGAGAACTGAAAGAACTGTTGTGGTCCTGACAAAGTTACATTGATTGTAACTTACTCCTCTTTGATTCTTAATACTGCACTGTTACTGTACAGTTTTTTATGCTTTTCATAAATCTCTTTGTCTGTTCTTTGTAAATTGAAGTTGAACCATGTATCTGTAACTGCATAGGAATATTCAGTGCATGTGTGTGTAGAGGTACCCAAAGGAGCTATGTCAGGCAGCTTGTGATATTGGCAAATTCATATTTCTGGATTCTTGCATTTAAACTGTAAATATTTTACAGTATTATTCTACTTATGAAATTCAATATTAAAGCTGTATTGAAATCCATACTATCATATAGTAATTCAAATCTCAGATATGTTTTGAGAAAGGAAGTGTAGTTTGTAAAATTGAAAATCAATCTGTGAAAACAATTATGCTAAGAATATCTTCTCACAGCTCACCTGTTGAGAGTTTCCTTCCATGTCTTTTGTCATGACGGGTACAGTCTTGAGAGGCAGAGACCCTCTTATGTCTGTCTCTTTTGAATGAAGAATTAAAAAAAAATGTATATAGAAAAAGTGATGGTCCTTCTTGAATTTTTTCTCTGTCCTCCTGCTCCATGTTGAGAGAAACTGGCTTCTATTTTGTTTGCTTGAAGGATATTGAAAGTAACTCAAAAATGGCTTTGCTGTTGCCATTCTCCCCCTGATTGGTATTTTGGTATCTTAGTTGCTCTGAAATTTGAAAACCTCTTTCTGTAGGTTCTGTGTGTTTCACTGTGATGTGTCTGCAGCTGCAACCCAGGATAATGCTTGTATATATGTCTCCAAGCTGAGAGGCATTTCTGGTGTGGCTGAGCAACAGGGAACTCTGAAGGGGACTTCTTTCACACAGCATGAGTCTCAGGAGACTTATGTGTACCTGTGTGTGTGTAATGGCAGAATGGTTTTGCATTTGCTGTGTAAATGTGACTTCAAAATGATAGCAGTTTGTAATTTGTACGTTGACCCTTACGTAGATAGTCAAGAGTGAGAGGTACTACCAGGTGATTGAAAACACTCAATGGCTGCTTTTTATCTTCTAGGAATTTTGTACTACCTGAGTCAGACAAGACTTTGCAATTATTTCTGAGATAGGAAGTTTTATATTTTGCTGTTACTGATAGGTTGTTTTAATGAGGAAGGTTATTTAGCTCTTTGTTGAAAGCAAGAAAAAAGGGTAACCAGAAAACAAAATAATTCAAGTCCTTTATTCTCCTCATAATGTTTCTAAACAGACCATTTAGAAGTACATTAGTTGCCAAGGAAAATACATTTATCAATAGCCTTATCAATATATTTTTTGTACTGAAATTATGAAACTATATTATTCACAGATTAAATCTCATTGCTTGTGGATAATTTATGACTGTAAGCAATGCAGTAACAACTGCAGCACTTCTGTCATAGGAAATATGTCTAGTATTATTTGCAAATACATACTACTTGTATTTTTCAGGCTAGGTAATGCTAGTTAGCATTTTCAAAGCTAACTATCCTGGGAGTGGAGTTGGGGAGTTGGACTCAAAAAATGCCTTCTCTGTTTCAAGCTGTATTTGGAAACTGTTAAGAGGAAAAAAAAGCTTGCCAGCTTTCTTCATCATCTTCCACTGTCTCCTCCAGTATCAGACTTAATGAGGACCTGTAGTTCAGTTACAAGTTTGTCTCTTGAATGGAAAGGAAATGCTGGAATTGCACCTCCTGGGGCATTGCTGCAGAGTGATGTTCCATCATTGAGGACAGACAAACCCCTTTGCTCTCTGCCTGGAGAATAGCAGCACAGGAGATTTTGGTGGGAAAAGGCACAAAGCCAACAGCAGTATTTTCTACTACCTAATCTTGTAAAACTAGATTCAACTCATGAGCAGAAACAATTTTTCATGGCAGATTGAATGTGTGGTAAAGTATAGCCTGCTCTTAACTTATGGTAGATACAATGCTACAGCCGTTGGTTTGAAGGCAGAGAACCCGTGGGCTGTCGTGTTGTCTCCCTCGGATGTGAACCATTTGACACAGTCACACAGACTGTTTCATTGTATCAGCAAATCCTAGTGCATTTGAAGTGTAAAGTAAATTATATGTATGCTTTTGAACAGTTACACTTTTTACCACATGAGTAT
Organism: Passer domesticus; assembly: GCF_036417665.1. Taxonomy (NCBI): domain Eukaryota; kingdom Metazoa; phylum Chordata; class Aves; order Passeriformes; family Passeridae; genus Passer; species Passer domesticus. The sequence continues at coordinate 44,906,422 of NC_087478.1, read as the reverse complement.
CATATTGACGTTTCAAGTTTTCATCCTATATTTTGTATACCTCATGCTGCTATGTGTGTGTATGTGTATTTCTAATTTGTCATTAAATTCTATGACTAAATCAAATTAATATTGTAAATAAAACTTTTTTATTGCAAGATTTTAGCTAAATATATAGAAAGGTACTGCTTATGACAGTAATTTTAGGGGTTAGAGATTTTTTCTCATTTCAAAAAGTAAAGAGTTAAATAGATTCAATTCCATTTTATATAGTTTAAAATAAATTGTTCAATAGTTTCAGTCAAGGATCATTTGTTATTCTGGGTGACACAAAAATTAAAAGATGGCTCACAATATATTTTTGTTTATGTATTTATAAATTGAGCTAATGAGATGAAAACAATTAGAGGGACAAATCAATTCCATCATACCATTTCTTTCCTGGGTGAAATTTATCAAAGATTTCTTCACCTCCAGACCATTGCTTTAAGTTAAATTGTCACTGATATCCAGGATAACTTTTGATTGCTTCATATGTATTTACTTAAGGTGTCTTTGTTTATAGGTTCACCAAAAATCTGTCACCTGACAAGATCAACCTGAGCACGTTAAAGGGGGAAGGTCAGCTGACCAATTTGGAGTTGGATCAAGAGGTACTCCAGAACATGCTGGATCTTCCAACATGGCTGGCTATAAACAAGGTGTTTTGTAATAAAGCATCCATTAGGGTGAGTGTTTTATTGTGCTGGAGTAGTAATTAACCAAATCTTTTTTTCTTTTTGTTTTGTCTTTGTAAACTTTGAGGCAACTTTGTATTAGTAGGAAATTGTGATAAGTGCTTGATAAAATTTTAAAGGACAACAAAGATTTTATCAGCAGTAGTTTCTTCCTTATTTTTGTTTCTCATGTGATGACCTAAAATATATCTGGAAATAATGAAAATAAAGGTTATTATTTTAATTTTTTTTTCTTACTGAGTAGAATTCATTTCTATATGTTTTGAAAATGTGGTAGATGTAAAAGTTCGTATCTGTCTGTGGTACTTAGTCTATCATAATTATTTATTATTCTCTTTTTTGTGTGTTCTCTCTTCACTTCTCTTAGTTTATTGCTTTCCCTCTTGTTCTGCTCCTATTTCCAAAAATACCTTTTGGAGGGATTCTGATCTCTGTGGGAAATGTGGGAAACACAGTAAATCTAATAGATATTGCATTTTTGGTCATTGTGGCTGCTAATAATTGAAACAATGTATATCATCTGTACCACATTGTATGAATCTGTGATTAAGAAAAGAAGTATGGCTTGGTCTTGACTGAAGTTACAATTTGGTCAAACATTAACACCTCCTTAGTCTTTTCATGGGGTTTGCTTCTGGTTTTTTGGTGTTTTTTTCTTTGCTTTTTTTTCCCACTATGGGAAGTTGTCCTGATTTTTCTAAATGCAGTGAACTCGATGTTTTGCTGCAGGCATGCAATTAGTTGTAGGTCAAGAAAGGAAATGTGTATTTCCTTTCCTTTTAAAGGAAATAATGTGTAAGGCTGTGATGCTTTTTCTGATGATTGACAACTCACTGTTAAAGAGACAGATTCTACTTTGTTTCTCTGTTTTTCTACTCAGTGATAAGTAGATTTTGAAATTTAATGTTTTTAACACCTAGTGTGTGCATAAAGTCACCATGTAGTATGTTCAGATGAACTCAATATTTTGAAAGTAATATCATGCTGAGTTCAGAAGTTAGAAATATAATTTGTATGCCTAAAACACATTCTGTGTGATTTATTTTACTGTATTTTTAATATTTAATTTGCTTTAGAGTAGTGTTTTCTCTTGCAGATACCATGGACAAAATTGAAAACACATCCCATCTCTTTGGTAAGTTCTGAAATGAACTCTGAAATACACTAGTCTGTGTGCAGCAGAATCCATATCAAATATTTATATAGTTCTCTTGATGTGATTCTGGAAATAACTGAAACATTAACAGGCCTTTACTAAGTGTCCTTTGGGTAGCAGCAGATCAACGCCTTAATGTTTTCCTTGGTAGATTTATTTTCTCAGTCTGTGGCTTCAGTGTAATCACAGTAACGTTTGACCGTCAGCTCGCTTTTGTCACATTTTCAGTCATTGCATGTTAATTTGGGTTTACCTGAAGGGTAGTTATTTGTCCAAGTCACCCCTTTTTACAAGTTCCTGCCTTTCTTTTGGAATGGGCTTTTCTGGGACTTTTCAATTCTACATCTGTACTCTACATTGTGATCTCAGCTACAGCAGGTTTGACACACATAGCATTTATAGGGTTTTTGTAACCACCTAGGATTCAGTCTGGATATAAATAGGAGGTGAAATATGTAAATAGGACTCAACAACAATTAGAAGTCACATTAATGCTCGCATTTATTCTCCTTTGTTTATTAATTTTAAATATACTAACAATTGTGGTAGCACCAGAAGTAATGTATTTGATGATGAGTAAATTTTTTCAATTGCATTTGCTTAAGAGTGAATATGCCTTTAGCTGTCATGTTTCCCAGTCTTGCAGTGAATGTGCTTGTAATTCCTTCATTCTGAATCAGACTCGGGAAAGACATTTTGTTTTAAATAATTGATGCATTTGCTAGTGACCCAGTTGGAATGTACTTATGTCTGTACTGCTTCTTCCTGACACCCAGAACCTAAAGTCTGGTAATGCTGAGGTGGGATGATTCAACCTCTTGGCTGTGCGATGCAACTGCTGAATTAGGAAATGGCTTTAAGCTGTGCTATTCTTAAACATGACACACTTTGACCCGTGGTAGCAAGGCGCTGTTTGCTTTGCTGCTATTGAACTTACATTAGCACTCTGTAAGGCTAAGATAACTTTCAAGGTAACCTTTTTTACTTAAAAGTGTCCTTGAACAAGTGCATGAAATAGGTAACAAAAGTTCACTATGCGATGGTAAATTGTACAACACCTTTTTGATTTCTAAAGGAATGTGAATTCTGTAGCCCAAGTGCCAGACCTTAGCCCTTCATTGCATCACTGAACTTCTGGTATTTTGGCAGGGACAGGGAGAGGGGATATTTTTGCTACTGGGAGTTGAATTAAGTTGGAATAGCATCCTCTGTTAGCACAGCTTACTGGATAACTAGAACCCACTTGTCTAGCCAAAGTGACTAAGCTGACTTGCCCTTTGTGAGAATCAGTCTGTTGACATAGTGGCACATACTGTTCATGACCCAGTTCTGGTTTTATATGATAAACAAGAGAGTTTTGAGGAGTGATTTTGGGCCCCAAGGATGATCTGCAGCAGTTGTTACTCTATCCGAGTAGAGAAGCTGCCAGTGAGAAAAGACACAGATCTGCATCCAGGCATTCTTTGTTACCTCTTTTTTGTATTGTGCAATCTCCTTGAATCTGTGTCCTGCTGTTCTGTGCACTAGTCATGTAGTAAAGGGAATTTTTAAAATAGTGGTCAAACATCCAAAACTGTTAGGATAGCTAGGAAAAATCTTGGCTTTCCCCCCACCATCCTCAAACTAAGGCATTGGGTTTTTCTTGGGTTTTTTTGTTTTTTTATTTCTCTGTTGTTTTCAAGGAAAGATAATCATTGAGGCAGCTAAAAAGAATTTAAAATGTCCAGATTTATTCTTAACAGCAATTGCTTCCCTTTAAGCATCAAAATCCAGTGAAGTATAAACAAATTCAGACTAGACACTTCATGAATTTTTTGGTTATAGTCAGATTTTCATGGATAAGAGTAGCACAGAAAAATGTTGAGCAAGCAGATGATGATATTGTGATATTATAGGCATTATAATATTGTGATTAGCACAATATGATAATAATCTAGTAGCTAAGGCAGGTTGAATAATGAAAAATCTAAAATTGAGGACAAAGAGGTTTTTGGTATTTGTCTGACCTAAGAGCATAAATGGGGGAATTCAGAAGGGTGGTAGAAAGTTACAATTAGACAGGGAAAAAATCTTAACTGCTGTGCTTTGAATCAGCTTGCATTAAGTATTGAAAGAACAGCCATATGAAAGAAAATTCAGATAACTACATGTTAAAGCATGTCCATTTTGAAATGCAGTTTTTGAAAATGTATGTGTTGGATAAATAATATTCAGGGATCAAGAATTTAATGAATCAGTATTTGACTGGGGATGTGTGTTAGAACTCACAAAATTAAAAACATAAGAAAAAAGTTTAAAAAGATAATCTAGTGCATTATAAAAGTTTGTGGAAAAATTGACATGGTAGGAAATGTTTCATGTATATTTCAGAAAAAAGTTCTCAAGTTACCTTTTTTTATTTGGATTTTGGTTCTTCATATGTCATCTATTTACTTTGTTACCTGTAAGGTCTCAATTTTTTGTTTTGTTTTGTTTTGTTTTGTTTTTTTCAAGTCCTTGGATAAAGTTGTGATGGAAATGAGCACATGTGAAGAGCCACGTGCCCCTAATGGACCCTCTCCTATAGCAACTGCATCTGGGCAGAGGTCAGTGATGGTACTTACATGTAATTAGTCAAAAAAGTTTGGCATTATGTAAAACACATTGACTGCAAATTTTCAAAAGTATATAGGGTTGCAGCCTGCCATTCCCATGTCCTCCAAAATTTTATTGCTTGTGTGTGTAGTGTAGTGATAGTGGAGCTATCCAGACCCAAGCCTGGAGAGAAGACGTGAACTAGATATAGAGCTTGCAAGGTACATTTCATAGGGGTGCAACTGCTATGTCTGATATTTACTGAGTTTAATTGATACTAAGGTTTTAAAAAGTTATTGATAAATTGCCTTCATCCATTTTGGAAAATACATGTAATGTTCATGTGGGTTTTAAAATTTTTTCTTTTTTATTTCTTTTGTCTAAAGAGTTTTAAGAGTTGTTTGTTAGTGCAATGTTTTAAAGTTTTATTTCCTTAATTGTATCAACTGATTCTTACTGAGAGATTTCATGCACACTGTGTAGCCCAAAACTTAAGCAATTTTGTGGGTTAATACAACATTACATCAGTGATTTTTGTCTCCCTACATCCCAATAATTTCCTTTACATGGACTCAAAACATTTTTCTGTGGTCAAAGGGACCTATATACAGAGAAATAAATTTGATGATACAATATTTTTTTCTTGTAATAACTTCTATGCAATGTGTAGAAGTAGTCCATGGGCCTCTGTGTCTCCTAAGGTACAGCTTGAAAACCATGGCCATAGAGATTTTGCATAGAATGAAAGTAGGAAAAGGAGAGGCATACCACACAAGTTTTTTATTTAAGCAAGCAGAAAAAATCCAACAAAACAAAAGTGAAGAAATTTCTAGATGTTAAAATAATATTTGATATTCAGTTTTCCATACACTAATCTAAAACATTCAGAACATGTAAGATTTTTATTTTAAAATTATTTGCAACAGTTTAATCTTTTTTAATACTGGATGCATGTTAATTTGCTGTAGAAGTTTAAACACCATTTAGGATGCCTTCTTTATAGAACAAAATAATGCATATATTTAATACTATTTTGAATATCTGAAAGTTATTATTTTTAATGGACAAAATAATTTGGCTTATAGACATAAATACGAACCAGACTGGAATTGTCAAGTAATTAATTTGACATTAATTACTCCTTATGTATGCATAAAGAAGAGTAGGCTTTCTGCATAGTGATGTAGACTGCTTTTTTAATGTATGTATAATAACATATAATACATACATCCATGTAATTTGACATCAAAGGATTGTATTAATTGTTATACTTTGTGTAGATTGATCTTAGTCAAATATATGTTCTTTAATTATGTAGAGATGAGGATCACAGAGTGACAATTGTTGTAAACTACATCAAAGTATGTTGAGCAAAAGTTGCTAACTGTAGAATACATTAGTAACTTCATTTATTTTAACATCTGTTTCATAATTTATTTAATCTGTTTAATTTTATGCCCTTTCACTCGGTTTATATTTAATATGTTGGCATTTCACTTTTTAGTGAATATGGCTTTGCTGAAAAAGTGGTAGAAGGCATTTCAGTTTCTGTCAACTCCATTATAATAAGGATTGGTGCAAAAGCCTTTAATGCTTCATTTGAACTTTCCCAGCTGAGAATATATAGTGTAAATGCAAACTGGGAACATGCTGACCTTAGATTTACCAGAATACAAGAAGCTCAACGTGGAGAGGTAAATAATACCTTTTACTAACTTTTTTCCCATGTTTTTGTGGTAAAGGAAGAAGTTGAATTGCAACCTTTTACAGGGTAGAGAACATGGGAATGGAGACATTCTGTGCTCAGTCATTTCAGTTGTCCTTTAGGAGCACAAATATGTAAAAATGGTGGAAGTGAGTCAGGTCAAAGAGCCAACGTGGGTGCTTAGGCAAGAACAAAGAGCGGGGCAAGCAGGTGTATGGTTTCCCTCTTGTTCTCCAAGTGAATGACTAGTCTAAAATGCAAACTGAGCCAGACTTGAAGAGTACTGAAAGAACAAAGAACAGTAAATTTAATATGGAAGGATAAGAAGTTGTGCTGGTTTTGTAATTGTTGTTTTTATTAGTAGTAGTAGTAATAATAATAACAACAACAGCAACAGAAATTATATTTTAAAAGTTTTATCTGGTTATTTATTTGCTTGTGAGAGTTTGCCTGATAAGGATTTTCTTTTTCTAAAGCAGTTTTACATTAAATTTAGTCAAGTTCTTCTGCAATTACTTTCTTGGAATACCTAAATAATATGTATATATAAAAAAGTAATAGCAGTAAAATGTATGTTTCTGCTGTCCCAGAGAATAGCACATGGAAGTGTTAGTTTGATGTACACCATTCATTTGCCTTCTCCCAGCTAACCAAAGTTAAATGTATACTGAGTTCAAGGTTGATTCTAAATACTGTATTCAAGGAGACTTATTTTAGCATCATACATCTGGCCAGCTTACTCCAGAGTTAAGGAGTTTGGGGGTTGATTTTTATATAGGGAAAGAAATCCCAAGAGAATATCAGTTAAAAATACCACAAAAGAAAGAAGTTGAAAACTATTTTTCTGATGGTTTTCCTTTCCTGCAGCTTATGTGTAAGCTTGTGCTCCCATATTAATGAAGTCTGAATGGGAAGAATTAAAATTTGACTAGATGGAGTTTTGTATTGGCAGAGTTTTTGATTTTGTGGTTTTTAGGAAGGATTTGACTCTGAACAGTTGACCTGTACACAACAGAGCTTTCCTTTGGAGAGTGTTCCTTTTAGTGCAATTAATAGCAGAAGCAAATTTCTAGATATTACAGTGAATGGCTTGTTAGCAGCATGAAAAGGTGAAAAATTGCATGAAAAGGTGAAAAACTAAAACAAGTGCTGTACTTTGAAGATACCATGTATGGAACCATATATTTAAGGCATAATCGTTTAGCTTTGCACTGTAGCTACATTCTTAATATAGTAAGGAATCTCCTTAGAATACTTTTAGAAGCTTTTGATTACACTGCATCTCCTGTATGAGGAGGATGTGTACTCTGATTTTCTACAAAAAGTGTTTCAGGATGCTTTGCACTGCACTTTTCATCTTGCTCACTTGATGGAGTGCACCTCCTTTCCAGACACCTGGGTATGTTTTACTTAAGTCTCTGCATATCTTCTCAGGACATATGCTGCAAAGTTTTCAAATTGACAAGAGGAGAATGAGTCAGATACCAAACCAATTCTTCTGTCTTGCTCTTTACTCATGGCTGATCCTTGTTTCTTCAGAGAGTAATCATAGAATCATGGAATCGTTATGGTTGGAAAGGAGCTGCAAAATCATTGAGTCCAACTTTTGACCAAATGTCGCCATGCCCACTAAACCATAACACTAAGTGCCGTGTCCAGTAATTTCTTGAAACTCTCCAGGGATGGTGACTCTTAACACTTCCCTAGGCAGCCCATTCCAATGCTTAACCACCCTTCCAGTGAATAAATTCTTCCTCATGTCCCTGCTTTAACCTCCTGTTGTGCAGCTTGTGGCCATTTCCTGTTGTCCTGTTGCTGGTCTTGTCTCCTGCCTGGGAGAAGAGACCAGCCCTGATCTTTCTGCAATCTCCCTTCAGGCAGTTGTAGAGAGCAGTAAGGTCACTTCTGAGTCTCCTTTCCTCCAGGCTAAACATGCCTGTCTCCCTCAGATGCTCCTCATAAGACTTGTGCTCCAGACCCTTCACCTTCTCTGGGCGTGCTCCAGCCACCTCCATGTCTGTGCTGAAATAAGCAGCCCAGCACTGAACAATCACTCTGCCCCCAGCCTGTGGTGTTGTCTGAAGTTGTTGTGACCCAGGTGCAGGACCTGGCACCTGGCCTTGTTGTACATCATAACATTGCCCTTGGCCCATCAATCCAAACTGTCCAGATCCCTCTTCAGCACGTTCCTACCCTCCAGCAGATCAACATTTTCCCAGCTTAGTGTTGTCTGTGAACTTACAGAGGGAACTTGATCCCATCATCCAAATCATGCAGGAAGGAGTTTTAGGTAAACTAGCATTACTGGTTTTCCCTATTGATGTCCTGTTCATTTGATGTTCTCCATGATGTTCCTGCTGGACAGTCGCTAATTTTTCCATATTTGATTTTCAGTGTCCAGCTGTACTTGATGCTCTTGTGTCGTCATTATTCTAACATTTGCTTGCTGTATCTTCTAGAAATCCACGTAGTGGATTCAGAGCTTGTGGGGTCTGCATGGTGTGCAGTGTGCTCAATGTTTAACTTTCTCTTTTAAATGAAATAAAACACTCCAAAAAAACCTCTCCTATCCTGTTGCTTTGCTTCCTCCCCTGCCCTTTTCTTATTTAACATTTTGAAACTAAACTAAACAATAATTTTTTTTCCTCTCCCAAAAGCAGCCTAGTATGCATAGCTGTGACCTTTATTTTCTTCTGAATATTTTAAATGCTGCTTGTTACCTTAGCCTGCTTGGAAGTAGCTTAATGTTTCTGTGACAAGCAGGGTGAGGGCTTCCTGACACCTTTAGGTGTCAGGAATACAAGTGAGTTGTATTTGTTCTGTCTGTATGGCTAATGTGAGTTTTTGTGTACATATGTACAGATGTATACATACACATGCACAGGGCTAGGTGCAAGTAACTGTCATATTGCATCAAGGTGTTTTTCTCTTTTTTTCTGTCTTCAAAGGTCTTGACTTTTAAAGAAATCAACTGGCAGATGATCAGAATAGAAGCTGATGCAATCCAGAGTTCTAAGCATGAAATAATGAGTGCTCCAGTTCGACTGATTACTAACCAATCAAAAATCAGGGTCACGCTTAAAAGAAGGGTAAACTTGAAAAGTTTGAAGTCTTATTTTATTTTTTAATCTGTAACTCATGCTCTTAATTCATACATGTACATAGTAAAGATTTTAAATTCAGGCCATATTGAATGTGGAATTACCTGAACTAAATTTATAGTAATATGTAACTGGTAAGACTCTAGATTTTACAAGAAATACTCAGGCAGGTTTTGAAAATGAAGACCTTATATAGGTCCCATTAATAAAATGGTTTGATCTGCAGAGCTTTGTTCATGATGATGCTCATTGTTTTATCTTTCTAGATTCTGGTAATATTTACACTGCTTACATTTAGAGAAATGCAGCAGTTTAACATCTTATGCATGCCAAATACATAGAGTGAAGCATAAATATACTGTGTCTTAGGTGCTTCTTAATTAGTAAGAGAAATAAGATTTAAAATAAAAAAAGTAAATTTGTTATTGCTTTTTGCATGAAGATTTTCTTTACCCCACATATTTAATATAATGTAAGAAATATAAATACTTAGTTCAACTTCTTTACATTTTTATTTTACAGTTAAAAGACTGTAATGTTGTGGCATCCAAACTGGTCCTGATTCTGGATGATTTGCTGTGGGTTTTGACTGATTCCCAATTGAAAGCCATGGTGCAGTATGCCAAATCTCTTAGTGAAGCCATAGAGAAATCAGCAGAACAGAGGAAAAGCTTGGCTTCTGAAACAGCCCAGGTATGAAAATTGATTGTTTCACTGTATCATTCTCAGGTGTTCTACAATACAACAGAGTGTGGTTAGTTGTGTTAATTTATTTTAGAGAATGTTCAGTTACTCATTTTCATTCAGCTGTCTATCTTAAATTATACTGGGAATTATAGTTTTAAATAGCCTTCATTTTGCAAGATATTTTTGTATTGATGTTAACTGCAGAAAATAAAAGTAGTTCTATTTCTTTATCCATGTACAGAGTATTTAGACTTCTATATTTACTTAACTCTTTAATGACTGTTTAGTAATTTTTTTCTCCAAATATTTTATGGCTATGAATTTAAATAATTAAGACACATTAAAGTAACCTTAATATGTGGGTATATATGTTTACTATAATAATTTAAAGTGCTTGTCCAGTTTGTTCTCATGGTACTGAAAAATTAGCTTTTATTAAGAGCTTACCTTTATGCAGCCCTTGCTGGAATATATAGTGAAAACCAATTCTACTTTGAATATATTTCTGCTGCCATATCTGTGCTGTTGATGCTGCATGTAAATCTTGGTGTTCTTCAGCACATAGAGCAGGCTAGACCAGCTGGGCTTTGTGAGTGTTGAGGGCAGGCACCTCTTCTTGTCTGTGAAGAAGCAGGACAAGTACACTTATAGAAGATAAGTGCTATAAAATAAAACATGATTGATTACTAAGTATAGTCAGTTGTAGAGAATCTCTTAGAGTAAAGCCAGTGTACTGTAGCAGAGAGTTCAGTCCTTTTGCTGTGATGTGAAGGTTTAGCCACAGCAGTGAAATGGTTACCTGCTCTTGAGCAGGGAGGTTCTGATTCTTCGTGCCCTGTACTTGCATTTCACCTGTTCTCTGACACTGGCACTGACTTATGTTTGATCCTATCATGATGTAGCTTGAGGAACTAAATTAGCAGAAAGGAGCCCACTGTTGGTTTAGTTCCCTGAACAGCTTGCAACAAAAGTTAGAAAAATACCAGTGCTGTGAGTGACAGGGCTATAAGGAAGTGTGAGGAATGGGGAGAATGGGGGGTGCTCTGGCAGTGCAGTACTGTGCAAACATCCATTACCTCAACTTAGCTTTATTCTAAAACACTAAACTTCAATCTCAGTAATGATCCAAGGGGGAATGCATGTTGTGCAGATTTTTCTTTGTTTCTAATGCCTGTTTTGTGTAAGGAAAGAGATACTTATGCTTGAAAGAAACAATAAACATTATAAATTCATGTGATTGACTAAATATTTTTTCAGAGCTCTGCCCCTGCACCCAGCTCCCAGCAGGTGAAAGCACACCAGACAACAGCAGCACCTGATCAAAACGATGCAATAGTAAAATTGTTTAATGAATTTGATGTTAAGGAAACTTCTTATCACTTAGTAATTTCCCACTTGGACCTACATATATGTGATGATATCCATTCTAAAGAAAAAGGTAATTTTTTTTAAAATTGCATGTCTATGAATCATAATCATCATCAGGGGAGACATTTTGAGGAATACAATAATGAGAAAATAATAATACAATAAAGTATTGTATTATATATTGTATAATAATACAATAAAGTCAACAGACTTAAGTTTAGAGGAATAGTTAGAATTGTCTCCAGTGTCTATGGACTCATGTAAAGCTATTTAAGTGGTTCTGTTAGGACAGCATTTCATTAATAAATGTAATTATTTTAGAATAAGTGCAAAACCTTAGAATGCTAGTAGCTTATGTGCTTCTTCTGTCTTCTAGAAACTTACTCTGTCAGTCTGATTGTTACTTCTGGGTTTTTTTCTTTTATAAGTTAACTGGGTTATGAAGAATGCAGTGGCAACATTTTTGTGGCTTGAAGGGGTCACTATACAATCTGTTTCTTTAATACTCTTATAAATGCAAACTAATAAAAGAGCAGTCCTCTTTGTGTTACTAATTTAGACTAATTTGATATGGTCTGCAGCACATGGAAAGAATGGAACAAGTGTCCTGTGACCTTAAAGTTTTGTGTATAAATCTTGTACTGCTTCTTTTTAACAAAAGCCTCTTGCATATGGTCACATTTAGAATCAGAAAAAAAAGAAGGCAAATAAGGGCCAAAGTGATCATAGGAAGTGAGATATTACTGTATATCTAGTCAGTGAAAATTTTATGGAAACCTGCAAGGTCTACTATATTACTAGTCAGTGAAAAATTTATGGAAACACACAAGATCTGCTGAAGAAGAATATGAAAAATGTAGGGTTTAACAAAAATGCATCTCCTTGGTTAGGAAAGACGCTTTCATTACAGCAGAGCATAAGGTTCGCTGGCTGGAGACGTATTTCCTTCCATGCAGTGTATCTACTGCATTGAATTTGTCACTTCTAGTAAGATCTTCTTATTGGTCCTTTATTTTTGGAGTTTAAATTCAACAGTGGAAAAAGTCAGAAGAGAAGATTCTCAGAAGACCCCTTCACTGCAATATTTTTCAAATAAAATTATATAGTATTCTTGAAAGTAAATGTTGACTTCAAAGACTGATCATAATAATATATTCAATGTAAAAAGTTGTGTTTCAGAAAAAACTGCAATAATGTGTTTTCAAGTTGTCTTTTTAGTAGCATTGAAAACAGCACACAATTTGTAAGTAGTGACTGAGTACAGCATTCTGCAAGCTGATCTTTAGAAACCAGTGAAGACTATCTGAATGAAAATTTTGAGGGAAGATAATGAGGTTGTAAGGAGAAACGGTAAAGGGAAGAAAGTAGGTCTTAGGTGTTTAAAGGATTATAGCAGCATGAGAACTAACATGCTAAATGCAATGTCTGCAGAGCCAAGCATTGTTTTGTTTTACAGACCCAAACAGACGTGTTACAGGAGGGGCCATGCAGCTTTCCTTCAGCTATTTAACAGTGGACTATTATCCATTTCACAAAGCAGGTATGAAAGCAAGCGCTTTATGAATTACCTGTGACTGTGGCTATCTTGTCTGAAAGTTAAAAAAAATTGTGCATATATGTATACAGCTTGGATGATCATGCTCAAACCATTTGAAATGCACCTTTTTACTTCATTCCATATGCAAAAGCAAACAACAAAAGCAACAATCTGGGAACCAATTGAATTTCTTTGAATGAGCTGTTTTAGGCCAAATGGTTTTCACTGTTTTATTTGGTCAACAAAACGGTGTTTACACATTTCTGACAGGAAGAGAATTTTGTATTGACAGAGGAAGGCAGTATGGCATATTGAGAATTCAGTAATTGGATATTATCAAGAATCAGTCTGTTAGATTTTTTCATATATAGAAAACTGTAATTTTTTGTCCATTTCCAAAAAGTGTTTTGCATTTTACATTATTTTGCTGAACAAGAACCTCAGTGTGTAGAGGCTCAATTGTGTAGATTTTTGTTAAGCAGTGTTATTAAAAAAATTTGTCAATTTCCAAAGAAGTTTTTCTTACAAATAAAATATTTCTCATAAATAATTTCTAGCAGAAATATAAACATTTTAAAAGAGGATACATTACAGAGCATGTGACAACAAAACAGGATCTGATCATCTTCCTAATCAGATGGTCTGGAGCAGAAATCCACAAGGTCATCATTCATGTTAGTCTGTCCTCTGCTCTCATCCTGTAAACACTCAGTTGACTGGTGATCCATCCCAAGGCTGAGCTCCATCTGTTCCCACTGGTCTTGCCCTGCCTGCCCTCTTGTGCTCCCCAACAGCCCATGTTCATCCCCTGCAGCATTTCAGTTGTGTGTGCTGTCTTGCCACGTGTCTGTGATCCTAATGAGATCACAGCCATGCAGCTGCATACAGGGGTGTGGTTGCCCTGCTCCCCCATACTGCTGCATGTGTTAGTGTTCATGTACTTCAGAGAGGCAGTTGCCCAAACTGGCTTCTCAGAAGGGCTATTAGAGCTTTCCCTGTGGTGTTGCTAACAAAGTCCTGTAGGTCCTTCAGATCTGTGTGCCTGTGCTTGGAGTAACCCCATGCTGCTAGCCCTGTTTTGGAGAATCCCAGTGTCACGGGCTTCAGTCTAATGCATCTTTGTCATTTTGTTCCCTTTCTGGTTTTTTCCCTGTTCCTTTATCTTCTTCCTTAGCTATAAAAATGATAATAACTGACAAAGATAACAAAGAAGAAGGGTGGGGGAAAATGTCATCTCTTGTGATAGGCGCCAGCCTAAAAGTTTATTTAATGCTGCAATATTTGCATTTAGACTTAAAATCACTTTTTTTTTCCCAAAATAATTTTTCTATTTTAATAGCAAACATATTTGCTTATCCCCAGTATAAGTATCCAAAAACTCATTAAGTCCCAAATAAAGTAAATTTTCACATGGTAGTATTTAAAGAGTGATGTACCAGCTGATAGAAGTTATTTGTTATTGCATCTTTATTATTGAACAGGTTAGTAGAATGTCTTTACAGGGACTACTTGAAGATGTCATGATTTCTTTCAGAGGTTTGAGTGCTTGACCAACAGAAACATGTTGGAATTGAAAGCAGGAACAAAAGAATTTCCAGTGGGATTGATTTTGAAGGCTGTGTGTGCTGCAGCACTTCTTGAACTTACCTTGTTGTTTGTGTGCCATAAAGGTGCTAGAGAACCAAGACAGAATACATTTCTGGAAAGGGACCAGGAACTTCTTAGGACACAGTTCTGGCAGGAAAGATAAGCTTGGAAAAAGTGAGCATGAGAACATCGTTCTGTTACTTGCTCTCACTTTTTTTTTCAATTGAACATTTTTTTGCATGTTCTCACATATGACATTAATGTGTCGTAAGATTTCTCTGAACTGAAAATACTCAATGATGTTTTGAGTGTTAGTGGTGTTATAAGGCAGCTGGCAGTGCTATATTCTGAGTGATTTTGTGAAGTGCTGAGACTTGGAATATGGAATGTATATGGAATATATAACTTCTGTTTTAACGTCTGGTATGACTGCTGTTGTTCTATAATTACAGCATGCAATGAGCTTATAGTTCAAAGAATACTTGTGAAATAGTGGAAACTTGTTATCTTGTTAAAAGCAAATTTTCAAATGACTAATATTTTTCTCATTTCTCTTATTTGCAGGAGACAGCTGTGATCACTGGATGCATTATAGTGATGCCACTAAAACCAGAAGTGGATGGGCCAAAGAATTATTAAATGAATTCAAAAGCAATGTTGAATTGCTTAAGCAGGCTGTGAAGGACCAGGTCATAGATTCTCCTCCCAAATCACCACCTGCTGTATCTCCTCAGAACCTACAAACAGGTATTTTGTTTGCATCACTAATTCTCTACTTCCATTAAATATTAAAACTACCAAAAATACACTGTTCTTCTCAATGATTCCATCACTATTCTTTCTTACAGGCAAAGAACAGATACCAAAAGGAACATCTAGGGCTTCCTCTGTATCTTCCCAGCAACCAAAGGGCAAACTGATGTCTAGTCCTATTGTGGTTAGACTTGCAGATTTCAATATATATCAGGTACATTTCTTTAAGTTAGTAAAATGGGGCAACTCCACCCTTACTATTATGTAACTGTGCTTTTTAAGGGACACTGTGAAGCCCATTGAAATTAATGAGACTTTCCATTCATTATTGGGATACACCTTTATGAACCTGCTTCTGCTTTGTTAAAATTGTGATCCTATCACAATTAAGTGTTGGATCTAAGTTCTGTTGTTCTCCAAATTATGAATTTGGAATTCAAATTTAATCTTTTCATTGTACTATCTTATGTGCCTAATATTTTAATATGTGGTTTTGTATATTATGCTTTTCTAATTGTTATATTTTTCAAAGTACATTAAAACTGTTAAGAGGTTTTATTAAGTTTTTAAAATCTTATTCCAGCCACTCCCTTTCCAATGATATATTGAGCAGACACTTTTACCATTTCCATCCCCCTTCCCTTTGTAGAATGAGTAGTTTTAGTTGCTGGTTGTGGTCCAGATTGACTGTTCTGAGGCAAGTGAAATAGAGAAAGAATGTGTCTCCATTAGGCAGAATTGTAGTGATATGTGAGGATCTACTCTTAAATTTCAGGTCCTAACAAAATGTTTAGTGTGTGTCCTTTGTCACTGTGATTTCTGCTTGCTCTTTTTCCAATTTCCAACACTTTTCTGCCATATCACTACTGATGTTGTGGGAGATTACAGATTGCTGCTGGGAGCCTTCATCTGGATCTGAAGTGATTTTATACTATTGTTTTGTACTGTTCATGTTTCCATTTGCCTTCTGCTCTTGTCTCCTCCTCTCTACACAAACACATTTTCAGTTTTTAAATTGTCATTATTTCTATGCAATTTCCTAAAATCTGTTTTTCTAAATAGATCATTTTACTTGAGTTTTTGTGTCTGTTAATGCAGATATGTTTGCCTCTTGAAAACAGCTACATAAAGTGAAGCAGGCTTATAAAGGTCATGTATTGATTATTTCCAGAGAAATTCTAGCAGACATCATCATATATTCAATATTAATACATTGGGTAATTTCAAATTAACAGTTTGACCTACTAACTGTCAAATGGAAGAGCTTTGTTTTGTCAACATAATTTTTAAACTAGGATGCATTCAATGAAATTTAAGGTCAACTATATATCAAATGTTGATTTCTTATTTGTTTTATAATTTACATTGTAAGGAAACAGAAATGGAGATTACTGTTCCATAACATCTTGATTCTCCTGTGAAGCAGACCTTCAGGCATACCCAAGCATACGCATCTCTGCCAGGTGCATGCTGAACACATTGCTTCACACAAAGTTTGAGAGTCAGCCTGTGTACTGGAATTTGTTGTTATGACAATACAAAAGCTACCTAATGTGTGTAATAAACTTATCTAACTTATCTATCCCTTATCTAGACCAGGCTGTATGGAAATACACTCCATCCAAGCATAAATGCTTAAACAGGAGCTGTAGTATTTGCAATAAAGAATCAGATCATTCTAGACTTCTGCTGGACACCTTTGAAAGTGACCTGCTGCCTCTTGCCTTGTATGAAGGAAGGGGATTTGGTACTTTTAAAAGAATTTTCTTGTGAAACTCTTCTGTGCAAGTCATTTCTGCTTCAGGGCAGTTAAGTGTTTGTCACTGTTGGTCAGCACTTTTGCTTGAGGGCCTAACCCAAGAGCAGTGGAATGTTACCTTGCTAGGACAGCACCATGCAACTATAAATGCTTAATCATTCATAAAAATGTAACATGTTAATGAAATAATCTTTTATGATTTACAGGTTTCAACAGCAGACCAGTGTCGTTCTTCCCCTAAAGCTCTGATCTCTTGCAATAAAAAGTCACTTTATCTTCCACCAGAAATGCCAGCCATTCATATTGAATTCACTGAATATTACTACCCAGATGGAAAGGACTTTCCTAGTAAGACTTTTTTTTTAACTGATACATAAATTTTGTGTGTTACTTTCACCTTTGTGAAGCTTAAAGCTTGGAAATAGGTAATGGCTTTCTAAAATGGACAGAGCACAAGACTGCTCCATTTCCACAGTGCTTCCTCTTGCAAACTCCTATTAATACTGGTTTTTATAAACATAGTTGTTCAGTCTGAAAACACTTGCAGCATTTTTACTGACACATGAATTATTCATTCTCCAACATCCACATAATGTTTCTGCAATTTCACTGTCTGACTACATAAAAGAACTCAAACTATTGCAACAATGCCTAAAATGCAATGAAGAGCTGCTGGAGTTATTTGTAGGAATATGTTCTGTGGCTGGCTTTGTTTTATATACAGAAATGTTAGTGGATTTCTTGGGGATGGAACTTGAGGACAGCAAATTTCCATGGTCTTCCCTCTTTACTTTCCTCTGTAATGAGAATATTCTCCCCATTTCTTCAGACTTAATTCTAGTCTTAGTTTTTTTACACTCAAAAATTCAGTTACTTTCTTGGAGTGAGAGAAAGAAGCATCACTTCGGGTATCCCCTAACAATTAATTCTTCCTTGAGACTAAAGACTGGGTTTCTGTTCTTTCTCTGATGAAAAGTACTGGTGAAAATGTAAGTTTGCAATCATTTAAAAGCAAAAGACAACCCAACCCATGAACATTTTACTTATTCTCATGGTTTCTTTTTTTTTTTTTTTTCTCTTTTAGTTCCTTGTCCAAATTTGTATGGCCAGCTGAATGCTTTACAGTTCACTCTGGATCAGAGAAGTCTTCTTTGGCTAAACCAGTTTGTGTTGGATTTGAAACAGAGTCTTATTCAGTTCATGGCCATGTACAAGTTAAATGACAATTCAAAATCAGATGAACATGTTGATGTGAGAGTGGATGGACTAATGATAAAGGTACGCTGTCATTGAGTAGGTGTTTTTTGGTTTCTTGGAAGAATATTTTTTATTCTCTTACAAATACCTACATGAATGAAAAAACATTTCTCTAAAAAACTCTGCAGAATATGATTGTTTGAAGACAGACATCTTATTTCCTGTTCTTCATCTGTGTTCTGGTATTTTGGTTTGGATATTTTGGTTTTGTCTTCAAGACCTGAGTGGGAATGCTAACTAATTATTTCCCTGTGGTCAGGGAACTTGACATAGCAGAGCTAAAAAGAAATTGATCACTAAAGTAAAAAAACAAGTGAAAAATTAATATTTGTATTCTATATCAATGTAAGGGTCCTCCCTTGTTCCTCTGGTTGTATTCTATCAAAGCTCTTTTGTCTTTTTTGGTGAATGCTCTAGAGTAAAGAAAGCAGTTCATCTGAAGGTTTATTTCCTTCTCCAAAACCCATTCTCACCATTTTCTGTTTCATGCTGGTTGTTGGTGTAGTTCAGGTACATGAGTTCTCTGTATGCTTATTCCAGAGGAGTGGTGCTTGTAAATCCAGCTGAACATCAAATTTTTGCTTCCCTTTTCTTCTCCTTCCTTGTAAAAAAAGGATTATTGAGCAGATAAATTTCCCACACATCCCGTGTTTGCATTGAGTGTTTCATTTTATGGTTTCCAAGGTTAAGAGGTGAACAAAATCAGTCTCTTCAGTGGTGCCCACAGGAGAGGTTTCAAGGACTCTAAAAAGTCAGCATATGGAGAAATGGTTATCTTTCTAAGCTCTTGCTACATCCTAAATGGAACTTTACAAGGACACGGTTTCTACTGAATAGAAACAGTTATTAAGAGCAAACAACTGTAAATCTGCAAATATAGATTAATCTAATATTGAATTATTATATGGGAATAGCCTACTAAACTATGAAAGGATAAAAGTATTCTTACATCCCTCAAACCTTGATTCATAATAATTATGTCACCCTGTATTAACAGCATTATTTTTATTCAAGCAAATGATGAATTAATGGTTACATATCGTATGGTTAATTAATTTATTTAGTTTTTTTTTTTCCTGAGTCCTTATATTTAAATGAAGAAGCTTTCATTTAAATACAAGGACCCCCATCTTTGTGTCTTTTGGGATGATTTTTTACTCCTACTTTCTAGATTCAGAATGGAGATATTGTGATAGAAGGCAGTGTCACTGATAATAGCAAAACTAGAGTGGCCAAGGTTCATGTTAACAGTTTAAGATTCAGGATTTGGCATAAAATAAGTTTGCTTTAAGATGTGCATTGAAAATATGCAAGTTAATTACAGTGTGCTGAACTATTTTTCGTTCTTTAGGAGTTGAGGTATATTATTATTTTTCTGGTGAAACAAATGTATTATGATTATCAGATAATTGTCAAAAATACCTGATCTGTATTCTTCAATGTTAAGAATATTAGCTGCATTGGTACATCTAACTGTTTGCTTGTATCTTAGCAAAGAAAAAAAATACTGTATGGTAAAAAACCCTATCTGACATGCCAGATTGAACTCCAAATTATCATTCTCTCTTTCTCAAAGCTGTAAATTTTGGAAACACTTTAAGAAATGTTCTACCAAGCTGCTCTTGAGTTGAGGGAATGAGCCACTTCAGCCTAATATAACTAAACTAAATTTAAGACCTTCAGATAAGAAAAGCCTGAGACCCTTATGTTTTTGTACAAATATTGATGAAAAGCCTGAGACCCTTATGTTTTTGTACAAATATTGATGCCACAGCATTCTTCTCAAAAATGAGAGAGAACATAAATCATAGTCTGTGAGCCTGACTTATCCCTGTTCTGTTTCACTGTATTTGATTTCTCATAAAACTGTAATTCTAATCCTTTGTATCAGCTGTCATGGCTATTATTTTATTTCTTTAATTGTATACCTTGTTAATCTACATATTTTTAACTAGAAAAAATATATTTCTCCCTTGCAGATCATCATCCCATTCGAAAACAAACCTGAAATTCATAAAGATCAACCTCGTGCACTTTCCATTCAAAGTTCAGAGATGATTGCTACGAATACCAGATGCTCACCAAACTGCAGGCACTCTGATCTAGAAGCTTTGTTTCAGAACTTCAAGGACTCTGAATTTTTTAGCAGAAATTTCACCACTTTTCCTAAGTCCCCCAAAAATTTTAATCTTTTACATCCTATCTTCCAGAGACATGCTCATGAACAAGATACCAAAATGCATGATGTTTATAAAGGTTATGTCATTCCAGAATTGAATAAATGTGCACTAAAGACATCTGCAGCTACTGATGTTTGGGCCATGCATTTTTCCCAGTTTTGGATAGATTACGAAGGAACGAAAAGTGGGAAAGGCCGGCCAGTAAGCTTTGTGGACTCCTTCCCGCTTTCACTTTGGATTTGCCAGCCAGTAAGATTTGCAAAGTCACAAAAAGAGCTTGTATCCCGTAATCAGACAGCCTTGAACATTCCAAAAAGTGAATCTAGTGATCTCTCTAATAGATTGCAGCGTAAGAAACTTCTCAAGGAGTATTACAGCAGTGAGACAGAGCCCTCGACCAATGGCATTCAAATGTCTGAGGCTTCAGGAGTGCTTTCTGAAAGCTCTTCCTCTGATGCAGATGTACATGTTCTTGTCCATGTTCAAAAACATGTAAGCGTGCAGATCAATCACTACCAGTATCTTTTTTTGCTGTTTCTCCATGAATCTCTTGTATTGCTCCTGGAAAACTTAAGGAAGGACGTAGAGGCAGTGACAGGAAAACCTGCAAAGCAAACAGATGTCTGCATTGGGATTCTACTGAAAAGTGCAGAAGTAGCCTTACTGCTCCATCCAGTGACTCAGGGAAACTCTTGTAAATCTTCTGTTGAGGAAAAAGGAAGTCCCATGGCATCAGAACTCTCCCCTGTGGGAAATGGGGAAACTCTTACTTCAGAGAGTAAATTAGTTGGTAGTAAGATAGTGGAAGCCAGTATTACTAATTTTGGTTATGTAAATGACTGCAAGCCTCTGAATGCTGAAGTTAATAAAGGAATTTTAATAGATCCTCTTTTGTTTAAATCAGACAGTAATATGGATTTTCAGAAAGCAATGTCATTTTCCGATGATGCATCAGATAAAGGTTTGGGAGATACAAGTGAAGGAGGAAGCAGTGGACTTTTTAGTAGAAGTGATTCAGAAGAGGTCTGTGGACCTCTAAGTGAGAAAAGTAGTTTGAATCCTAGGGATTCGGTGTCCATTCTAAATAAGAGAGAAGATTCTACTGAATTTTTCATTGATAAGGAGGATGACAGAAACATATTCTCAAATAAGTTAAATGAACAGGAAGGCACAACTGAAGGCTGTCCTAACCAAGTCACTGACTTGGAAACAGAAACTGCCTTAGAATCTGAAGAACTTGAAATCAACAAAGACAAAGTGGCTTCAGTTAAAATGTTTCCATCCCAGTCTTCTTCAAGGTATAGAAAATTAATACTAAAACAGTTTTTCTACTCTTTGAAAATATTTAGAAATCTTGTTGGCTACAGACTTCTAGTACTTTCAACAGTCAGGAAGGGAACATCTTAAGAGTTGAACTCTGTGGTCCTTCCAACTCAGGCTGTTCTGTGATTCTGTGTTCTAGCAGATGAAAATTTTTAAAGCATGTAAAAAGTTATGGGGTATCCAGCATTCAGTGAAAGTTAAAATGAAGTGTTAGTTAATTGATTTAAACTATTTACTTTTAGTCTAAATGTTAGAAAATATGTATTGAGAGAAGTATTGACATAAATACCTAGATGAATATATGATGTTTCTATATTTACCTCTTCTTGTCAAAGGATCATTGAATAATCAGACTTCCATTTATATCTTGCTTGGTTTAGAGGAATTTTTAAAGTAACTTCTATGTATTATTTAATTTAAATAATAATTTCTTCATATCTTCATATTTTAAAAGTGCTAAGCCTAAGGAACGCTGCTCGTCCAACCTCCCTGCATTCTCTGTTTCTTACAAAAATATGAAGAGAAGTCCGTCACAAGTCTCTCTGGATACCATCTCTATTGATAGTATGATGCTAGAGGATCATTTGATAGAGAGTGATGGAAGTGATAGTCAAAGCTTTCTGGAGAAAGGTAAGCAGGTCTAATAAAATATTTTTAAGCAATACATGAAAATGTTTGCTATTAAAGTCATGCTCAAAATTATTCTAGTCCAGCAAATCCTGCATACTTTACAAGACTATTTCTGTTACCTTCACCAGTAATTTCAAGTGTATTCAGCATATATAATTTCAGGGGAAAGCAATAACATGTACTACTTCAGCAGCACTATTTAATTTTAACACTGCTTAATTTTCCTGTCGTAAGGAAAGTAAGAGCATTCAAGTGCTGTGTTGCAAATCTGAATTAGGCAGAACTTATTCCTTGCTATGCTTGAAAGCAACTGCTTTGGCTGCAATACTTACAGGTTGGAGCCTGAATCAGTGTTACACTTGAAGTGGTAAAGAAGCTTTCATTTTAGAAGTGGATGAAAAAGAAACGAGTTTTCACTAACGCTCACCATCCTAATTACCAATCAGATAAGTTTGGTGGTCTCCTGGCAGCTCATCCCTCAAAGAATATTTCCCTAGTATTGACTGTCTAATAGCAGGTATTTGTCCAATTTTTGCTCATCTGTGTATATACTGATGAAATAATTTTCCCATGTCAAGAAACAGAGAAAGTAGACCTTATTGCTACCTCTTTTCTGATAATTCTAATTTGCATAAGACTGATTTTTTTCTGTAGGATTTCTCTTCAGTCTAGAGCAATAATGAGAAGACTGCTTCACTTGCAAGCCTGTTATATATTTGAATTGTAGGAGTATTCCTGCATGTGCTTATGTGGGAGTATGCCGTGAAATACATTTTCCATTTTAAATAACCTTTATATGTCTTTTTAGCTTGTTAAACAATATTTAACTGCAGGTTAAGTATCTATGCCTTCCAGTTGTCAAGGAAACACTATCATGATTATGACTGCTCTAATGAAAATATATGTAGCTTAATTCTCTAAACATACAAGCTTCTGCTCTGAAGGCACTGTGCAGTATTTTAGGTACACAACCTGGAATTTTTTTTCCTGGCTGGCTCACATTTATATTATTTGATTTGGAAGACTAAAAAATGCCTTCACAGGTTTTTTTTTAACAATGCATGTAGAGTGCTGTATTGCTTTTGTCACTATATCCTGCTTTACTTTTGGTTAGTATCTAGAACTTGGAACTCTCTGTAAGAGGAATGGATTTGGCAGTTCAATCATAAATATTTGTTTAATAAGCCACTCAACTCATATTAAAAATGAGTTAATGTGTGCATTCACTAACAGACACTGACTTTATTCTTAATGTAGGCGTGATTAAGATTATGCTGTGCTAACTTTGCATTTTTTTCTGATGTGTATTTGGAAGGTATTACAGCCACAAACTATCAAAGCCCATCAGAAAATGTCCATGAAGGAGGCACAGTGATGGAGAATTGTGATGGGTCATCTCCAGATGCCATGAGTGCTGCTTCAGAAAATGCCCATGAGACTAGGGAAGAAATGGTAATGTTATTGTATTCCATTAGAATACATGGTTCTGTAAATTAAACCTTAAAGCACAACTACAATGTCTCCTTTTAGAGGTGATTTTTTGAGTCATGAGAAAAATGAACCCAAAATATTAGTAATGACAATGCATACATATCTTCTGATACCAAAACTGACTTTAAAGAGGCTTCTACTTATTTTTTAAAAATACTGCAACTCAGTAAATAGAGAAAAAGGGCCGACTACCATACAGATAGCTAAAGTTTAGAAGCCTATCCTAGCTTTTTAACCTGGTTTGATTCAGTACTGCAAGTGCTTGGTTGTGCTTATGATATGCATAAAGTTGAATGCAGTTGTAGGTAATGTCAGATACCTGATATGTCAGGTATCACAGAGGTTATGTGCTTTTCTGTCAGTAAGGAAACTCTGTCTCACTTCCATGGCTTTTCTAGCCAGTTCTGAGTTGGCATGAGTGGGGTTTAAATACAAGTCCCTGTCTTTGGACAGGCTGTTGAGCAATCCATTATGAAGGCAATGTGTACAAAAAGAAAATAATAAGAAAATGAGAACTTTTTGCTTCTCTGTGAGCAAGGGTTTTCAATACAAAGGGTTGTTTTCCTTTTGTGATGGAAAAGGTTTAGACATACCTTACAAACAATAGTCACTGTAAATTCATTTTATAATCTTACATTGTTTTATCTGGATTTTGTTGACAGATGTCTGTTGTGGTTTTTCAAGTATTTGGTGTTAATGGTGAAATTGACATCAGAGGAGAAGACACAGAAATATGCTTACAGGTCAACCAAGTGATACCAAACCAACTGGGAAATATTGGTGTTCGACAGTATCTGTGCAACAGAACTGTTGGTAAGAACTAACAATTCAGTGTGTTGAAATTGGAGCTGGAAACATTTATTCTAAGTAAATAAAAATGCAAACATAGTTTTATGTTAGACTAGCATCCCTTTTATGCTAGTTTAGAACTCTGATTTCTTTCTTCATTGCCATACATTAAAAAGGAAGAATAAATAAATGGAACTGTATATGATTATGTGGGTAAAAAGGTGCATTGCTTTGAATTCTGGTCATTAGTTTGCTTTTTTGAAAATTAAGTAAGCAGCATTATGTGCTGGTGGCTGGGGTAGAATTAATTGTCTTCATATTGAGTGGTATGGGGCTATGTTCTTGGATTTTGTTCTCTGTATTAAACTATCTTTGTGTTAAGCCACGAGTTTTCTGGCTTTTACCCTTCCAGTTCTCTCCCCAATCCCACTGGTGGGGGGTGAGCGAGAGGCTGTGTGGGGCCTGGCTGCTGGCAGTGTGGAACCAGGACACACTGCATTGTGTTACTGTTTCATGAAGATGGAACTCCTTATGATTCTAATAGTACTTTGCTTTATGTACCTTCTTTTGAAGGAATGTTTCTTTTTTTCAATATCAATTTTTCTAGATTAAATGACACACACAATTTAAACAGGCTTATAATATGTGGTTTAATGAAACTTTAAAAATTTCCTCTGTCAGGAAATATGAGCTTTAAAGACAGATTACTGTTTTTAGTTTGGTTTGGGTTGGGGTTTTTTGTTTTGTTTTTTTGGGAGTTTTGTTCGTTCATTGTTTTTGGGTTTTTTAAGCTTAATACAAAGAGTGTAGTTCATGCCAAATATTTGCACAGCTAGATCAACCGGTGTCTTGTCAGAGCTGTTCTTGGGCATGAGCACAATATATACATATTTTGCCAGAAAAACCAAGTTCTCATGGATGAGGTGTTTTCCTTGGCATGATGTATTGGTGTGGCAGCTCATATCACAGTCTGCTTTGCTCCCCTCTGCCAACCTTCTACATGGATTGCTGGATGTAAGCTCTGTTGCACTATAGGGTTTTTGGGGCACATCCCTGATGCACCTGCTTCTGGTTCAGTTCCTTCCAAGGAAATAGCAATAGCAGCTGTTGGCTGCCATTTTCTTATTCCAGCCTTCTATCAGCATGGCTTTTGTTCAGACAATGCTTCAGCTTCAGAGGTGGTACAACCTCTGATCCCCTGGCTAAAGAACACATTTGCTGGTGAGCTGAGCCACTGCCAGCAGCTGCTGCCTGAGCAGCTGTTGCATGATGTTGTAGTCAAGAATCTGAAGGCTAGGAGAAGGTCCAGCAGGGAGGCCTCATGTCTGACCTTCAGTTCATACAGCAGGTAAATTGACTTCTGGTTATCTGCCATATCCTCTGTAAAAGCTGGAGGGAGTAAATAATATGAACATGCCACCTTCCTGCTCTTGTTTGTATCTACAGCTGGAGCCTCTGATAATGATAATGCTTCTCAGCTGATGCTTGTGCACTGTCTAATTATTTTGTGGATGGAAAGGGTATAGCATGATTGGAATCTCCAAATACTTCCACTTCATATCTCTTCCTTTCTCATTCTGGCAGGTACCTAAATGGGTGAGCCAACAACACATTTTTTGGTTTTTAATACATTGCTGGTCACTCCTATTCTGTAATGTACATCTTCTCTCCACTGATCTTTTCACTTCACTGTGATTTCTGTACTGTCAGGAATCTTCTGCTGCTGCTCCCTGTGTCCCATATTCATTTCTATTAGAACTAAAAGATAAAAAGTTGGAAAAAAGCTTGAGAATCAGATCAAAAGAGACTGTTTAAAAGAGTTAATAGTAACAAAATACAACTAAAAGAACAGGTGAGCAAATGTGTACGATAATATCCCAATAAAAGCAACCTCCCTCTTCAAGACCTTTAATAAAACTTTCTCAAGTGCTGCATTAACAATTGAAACCAGTAATCTGAGGAACCATGCAATGCAGGAATTCTCAACTTATAATTACAGTCTACAAGATGTTCTGGATGAAAATAACCATTTAAAATCTACTATACTCTTAATGCAGTAGGTGCAAAAAAGAAAGAATGTGGCTAAAAGCTGGACTAAGTTGAGGGCGACATGGCAACTGTGCAATTCCCTGCAGGGCTGGATGCAGGACTGCAGCTTTATCTGATCTTGCCTGGCAGCAAAACCAAAAGAACGAGGGATCATCGAGTATGGCAGAAGTATTGTGGGAGGGCTGTGCTTTTACTGAGATCTTACCATGCTGAACCTGCTTGTTAGAAGGCAAAAGCAGTTCACAGCAGTTTCCAAATTTTGTAACACATTTTTTACTCCATCTTCTCTTGACTCTGCCCCTTTCAGGTATCTGCAAGATAACTAAAATTGACTAAAGGATTAGACTGAATGTGTGTTCTTTTCCTCTGCTCTTCTTCTGTACTTTAGATCCTTCCAGCAATGATGCAGGCACTCTTTTCAGGTGCAGAAATACTTAGGGCACCTACTGCTTATTTCTTTATCTGTATGTGTAGAAAGTATATCGATCCTTTTGAGGGAAACAAAGTTTCCCAAACCGGTTGCAGAGATTCACTGAACAGAGTGGTCATTATTCTTCTGTCTGGAGAGTGCCCCTTCTTCTCCTGTGCTGCTGGTAGCTTATTCACTTTTGTCTGGACTAAGCCTAAAAAGATAGTTGATACTTGCAGTATGGTTTTGGTTGGTTGCTTGGTTTTTGGGGTGGGTTTTTGTGGGGAAGGGGAATATGAGGGGAATATGAGATTTAGTACTTCTTAAACATTGGAAAGATGGAAGGATGGAGTAATGGCTGTCAGTGTTGTGGAAACCTCTATCCACTGAGATAACAAAGGGAGAGATTCTGGTTCACAGCAGAGGCTGAAGATTCTCATGTACATCCTGTCGTTGGTCTTTGTCGGCCCAAATCAACAGCGTGTCCATCTACCCTGACACTAGTGCCACTAGATAAGGGCACAAGTCCTGACTCTGCTGCTGCGCCAGGTCATCCATGAACCTGCACACTATACAGGAAGAGGAACCCAATTAATGTACAAATAGGAAAGCAAATCAATTATGTTGTCAGGCTGCTGTAGCTCTAGGCAGTGTCTGTTGCATGATGAATTGACATAATGCGGTTGGTTTTTCTTGAGTTTCTTTCTTGGGGTATCTTTCACCTTTCAATGGTTGTTTTTTCTGTTACTGTGATAACTTGTGCTTCTTGTCGTAATTTCTGTAAGTCAGCCATCATAGTGATGACATGACTTGAGATTTATACAAAAAATGGTTACTGCTCACTGTCCCCCCATCCCCCCCGCAATCTGGTTACCTTAAATTTTTTATTTAGTTTACTTTAGTTTATTATGGTTTTTAGAACTTTTTAGGCTGAATGTTGTAATTGTTCTTACTGATTGAAGATATGGAAGTTAGCAAGAAATTGCCAGAGTTTTTTAATGTTCAATATTATTCATTATTGCCAATCAAGTAATGCGTATGTGATCATACTCTCTATCTTGCTGCATTGCTATTTATGGTTCCTAAGTCAGGATGTTCAGCCTTTCCAAGAAAATACCTGCTCTCCTCAGAGTGTAAAGTGACTTTAATGTTTTTCTGAATTGGAATTTAATGACTTAGTGGAAAAGTATGCAAAATTATGCAAAATAATTGGTTATCCATCATCAAGGCACCAAGGAAACAATTTTTTTAAATGGATGGTGATACTTCTGCATTGTCTTTTCTCTTGTCACAGTGAGGTACTAGCCCTTATATGTACTCTTTATTTTTGTACTTTGAAGTGCTATACTTAGAAATTTGCTCTGAAGTTCTGTATTTGCAACACTGCCTTTTATGAATAATAACTCTATGGTACCTTTTGGAAAATCAGTTGGACAATAGAGGCGGAAATAATTGCATCATAATTGATCTGCTGTACACTGCAAAATTTTAATGCAAATTTGTTTTCTTTTTGCAACAGGTTCTGACTGTAAATCTGTGGCTGGACCTGTTAATTCATCACCTGAGATTAGTCTGAGATGGGAAAGCGGGCCTAGTGCTGTTGTACATTCCCTGCTAGCTGTAAAAAATGGGTTTCTTCAGTGTCATGTGGAGAACTTCAGTGCTGAATTTCTAACATCTTCTCTCACAAACATTCAGCATTTTCTAGAAGATGAAACTGTCGCAGAAGTGATGCCTATGAAGATAAAAGTTTCTAATGCAAGGATTAATTTAAAAGTATGTTAACAATGAGATACTTGGCTGCTCCAAAAAAAAATTGTGTTCTTGTTTCTTTGATGATAAACTACTAATCTGGATACAGTTAACTTCAAAGAAACTGCTATCATCCTCTGAAAGGTCTTTAGATAACGCTAAAACAATTTTAAAATCCATAGATTTGGTTAGCTCTGTGGTATGGCTGGAGGGGAATTTTCTGCATGAACAAGCTATTTGTATTAATTAATATTTTATACTTTTTTCCCTCTCTCCCCAATCTTTCTTGTAGAGTGATGGTGTCTGGGAATTTTATATGTAAGGTTCTAGAGGCACAATGTGGGTTTTTCTGGTTGGGCTTTTTTGCTTAGCAAAGGATATGGTTTTCTAATTACAAACAGTGGATTTTAAAGGTTATTTCTCCTAGCTGGAGGGTAGTTCTTGCAATGAAAGTTCTTTACAAAATAAGGCGAAAGGTTATTGAATTCCAGTACAAACCACTTGAACACAATCCAAATTTCATGTTCTTCTAGAAACAGATACTGAACAGTGCAAGCATTTTTCAGCACTGTATCTTAAAATAGCAACATTAAGAGGACACTTCTGCTCAAGTCTCCTAGGGGATTTTCTTTCAGACATTTAAAGAAGATGGTGAGTTCTGAGCTGCACAACCACTGATTATAAACATAAGAACAGTTTTTTGAGGGATGTAGAACAACAGAAAAACAAACATTAAGATAATTATTACATTGCTTTGGACAGTAATAATCACCCATACAAACTTTGAAAAAGGTGAAGATTGGAAGACAGTTCCAGTTCTACATCTGGGGCTAAGGTCTTAATTCTGCCAAGATCATTATTGACTGGAAAGGCAATTGTCTTGTGTTCTAGTCAAAATGCATCAGTATTCCTTCCCTCAGTGATACAGCCCTTCTATCCCCTGAGGATCTTTGGGTACTCCTAGAGTTGTTCCTCCTCTACAGGATTAGCACAAGCATTTTCTGTAAGAGCTGTGAATCTGTTCCTCAGATTTCAGTGGATCACAAACATGAATGCCCAAATGCAAATAGCAAAACCTTTACACATAGTCACTTGCATTTAAAACCAGGATTGTGCTGGTTTATTGGCAAGAAGGCAGATTTAAGCAAAATGTTCTTGAGAAAGCAGCTGCTTGAGATGGGGAATGTACAAACTGGCAACAAGATTCTACTTGGCAGCAAAAGCACCAAAGTGCTCACTCAGCAGTGCACACAAGTCATGGTGAAGTTACTCATGACGGTTGACAAACTGCAAATTTGACATAGAGATGATAAATTATTATAGACTTGTGTTGGATATTATAGAGTGAAAATATATTGTTCAAATATGTGCTGCATTGCCTATTCAATGCAGTATGTTCTTTTATTTCTTCTGCATGAGACTTCATGCAATGTGTTTCATGGCAGGGGAGGCATTTGAGAAAGATTATTTTATTGTTTGCATTTTCTGCTGCAATCTCAATGCTGTTTCAAGAAGCTTTGGCAGCTATATCTCAACAGCTTTCTTGGTATGCATTTAATGCTGATATGTGTAGTTTCTGATTATACTGGCTTCGTTATTCTGTTTGACAGGGATAATGAACTATAAAGACTTCCTGGGGAGACCCCAAATAAGTAATTTGTGAAGTTTCTCTTCTGCTAAATACAGTAGTATAACTAAACTGCAGTTGGTGTCATCCCAAACTAAATTCTGAAAAGACAAAATCTGCTCAAGAATGATAGCTGTACCTATTCCATCTTTAAATAGTTCAAGGGAAAATCAGACACTATATAGCACAGGCTTCTTATCTGTGACTCAGCTCCTGAGCTAACAAATGTCTTGAGTTGGGGTATAATCTTATTGAGATGTCTGTACAAACACTTTGAAGTATTTTAGTCGGACTATATATTGAGTTCAGCAGACTTACTCCAGAGATAATTTTGAGCCTTTAAAACGATCCCTGGGGGGAAAAAAAGGGAGCCAAAGTTTAGTGGAGATCCCATTAGAAAATTCTGCTCTGAAACATTCCCTTTCAAGTTTCATTAAATGCACTTATGTTTAAATAAACATCCTGATTATCTATTTTGATTTCCTTGTAAACTTATTTTTTATTATGTGTATTTTTTAGGATGACAGTCCACGTGAAAATCTTAAGGCGTCTGAGCTGGTACCCATAAAACTGCATATTGACATACTCTGGATAGAAAGAAATGATGATGGCACTTTCCTTATTAGAGGTTTGTATGTTGCTGCACCTTGATATCTCAATTCAATAATCCTGTTGGTTTTTCCTTTGTGCATAAATGTGGCTAATTATGAAAATATAACTGGTGAAAATTTGTGTAAATTGTGTTGCCATATGCCATAATTCTAAGTGTAGTCACAAAAAAGATTATTGTCTTTTTGAATAGTGGCTGTGATAACCCACAGTTGAATCAACCTGGGAGAAATAAAAAATATGCTTATAATGTCATCAGGATGTGCTTCATCAGTGCATATCACATCATCATGATAAGTTTAGGGTTCCTTTGTTGCCACAAAGCAAACAAAAAATTGTCTTTCTTTACAGATTTCCAAGGTGGTTGTTGTCTTTGTTGTTTTGTGTTGCAGGTAGTAGTAGAAACTACTGTAAAACCATGACCCTGACTTCTTCCCTTGATGTACAACAGTATGTTTTAACAGGTGTTATATAGTGTACTTCAGTAACAAATGCTAGAAAGTTTCTTTAATGCCAAGTAATTAAGGTTATTTTCTAATTAAAAACTTGATTCTGCAGGTTTATCTCACTGCATCTTTAAATGTAAATGCAGTCTTGAGAGAGATCTGGAGACAGTATGTTAATAGTAATATTAATAGTTCTCCTATTTCTGATTATTCAGAGTGCATATTCTGTGGTGATGATACAGGTTGGTATAAAAATGTATTTATTTTCTTCAGGCTGGAAGTTACATATTGTTTCTTTCTTCATCTAAAAGGTTATGAGTTTTAATTAAATTTTATTCTTAAATTTGATTTTGAGTCAAATATCAATATACTTAATATTATAAGTATATTTTTTTTAGGTGGGTTTAATTTTGTACTGATAAGAATAAAGCTTAATTTTTTTTTTACAAAAACCCTGCACACTATTTCTGTAATACAGACAATCAAAAAGTAAATGATGTGTCAAAGATGAAGAATTCAAGCAGCACATTGCAGCAAGCAGTGGGATCTGTTAAACATAAAACACAGGACCAAGCCACGCAAACTACTTGGGAAACACCCAGACCTTCTAAATCAAGCAGGGATTCATCTGACTTCCTTAAAAATGAGGTATAAAGAACTCATTTTGACTTCACCCTGCCCCCTCAAAATTATGTTACTATCATTATTAATCATAGTTGTAAGGCTGTCTGGGGGTGGGCCTGTGATAAACTTCTGTTTAGAAATCTGTTTGACATGGAAAATATGAATTGTGGATATTATGGTGTGGTTCAGCAATTTAACACTGCTTTCTAAATAGTGTAATAATACACTGCACACTGACTCTTTTCCTTTACAACAGAGGGAATTCTATAAGGGAGTTTTCTTCTCCCCATCTCCCTCATTCCTGTACAACACAGCTATCAAAGACAAGGGGTCTTAACTGTTTGGTCAGATCCATACTTATCTCTCAGTCATCCCCAGATTTTGAATGGATGATGACAGAGCCCACACATTAATTTGGCTGTTTTTTTCACTGGGTAAGAATCTGGTCCTAGAGCTCACAATCTTGGGTCATTTCCATTCTACTCCAGAATGGAAATGGCATAGCTGAAACACTGGCTATCCCACCTTTTGAGCTGATTGCATTAACTCTCTCCATGTTCTACACTCACTGAGAATCAGTTGCAGTTGACTCAGCCCCAGCAAACCTCCACCCAGCAGTGAATGGGAGCATTTGGTTTTTAAAAAGTTATTGAAATGGGAAAAGTCATCAGTATGGAATTATACCAATAACTTTCTTTTCTAACCCTTTCATTTCAGCTTATTGAAGAAAATGAATGTCTCAAACAGGAACTGGCCAAAGCCAAAATGGCTCTTGCAGAGGTACAAATGGAAAAAGATGCCCTGCTTCATCGCATGAAGAAGATGAATGTTGATCATCAGTAGGACACTGTTCTTTTGGTACAATGCATCATCATCATAACTGCAGGTGGTGGTGGCACCTAAAATACTGTCTGCAAATCACTTGAAAATGTGGTTATTTTTTTTCTTACAGACAGTATTCTCATTAAAAAAAAAATGTTTGTAAACCAGGTACTCTTCTGAAATTTTCATTAAACATTTTAACATTTCTCAGCCCATTTTAAACTGAAATGACTTTGGAAAAATCAGTTTATACTGTACTTTATTAATTTACTGAGGAAAAAAATCATATCATCTACTTTTAATATTATCAAATGAAATGTTATTTTTAAAATGTTTTCTGAAAAGTGGATGGTTCAGCAATGAAAGAAGGTGCCTGGGTACATAACAGAGTCCATGTACCATGCCTCACTAACAAGGTGTACCTCTCTTTCTAAGGTTATGTGGTTTAATTGTTGCCAGAAGATACCTATAGAAGAGGTTACATTTGCACTATGATGATACAGGCTAGATCCTCTAGAATAGTATAGCTACTGAAAATTAAAATACCAGCCCTAAACTGGCCCTACATTCAGTGTAATTTGCCCCGAGAGGATTTTAAGAATCCTCTGGTGCTATAGAGTTCCATATATTCTTTCCATATGCACTCCTAAAACCAAACAGTAAATGCTGGAGAATTTAAATAAGAGGGCATACTACTGGGCTTTCCTTCTGCTTGAAGGTCCACTGTATCTGTACAGCTAATGTAATTTAGACATTCACACTTTATTTTTCCTTTCTCTGTGAAGAGGATATAGCCCTGATATAGGATCTGGCCCTTTGCGACAGGTGAGCTTTGAGCCATTTTGCATGCATGTCTGATTCCTGCACAACTCATCAGACATGCCCAAGGATTTGGTTCAGTGTGTTTAAATAAATAATGTTAGTGCTCGTGAAGGGGGGAAATCCTACTGGGATTCATTAGTTGTATATTGCTCTTTTTTTGATAAAAAAGCTGTAGAGAATCACTTAATTACCCAAAGAAATTGTGAGATTACATGAAATGTAATTATACAGTTGAAATTATGGGTGATTTGTACAAATTGAACAATGATTTTCAGCTAAAAACTGGTACAGATGAATAAGTAAAAAAGCACAACACCATAAAATAGAGTGTGCTTCTAAACAATTTAGGAAACAACATACAAAACCATACATGCCTGTAAGAGATTGTCTTTGCTGGAAGTAAAACTGACTGAATAATTTAACTAGTGACCTTGAATCTGACAAATGAAAATCTTTTAATTGCTACCACAATTGTTTCTGCTCCATGGGATCTTGGAGGGAAGTTCTCTTTGTAGATAGCAAACAAATCTCAAAAAGTATTTAGTATCCTGTGTTTTGACTTCACATACTCAGGTTGTCAAACCAGTTTTAATTGTTTTCATTAAAACTTTTTGGAGGACACATAATTTGCACTGCTGGAAATAGTTATTGAAAGTGTAGATTTTAACCAAGAACTCTGTGGAGGAACTGGTTCAGGCACTATTTTAAAGCCTGCCATATGAAACCCTAGTTGAAACTCTTCTTAATTCCCATGGAAATTTTTATTTTGTTATTCTGAATTAGATGAAAAAAAATATACACACAATGTTTCTATCAGAGAAATATTTGTATTTGAATAGGTATATAAGACAACACAGTATTAAATATGAGTGGTGCAATTTCACATAAATATGATGTCAGATTCAGGGGAGGAATTCTCCTTTTGGTTTAACTCTGGTTGGTACTATTAAAGTAATTCTTATTTGGTTTATCCTTGCCAAGATCTAGTTGGAATTATTTTGAAGAAGGAATGTATAGAGTGCTTAGTAGCATGTTGCTAGAATATTACATTGAGAATTATATAATTTTTAAAAAGAAATAAATAGCAATATCAAATGTCTGGGTTTTTTTTTTTTTTTTTTACTGCACAAACTAAAAATTGCTTGTTTTGAGAAAAACCAATTGCAAACCAAATCCAAAATAACAGCCCAAACCAGCCCATCTCAGTACAGTTGTTGAAATTCAGAGTATCACTTCCTAGCACTTCATTGTCACTGAATACATGTCTATTTCATGGCCATTGCACAGTATTGAACATCACCTGTGGACAGTTCAGAGGAGATGTGTGTGCTTGGTTGTGAGCATGACAATACTGAGACTGATAGTACATTGTCATTCTGAAATGAGTTTTGCTATTGAAAAAACTGCAGAGGGAGAGTTAATTTATTAATATTTGAAAGTTAAACTAAGCTCTAATAGGTTATACTAACCATAGTTATGAAAAGCCTCAGAATTAAAAAACAAAAGGCTTAATTCATCCTCAAGGCTCTGCTGGTATTCATAACCTCCTAGACAGGAAATTTGTATTGTTAGTAGAGCCTCTTGCTTTTATTCTGCAAACACATAAATGGAAGATAGTTTGGAGAACTTCATTGGATATAGAAAACTGACTCCAGAAGTCTGGTAGGAAAACTGTTACTGTACATTTTCTATGGAAATTTAAACTGGTCTACAGTTTAGCTTAACACTCTTCATCTTGTTTACAAATGCTGGTTCAATATCTAATGAAGCCTTCACATCAGCTCACCTGAAAGATTGTGCCCTTTCCCAGGCTTGGTCACTGAATCTTTCTGGCATGTGCTGTTCCAGTTCTCACTGCAACTCTAACTTTGTTGGTAAGCACCAGTTTTAAATCAAAATTTTGTGTCCTTACAGTGTTACTTATAAAAGGCGTGGTGAAGGAGTTTTTTAGAGATCATACCTGCTTGGACCCCTTCTGCCTAAGTCCTTTATTTCCCAGTTCCATTAGCCATGTTCTGTGTACACTGTCTCACAAATTTATTTGGGAGTCTTAATCTGGGATCACAAATGGTCTCTAAAGGATAACCACCAGCTGCAGAAAATTTCCTGTGTCTGCCATGATAATGGTTACCTTTATTCAAAATAATTTTATGGAGAATTTGATAATAAAGGTAAAGACTTGTATCAAGCATGTACAATTCCAAGAGTACCAAGTGTATGTAAGTATTGCAGAAGAAAACTCCCTGCAGTGACCAGATTTCAGGTAAGTAATGATGGACACAATGGTTTCTATGTAAAATAATGTGGTTGCATTGGCCTAGTTCTTAAAATGTTCATCACAAAATGCTTCAAGTGGGCTTTCAGCTCACTGTTGTCATCTGCACATTTTAGAGAGTACATCAGACTCCAATTCAGCTGGTGGTATAAATGAATGTCTTTTTCTCTACCGTAGGACAGAGCATCACCTTGCTGATATGTTAAGTACCAATGAAATTGTGGGCACTTGCTGTGAGATCCACTAATTCACCCCTCCCAACAGGGAAATGAGTTTTTTGGCAGCCCTGCAATACAACCTTATCTTTTTTTAATCCCAACCCATGCCACTTCACTTTTGCTGAGTGGCTTTTGAATAGCAGCCCCAGTTCCTGTGCCTCATTGTGAACCCAGTGGCAGGCTCTGTAGTGCTGAAGCACAGCTCTTGTGCTGAGGCTTGTGGCTCCCAGTGGTGCAGCACCAAGCAGCGTGCTCAGCTGAGTTCCCTGGCACTGACCTCATCTTAGTAACAACAGGAAACCTGAGAGCACAAGCAGCACCTTGTGCTAATTAGATAGTGCTAATTGGCATTAAGGGATGCAAAACTTGGATAGGAATAGTGGTCTTTGCTGGAGGAACAAAGCTTTGTTTCTCAATAAAATTAGGAGAAAGCATGAAGATTGCTGGTAAATAAAAGCTGTGTAGTTACAGTTGTTTACAGTTTTAGGTATTTTTAGTATGCTTATATAAAAACAATTAAAATTGTTCTGATTTTAAAGTTTATGGAAGATATTTTTGAACACTTTAATATTTCAAGAACTTTTTTTCAACTCTCAGCTTCTCAAATACTATAGAATGTCTTGCAAGTATGTGTTATGCTACTTGCTAGCTGAAACAAGCTGCAGGAGTTAAATCTTGAAAAATCAACTAAACTCTGGATAGCCTGTGTTCTCTTCCAAAATAAGGGGTAACTTCTTCATCCCAAAGAGATGAATCTTTCATATTGCCACCTATTTAATGGGTAGATAATAACTTTTTAAAAGGATATGTTTTGGCTTGTCTGCCATTGCCTAAGCCACTCCTAAGCAGTTACATTAAAATATCTGTATTTTATTATTCCTTCACTATCTCCTGCCTTTTTGTTTTGTTGCCATCACTCATTTTAGTATGAGTGGAATATATGTATTTCCTAAAGCTTTCTGCCATGTAATCTCAGTATTAAATCTTAATGTTGTCTTAACAATCTCTGAGAACATTGTTTTGGAAGTAAAAATAAGATGTACTTATGCTGTATCTTCTTTGAGAGTAAGATGGCAGTGTGTGGAGCATAATGCAAGAACTGGTTAATGCAGTTTTCCTAGAACAGAGTCTGTTTGAAACCACCATGATTTAATTTGAGTTAGATAATTGGTAAGTATTTTAAACATTTGACAGAGACACGGACAAATGAGCACTTCGGAAGTGCTGCTCTGAGGCAGTAAGTGCTGAATAACGAGGCAGCCTCTGCACAACCTATCTGTGGAACAAATCCGCAAACCTCACTGCACCACTACCACGGAAGGCGCGACTGCCAGAAACAACTTCTGCCAGTGAATTACAATGTTCTGCTAACGCGGAGTTGCTGAGCACTGTCATTAATCGCTGTTGCAGTGAGGGTTCCCGGGCTGCGCTCCGTGGCGCTCACAAGGCCTCGGTGCAGGCCGGCGCTGCGCAGCGCCGCCGCCAGGGGGCGGAGCGGGAGCCGCCGCGCTGGGCAGGGGCACCGGGCAGCCTGGAGCTTCAGCCAGCAGCTCGTGGTGCTCCGTTCCATTGCGTGACTGTAGATCGGGGTTGGTTTGCTTTCGAATTTAGATAACTTGGCTTTGTTTCTACTGCTTTCTTTATGGCATATGTTTGCCTCTTTAAGTAAATCACATGAACTGCCTGAACAGTGCCAGAAGAAAGATTTTCTTCCCCCTTTTAGCTTTAAATCAATTATAAAAACTTATTTTTCTACATATTGTCCCCTTTATAATAGCATTTTAACAGATTTGTTGTGCTTCATCATTATCTCTTAGAAGTCTAGAATAAATTTTTCTGATTTTCCTATCTTTGTATAGAGGAAAAGCTCCACTTTGATATCAACAATTTATTTGTTCAATTTCCTCGCTAACTAGAAACCCCCCTCATTTTTAATAAAAGGAACAAATAGAGGTTTGCTATGTTTCTTTGGGAATAACCAAATGTAATCCTTTACAAATGCTTACCTTACGCACCTTTGCCAGATGGTAATCTAACATGACAGTTTATATTAACACCATAGTGTGTAGTAAGTGGTCTGGAGTTATTTATTTTTATATCCTGTTTGGCTATTCAAAAACTTACAGGCAGAATGACTAAGCAGAGAGAAAAGCAATTTATATAAAATTTACTGTAGGAATGGGGTTGCTTTATTTTTGTCAAATCGAGAAAATAGCATAGAAAGCAGCTGTCTCTTTATTGCACTGGAATCTTAATATGGTTTTTTCCTTCCACTTATTTTTAATTCTAACAAGAGCCTGCAACTCAGGATAGGTACAATGGAGAGTTTTTTAAGATGTCATCCTGCAGTGCCAGTACTAGAACATGTTGCAGAACATGACAATATTCTGGA
The DNA here is from genome assembly GCF_036417665.1 of Passer domesticus. Taxonomy (NCBI): domain Eukaryota; kingdom Metazoa; phylum Chordata; class Aves; order Passeriformes; family Passeridae; genus Passer; species Passer domesticus. Next base: position 44,867,764 of record NC_087478.1, on the reverse strand, counting down.
CACCAGCAAAATCACAGCTGCTTACCTGTACTGAGTTTTATGTAGAAATGAGGCTTCTCTGCACAAACTTAGCAGAAAGATAGCAGGAAGTCTCCTGAAAAATAACTTCCTTCTAAACATGAGATTTGCTATTGGTGCAGTATTCACCAAAAAAAAAAAAAAAAAAAAAAAAAAAAAAAAAAAAAAAAAAAAAAACAAACTATTTACAGACTTTTTGAGTTTGAATGTGTGTGTATATTTATATTTGAAACTTATACCACAGCTTTCTTAAAGAATTTGTATTCTGTAGTTTATTTGTATTTATACCACAGCTTTCTTATAGAATTGTAACAAATATGTCACCCCAGCATTTCATTTCTTATCCAGAAGTAATGTAAGAAATATGGTAAGTTGCAAGCAGTCATTGAGAAATTCTTTAAAGCAGTATCAGAGCTATTTGCTTTAACTGGGTTCTACATCCTTCCAAATCCCTAACAGTTGGCAATGTAACTCATGGAAACTACAAGTGAAGTTTCAAACTCATGCTCATCTGAAGATATATCTGAGAGGGGTCATGACCTGAATGCTGTTCTTAAACCTTCCTTTGCTATTATCAGAAGCATTTTCAGCTTATGCAACAGGAAAAAATTCCTTCAAAGTCATACTTTTAAGAAGATTTTTTAAGACTCCTTGAAATGGGACTTGACAAAATACTTCAGCAGGCAAAGGCGACCTAGAGTTAATCTCTTTTGCCTTTTCATTATGCAAAACATGTCTCTTATTTAGCTACTGTAAGTCAAAGAGGAAAAAGGGAGAGTGTTTGAAATAAGCACAGGGAAAACAACACATTAGAAAAAAATCTGAGCACCTTATTCATGAAAACACGTTCCTGTGTGCCTGAATAGCTGTCATCCTTAATGTCAGTGTGGCAGCCTTTAAATCCACACCTGCTGGAATCAAAAGGAATATTTTTACTTAGCAGCAAATAGTAATGTATAGGCAGTAACAGATTTATTTTTTTCTTCTCCATCTGGTGATAAAAATCATATATGGAGCAACATCATACTGCATGAGTTAGCTGGATACTAACTGACAAACACTGTCATAATCTCCCACTTTGCTGTTGTCCTTTCACTTTAAGGACCCTTGGAAATTTCCTACACCCATAAGGAGACCCTACTTCAAGTGGGATTTATGAATAACAGGAAATTTAGGTATCAGATACTCAGTATCCAATCTCACCCACTCTGCCATTCCTGATATCCCCTGGAAATGGGCCTGCCAGAAGAATCTGAGCCCAAAACACTGGAGGTGATTACTGTGAGAACTTAATTGGAGCTGTGTTTAATTAAATAAAGACAGAGCTGTAGCACAAACATATCCTCAGCGTGATGTACATTTTCATTACAACCATCCTAACAGGGATACACGACAGGGCTGTATTATAGAAGGAAGTAGAAAAGAGAGACGGAGAATTTCTATGAAAGGAAATTAAAAAATTGCAGCAAGAGAGAAATGCACAATTAAACAGACTAACTGAATATTTAATTAAATCAGGTGCTATGAATGTTTTGTTACTGTATACACAATGTGGATTAGATCAGGTACATTACAAAATGTATCAAAACATTCAAAATACTTGGAAAATATGATTTGATGTAAAAACAATCCCACCAGAAAAAAAAAGAAATTGACTTGGCTTCCACAGCAAATCTGAACTGTTGCTTCCCTGTTAAAATGGTGGTGATGGTGATGAAATGTTTCAATCTCTCCTCACAGGAAACAGAGGAAACTGCCTCAAGTTGTACTAGGGGAGGTTTAGGTTGGACATGAGGAAAAATTTCTGGACCACAAGGGTTGTCAAGCACTGGAACAATCTAGCCAGGAAAGTGGTGGAGTCACTATCCTTAAAGGTATTTTAAAGATGTGTAGATGTAGCACTTAATGGACACAGTGCAGTGGTGGACTCGGCAGTGATGGGGCAATGGTTGGGCTCAGTGACCTCAAAGGTCTTTTCCAACCTGAAGGTTTCTGTGAAAAGGGATTGGACTAATGCAGGGTAGTGTCTTCACTGGGATATTGCTGAGAAAAGCAATTAGTTTGATGAAATACTAACATTGAAATAAAACTGGGCATTTCCATATTTTGATGTTTCAAATTTAAAAATGTTTTATTGTATCTTCAATATAAAAATGAATGATGTGATAAAATAGCAGTATCATAGAAGCTCATTAATTTGCCATTACAAAGTCTATTTTCAGAAAATAGCGTGTAGTAGGTCCAGAGGTGTGAAAAAAGGAAACAAATGTAGGAAAACAGCAGTTATCAGATTTATGTGACTTCAGAATTTTCTTGCTTGAATTATTCATCCTACTTTAGTTATTCACCAGCATTATTGGAGGTGGATCTTTTTAGCTCCATTTTGTTGTATACTTATTTGATTAAAGATTACTTTGCATTAATTATTGCATATTTTTCTAGGATTATGCCAGCCTATTTGCATATCCACAGCAGAGTGTGTCTCTGTACTTTCTATTCTCTTAAAAGAATATGGAAATAGAGCTTCTATCCCAAATAGCTGCACCAGTTTTCTTCCAATGTGAAAGAACGCAAAGATTAATTCCTAGATCTGTTTTCCCAAATCAGCTCCAGTTAGAAGAGTGTCATGGTATGCTGGTATTCCTGTAATCCTCTCTGCTGCCTTTGCTGCTGATGCTCTGGGGTAGGTCAGTAGACTATTATGTTCTTGAAACATTAATCTTACACGGAGCAATTTTTTGTGCATGGTTCTTCCTTTGAGATCTTAGCTTTTACTTAGCTGCTGAAATAAAATCAGAGCTTTTTGCCTGGGGTTGATAGTCACCTTCAGTTCAGATGGGTAAGTGTAAATCAAATTAATTGGCTGCTTTAGCCATAGACTTTACCAATTATTTTTTGGACGAAGACTTATTGTACTGTTAGAAGGCTCAGAATGAGGGAGTTGCACATCAGCAAACAAATTACTCATGTTAATATTTTCCTCTGTAATCCAGTTACACAAGAGGTAATTGAGATTAAGGAATTCACTGCGTAACCATGTCCTTATGCAAAAAGCAATAACTTTCTTCCCTAGGCAGTGCAAGACTAGCTGTCTAATTTTAATAAACACTCTAGAATGTTGTTTTGTGGGGCCTGAAGAAGTAATTAAGAATGAAGAACCTTTTTACTGTTGGGCTAACTTAATAAAATATGTTGGGGCCCTAATCTCATGCTAGGAGCAAAGTACCAGCTTCACAAAATCACTATTTCTGACAAATTTGATTTTTTTTTTTTTGACAGACAGCAACAGTACCTTTAACATTAGGATAACTGTGTGGTTGTATATGTACTGTACAAAACCACAGTAAACACTGTGCTGTGTATTTTAATTTACATATGAAGACTCCATTAAACTACACTCATACACAAGACAGTAACCTGAGATAAAACAAACTAGCAAGACAATGAGCAAAGCTGACATACCTGTTATTTGTGTTGTGTTGCTATCAGTGTGCACACGTACAGGTCCATGCTAACATGTCATTTCTCAGAATAAAAGCATGTGTTTCCAAGTGGAATACAAAGCAACCCCAAGCCTATTCTAAATTAAACTATTTGAATGAATACAATATGTTAAGTGTGGTTTAAGTCTGTCCCCTGATCACTGTGATTCCTAAGTTCTTTAGGAAAAATAATTGGGTTTTTTTACTTTTTCCACGTCCCTTATTTTATATACTTCTATTTATATCTCCCTATGGCTATAATTTTTGTAAAGCTGGAGTGGCCTAGTCTATTTAGGGTTTACTAAGACTGTACATACTATACATCTGATCATAGCTCTTTGCCTTTACTGTACCTTGCTTAGTTGTGATGTAATGTTTTTGAGACAGGACAAAGTCAGTGGTTTTATACACTGATATATTGATGCTCATTCCCTTTCCTAAGAATTCCCAATATTTGTGTTTGCCGTTTTGATTACAATATAGCCTTAAATTGACATTTTTATAGACATGTATGGAGATGTAACAGCAGTTTTGGAATTTTAAAAGGGGAATCCAAAATATCCCTCCACTGAAGAATTATTCCTTTCTTTTGACAATGTTGAGTTTCACCTTCTGTTTTACTGTCTACTAGAACAATGTAGTTTTGCATGCTCAGTTTTAGTCCAAGCTATTCTGAAACCTGTTCTTTTGCTACTTTATTTCACTTTTTATTCTCTTCAGAGGCTCTTTATGAGCCTGCTGGACAGTGCAGGTCCTAGGAGAGACCTCTACACAGCTGCACTGGCAACCTCTCCCTGATGTGAAAACTGGCCATTTTTCCTTTTCACTTTCCTTCCTTTAACCACTCACAAGAGAATTGTCCCTCTTAATAACAATTTGATTTCTTTAAAAGTATTCTCTAAGGACCTTGTCAAAAGCTTTTTGGAAAGCCAAATACAACCTATTGATTGACTTGCAATTTTCTATATGCTCTTTGACTTCTCCAAGAACTCCTACAGAAAGACGAGACATGACTTGCTTCTCCAAAAGCTGTACTGAATCTTCACTGTTGTATGCAGGCAGGTGTCTACCAATTTTCCAAGGATGCAAATCAACTCCAGTAGTTCTCCAGGTCTCCTTCAAGCCCCTTAGGAGTTATTAGGATCACATTTGCCACCTTCCACTCATGTAATACCAAGGCCAATTGAAACAATAACTCACACGTCATCATTTTAATTCTGCGAGTGTTAGATCTGAGGTTCATCAGACTCTTTGGGGAATTGAACCTGGTCCAGGTAAGTTATTTTTATTTATTGATTTGTTTCAACAAAATCTTTGCTTATGAGACTGCAACTTCAGTTAACACCTTGGACTTGGCCTGTAAAGAAAAGCACTGGTAGTTAAAATGTCAAATATTTTTTCACCATAAATAGTTATATCCAGTAGGGGAAAAGGAAAAAAAAAAAAACAAGCTAAAAAAACCCCCCCAAAAACCCCCCAAACAACTGGCCAGACCAAGAATCCAGTGCAAAGTTAGCTATCTGCATCATTTGTGTTAAGAATAAGGATCAAAGCTAAAACTTGCAAGGATCTGGTAAATTAAAGCTAGTAAGAGAATCAGTGGAAGACTGTACATTTGACAATGTTGTACTGAGAAAAAAGATTGCTGTGTCCATTTGGTTCCAGGTTAATTCCCACTGCAACATTAATCAAAAATCTTTCTTTGTCATGTATTTCTTCTTTGGAATTTCAAATACATTCTGCCTTGTTGGTCATTACCGCACATATGCAAAAATACAAACATACCTAAAGAATGTTCAAGCAACCATTTCCATCAATTTTGAGGAGTGATTTACCACTATGTATTCATGTAGAATAGTTGCTATTAGAAGAGACAAAACCAGAATAGAACCCCTGGCAGACCACTTCTAGCTATGCTATTGCCTTACAGTGCACCAGCCACCTGTGCTGCTTTCCTGGATGTTACTGATGGAGAGCAAGGACAACACTTGCACACAATTCTACCAGCTGTCTGTACTTGCAGTTGCAGTCCCTTGTCACTTGCATGTTTCAGCTGAGACTTCTCTATGATCCTTCTTACAGGCAGTCAAAATCTGATGTGTAGGCAATGTTGTACATATCCTCTAAGGAAGATAAGAAGAGGAAAATATTTTATAGTCCGAAAGAGGTTGCAATGTATCAAAGGTAGAAACAAGTTGTTTTTTATGCAATAAGCTGTGCATCAAGCAGTACAGACAAAGCTTTAGTACTGTACTGTATCTGTCAGCACACACTGGATTGGGCATCTAATCAGCATGCTGCTCTTACCAACTCGTATCCACATTTGATTGTGCATTTCTCTCTAATGCATGAAAAATAGTCTCAGGCATATTTTGATAGCACATTGATGTAAACCTAACACAGAGCAGAAGGACTGGATGAATAATCATACTGTTAATCCCACCTGCTGTGACACAAGAAATACATGTAAAGATATGTATAGGTATCCCAGTTAACCTTAACATCCTTCATCAGAGCAAAATCACAGCTGCACTGGAAATGGCACAGCAGACATATCTGACTTTCTGTCAGCACTATCCCATGCCCATATTCTGGAGGTTTGGCTCTCCAGGACTGACACAACCTGCAGTCTGTGTGTCCTTGACAGTTTCCAGCAGTGGGACATTTCAGCCCTGTGGGGAATGCAGCACACTTCCCATGATGACTGTGTAGGTTAGCGGCTGTGAGACAGAATCACAGTTTAATTTCTTGCTCTTCCTTATCGTGTTCGGAGCCCCATAAAGATGATGCCATGAGGTCACTGCCAATGTTGAGACAGTGTCTTGCTGTTGCACAACATCACTAAGGGACTGGTTTTCCATTCTTTTCCCATGCAAATTTCCAACATGCTTGAAAGGAAGTGTTTATAGAAAATGGAATCTAGTCAGAATGGTTCTGTCAGAGACAGGATTGTTGTGGGTAAGTTGTCAAAAATGGCTTTTTCCTCACGTGTTACTTCAGCTTCTATTTAATTGGGTGAGTCCAAGAATCCGTGCAGTTTTTTAAGACCACAGAACTCTTGGTGTTTTTATATCCCTCATGAGTTAGTTTTACTACCTTCAGTTTCTATAATTTTCTTTTACAGTGGGGGAGGATGCAAGTCCTTTTGCATATTTCAGTGGTAAGAGCTAAACTAAGCGTCATGTGAGTATTATGGTGTGTCCCAGTTTTCCAAACCGAGGCCGTGTCCACTGTGCCATCTACCTGCTGAGCCTATCCCTGAGGAGGCCTGACCTGCATCCGGGTTCCACCTTGGCAGGCAACCAGGACATGATGGCATTCACACCTGGCCTCAGGAGCTCATGGCTTGAAACTCAGTTTCTTTTTTGTGCTATAGATATACACTCTAAAGAGTAAAAGACAATATCAAGACTGAAAAACACTTGCCACCCAGATGCATGAAAAATACTGCTTTCTCTTGGGCAGCCTTCACAAAAATTAGAATAATAATCAGGCCTATTTAATGCTAATTTATTTTCTGCTGTCAAAAAGAGCTGATGGTTTATTCTAGCATTTTGTGCTGTTTCAGAGTACCCCTCTGAATTTGTAATCAGGATCTTAGGCCTTCCCTACATCTTTACGTGAGAGAACTGATAATACATAGTCCTGAAATATGATGTCAATATGTTTGCTATTCTACACAACTATTTTTTAATATAATGGATTTAGTGTTTTCTTCAATGCCTACAACTCAGTTTTTCATACTCTCTTCCATATATCTGCTTGAAAACAAAGAGGGAAAAGTCATGGAATGTTAGAAAGCACCCATTTATTTGCCTTTAATTCAGGGAGGCTGCAGGAGGAAGAAATGAAGAAGTTGTCACCCTGATATGAGAACAAAGCCAAGTGATAGTTGCATTGTACAAACATTAAGGAAACTCCCTGCTTTTTATAGTCACTTCTAGTCCTTTCAAACGACAAACCAGTTAAAGAATTTTTAGGTAGGCTAAGTGCTCTCGCTGGTATTTCAGAAAATGGAAGAAAACAGAAGGTAAAGCATATGTTGTGTTGAGAGAAATTTTGAGATTGAAGGTGTGATGACACTGACAGCTGCAGTGGTCATAACTTAAAATGTCTTTACAAATAGTAAAACCTTAGAAGCAAAATTCTGCTGTCATAGGGAACATCACTGCTGAAAAAGCATACAACATTTTGAAGGATCTCTTTGCTGTTTTACATATTATTTTTCTCATCTGTAACTACTGCAAATTATACAGCTATGTTTCTACATTCTGTGTCTAATTCACTTATTTATCATACATACATCTTTTAACACTCCACAGTCTTGTCCTGATATTACCAGGAGCAAAAAGCATAGGGTGTTTAAAAACACAAAGGAATCCACTTAATCTAATGAATGGGTTTGGTTTACATTCAACTCAGTCTAGATACTTTGTTTTTCTTACTACAGCCCACTGTCGATTTCATGTCTGGAAACATACCAGCCCATGTTCTCAATTCTTCGTTTCAGTAGCCCTTAGAATTTGTCCATGTTTAACCCTTCCATTAAACAGTGCTGCTTAGGCTCCTTTTCACTTTTCAAATTGATGGAATTACTCTGTTCTGCTGTATTTCATAATGAAACTAAATATTCTATTTGGCCTTCACAGGTTTTTTTGGGCACTAGGCTATGGGTTTACTGGGGTTTTGAGTCTTTCTACATTCATAAAATCTTTCTGAATTTGCTGGCTACTGCATGCATCTGCTCCATTGATATTTCTAGGCTGAATCTCCTTACTGCTCTTCAACAGCTTTCTGGACGATCATTTCAATTAGAGCACAGTCTTGAGATTTTATTTTCCCTAGAAGAATTATGTAACGTTTATACTGAGTCATATTTGCCATCTGCTGATCCAACCATATAAACAATACAAATTCATGAAAACCTGAGATTTTTCTTAGCATCTGCTTCTAATCTAATTTTTCACAAATGTGCAGGTTTATGCACACACTCCTGCCTTACGATTAGCTCTTTCTGAATACCAGCACTTCTTCCGAGGCTCTCAGCAAACTTGAAGGAATCTCTTCATGCAGAGCACGCAGAGGACACATGTGAGAAGGTGTTTATCAGGCAATGCATGTGACTGCATACAAAATCAAAAGCAAGGAGGGAATACAGGGAAATTGTGGAAACCTTAACACGAATTCAGAATGCAGGGTGCTCTTAGTTTATGGTTAACTTCTTTGGAACTAGTTAATGTCAAGTGGCTGGCAACAAGATACAACTTTTTAGTCCGGCTTTAAATTACAGTTTTCCACTGTGACTGCTGCGGCTAAGGACTTAAACTATAAATCCTAATTCATGTGATTATACATTTATATATTCAAACCACATTGAAACACTTGTGATCACAGAATCAGGCCTTAAAATTGCTATTTATATCAGACTCTTTCAATAAGAAAAGCTGTAGTTACAGAGTCCTTAATAATTTTATGCATGCATTCAGTTCTGTGTCCTGCTGACAACATTGGAGAAGATATTTTACATCCTGAAAATGATAAACTATGTACGTTATATTTTCTAGCTAAAATATACTCTTTTGTTTCTGGATGGCTTTTTTGATGTGGATAACTATTTAAATGATAGGTCTCCATAAGGATTGTTTTTTTCCTTTGTAAGAGAAAATCAGACCCCACAATTAAATTTCTATCAATTTTTAAGATATTAAAATTGCTTAATTAGGTAATAGAAACACAAAAACATCCATAGAACTGTTACTGACAGGGACAAAAATAATTTGTGAAATCAACAAGGATCTTTCCACTGCCTTAAATGTACCATAGGTTTGGTGTAATAAACAGTTTCCAAAAACATAATATTAGAATCCTGCCTAACCAAAGTTATTTTGCCACTGCTCCCATTGCATCTTGTGAACACAAGAGGAGAGTGGGAACACATGGGAGAGTGTCACTGATCCCAGTGGGGAAAGGGTGAGGGATCATAACTTATTTGCATATGGTCCTACCTACCCCAATTACTAAATTAAAACAGGAACACGGCGCTATAATTTAGTTCTCGCACATGTACAGTATCAAACGGTGCGTTTGTCAATGATGTGCCTATGAGTTGGCCAGCATTCAATAATCGCGGCATGGCTTGAAAGAACCCCAAATCCACGAGGAATTATTAATTATGGTGCTCGGAAAAGTCACACAATTTAAAAGGTGTCTGTTACAGAACGGGGAGCTGACTGGATTTGATACCAAATACATTCAGTTATACCTATGCTCAGTATTTCTTATCCATGGAAAGACTGAGAAGCCGCGATCCTGGCGTGCGGCCGGTGCCGGCAGTCCCGCCTGCCCGATTCGCTCCTGACCTCCGCGGGGCCCGGGTTTTCCTGTCTGCCTGCACCGCTTCGCGCAGCGGGGCCGGCGCTGGCCGTGAGGGTCCCCCGGCCCTGGGGGCTCACGGCGCTGGCCGTGCGGAGATCCCGGCTCTGGAGGCTCCCGGCGCTGGCCGGGCGGGCAGGAATGCTGCAGGCGGCCCCGCACCGCACACTCGTGCCACGGGTCCCTCGACCCGCCCGCACCTGCTGGCAATCGCCCCGCGGGCGGGCGCGTGTCCCTCAGCGCCCGCCGCAGGAGCCGCCCTCTGCTCCCTCCGCTCCCGCGGCTCCCCAGCCCCCCGCGCTCAGCGCGGGCAGCCGGCCCCGGCCCGGCGCTGCCTGAGGCCGCTCGGAGCCGCCGCGGGGGGCGCGGCCGGCGCACCTGGCGGGGCGCGGGGCGGGCGGCGCCGGCGGCTCCGCAGTGGAGCGCGGGGCGGGCCGGGGCCGGGGCGCGGCGGCCGCGGAGCGCGGGGCCGGCGGAGCGCCGGGGCGGGCGGAGGGGGCGCCGCGCCCGGGCCGCCACTGGGAGCGCGCCAGCCGCGTCTCCTCAGCAACGGGCCTGGCACGGCAGGGCTGCGCCTCCTCCCGCCCTCCGCCCGCTCCTCCCCGCTTCCGTCCGTCCGTCCGTCCGTCCATCCATCTGTGAGGGCTGTTATCCCCGCCGGCCCGTCCGGCCATAGGGGCCGAGGCTTCCAGCTCCCCCCGCCCCATCCTCTCGGCCGGGGCTGTGTGTGCATGGAAGTGGGGGGGAGGTTCTTTATTGGCCTCGTCCTCCCTCTCTCCCTCCCTCCCCCCTTCTTCCACACTCCACCCAGAAATGATCCAGTGAAACTAGGAGGAGGTGATTCTCCTCCTCCCTCCTGCTGCTGCTCCTGCTGGTCTGGAAGGGACTGCAGGAATCTCTGCTGTGCTCTGCTCTGAGGCAGGGTCTGGGGAGGGGAGACCGTTCTGTGGAGGGAGGGGGCCGCAGTGGCCCGGGGTGCAGCTCTCCCGTGGGGGGCTGCGTGGTTCCCGACCATGGGAAAGGACCAAGAACTGCTGGAAGCCGCTCGCACTGGGAATGTGGCTCTGGTGGAGAAACTCCTCTCTGGGAGGAAAGGAGGGATCCTGGGCAGTGGATCTGGAGCTATTCCCTTATCCAGCTTATTGAGGTAGGGACATCGTTCCTCATCAAATGCTGGGGATATTAACCTGTTCTTCCCTACCATCATTATCATCGCCCCTCTCATCTTCATTTCCATTCCTGCATCCTTCATAGTAACAATAAATCGTTCACTCTCTCGCCAAGTACAAGCATGCCAGGGTTTAAAGTCACAGGCAGTCATTTTATTAATATAGTGGCACTGAATTTCCTGCCTTCAATGCGTCTGCAGGGTCCTTGTTCATTCTGTTACTAGCTGTGATGCAGAACTTATGTTTAGACTGCTGGGCTAATACATACAATGTATTAATTACCCTTCATTTGATATTTCCATCTTCAAATTGCTACTTTAATCACAGAGAGAAGTGTTTATCACAGACAAGGGATGGCATCGTGGAATTCTGTGTAAAAAGACATAGCTTCACCCCATACCCTCACCCATAGCTTCTACCCTTGCTTGCAGAGGAAATTAGGCATGCCACTGTAATAAGCCTACAAAACAAAGAAAGAGACTATTTTTTTGTGGGAGATCATCGAGGCAGAGGAGGTGTAAAACTTAGGGAGCAGGTTAGGTAAGAGCAGCATTACTTTCAAGGTACCTGGATTTAGTGGAGTGAAACTGGGTTACTGGCCATGTTGGGTGATAGGGCTTAACTTCAGTCATTACTTGTATCTCCTGCGATCTCCAGCATAGCTTTGATCGTAAGTTTCATCATGCTCTTAAGTCAGAGCATTGTCACAATCATTAATGGCATTTGACTATTCAGAGCAGAGAAGGTCTGCAGCACACAGTCCAGTGCTAGTGTTCAACACTAAACTAGGCATAGCAAAAGAAGACAAAATGAACTGAAACACTGTTGACCTAGAACTTGAGTAAATTGGAGGTTTGGTTTGGTTTGGTTTTTTGTTCCTTAAAGAAAGAAAAGGCCTAGCACAATGGAAATTGATTAAATTAAAATGTATTTGTGATTCTGTAGCCAGTGCATTCTTGTTAAGGTATTTATATTATTTCCAAGTTCCCTATCAGGGAAAATTTTATGTTAACTCTCCAAATTATACTGTTTAAACTCTATTATAAAATCTTGCCATTTTAAAGCTAGGTTTAGTGCTGTAAACAACAACAGTTCAGGTATTCATAGTTTACCAAAGTTCTGTGGTGCCCCAGTTCAATTAGCTATTGCACCACCGTTGAATTACTAGCCCATTGACCAAAATCAAAACACACCATGTGATTGCTTTTTGTACTGTACTCGAATAGGCTGCTTAGGAAGAAGTGTGCCAGCTAGTCAGTTGAATTTGAAACATGATACCCACTTTCCTACGTACAGCAGTAAGTTCAGTACAATGACTGGCCATTTATAATCTAGTTCTAGCACATGGTTTGTGCAGTGGCTTTCTCCAGGGCTAGTGCCTGTGCTGTATTCTTGCACAGTTAATTTCATGTTGTATATTGTGAGTTCTGTATATCCAGAGGAGGTGCATTTACTTGTGCTTGCCTCCCTTTATTAAACAACACTCTTGTATGTTGTGCACACAGAACACGTGAACCGTGTGTTTTGTATACACAGGTGGGTCATCACAGTCCTTGTTTGTTACTTGGGATTGAAGAATTTTAGGCTGTAAAGTCAACTGGCTTTTTTCTTTCCTGGAAGTGCACTTAGCTTGGAGAGAAGTAAAGCAGAGTAAAACATACACTGTTTAATTTAAGGCATTTCTTACTAATATTAACAAGAATGTCTGTGGCTTTCTGTAAACACAGTTTAAAAAATTAAGAGTGAACTTTCAGCTGTATGCTGCATCCAGCTGTATGATGAAATATTTCTAATCTAGAAAGAATTCAGTAAGCATCATTAATGATGCTTAAGTGTTCATAATCTTAACACACTGTGGAACATAGGACTTTTTAGAGGGCTCAGCAGGAACACTCAAAGCAGAAACTAGTATGCATTAAGTAAATGTTTTTCAAGAAAGAATTATATGTGACAGGTATTTTGACATAGCTTTTTTCTTTTTTTTTTTTTTTTTGGAAATGTTCCATGATCTAACTGATGCCATTAATTATGAATTCAGTCCAGAATGACATGCAAGATTAAGGTTGTATCTATCTTGGTACAGAAAACATGGAAACAATGTGAGAGTCATATGAACATCTTGATCCTGTTTGGAAAATCAACACTTATGGAAAATAGCAAAGCTGTAGAAGAGCCATACTTGTATACTACAAAAGTTTGAATTTGAGGGGGATCCAAAGATTTTTTTAAATAGAAAAGCTGAAGAAGTTTACTAGTAGAGCTATGTTGGTATCTTTGCATACAGTTTATTAGAATAAAACTTTTGATAGTTGTTTTAAAAAAAGCAACAGAGAAAATATAGGGACATAAATTTTCTTAATTTTATTTCATTTATTTCATTTTTAGGAGTCATTTTGACAGTAACTCCTGCTGTTTTGTTGATCATAATTATTGCTCAGTTTCTAGAATGATGCCCCAGGACTGTATGTGTCCCACTGTGGTGAGAAAGCTCCATGCTGATCTTTCTTTCTCCTCTTGGAAGTGCTGTTTGTAGTGTTAGGTTGGAAAAGTCCAATGCTTTCAGCATGTATGTACACTAATACTGTGCCTGATGCATTGGTCTAGGTAGTAGGACTACATTGTCCCTTTGGATTTCTTCCAAGTCCTCTAGACAGCTCAGTTTATGTGGCTGAACACTCTATGGATAGACATGAGTTTTTGGTGAAAATTGGCTTTACAGTAATTATGTGCCCTGTGAATGAAATTTGATATTAATAAATTGAAAAATACACATTGATTGTTATCTGAACCAGTGAATAAACTATCTGAGCTCTGATGTCCTATTTACATTTTTATAACAGCTTTTTTTTCTTAACGATTAATGTGTTTTATGGTACTTGGGGGGAAAATAGGGCAAACTTTTGTATGGGTATTCTATAGTTGGACCTATTTGTTGATGCTAATTGCAGACTAAATTATATAAATTTTAAAGGCCTGACTTCTAACTCCTAAGTCATTAAATTATGACAACAGTTCAAGAAAACATCTTTGTTCTGGAAGGCTATTTAAGTACACATATAAATGTATGAAGGAATTCCTGTGAGAGTTTAAACATGTGCTTAGAGTATATGCAAAGTGCATAAAAATGATATATGCTTAATTAAGACCTCATATGCACCCAGATATCTGTAATACTTACTACATAATACCTAATGGCCAGACTGGTTTATCTAAAACAATGGAAACAAATCAGTGATGTTTGACTGTGTGGACTGTAACTCATTTCAGCTTAGGAGGAGCTTTGGAAGGCTGCTCTGGGTCAGTTTGTGCCCCCTGCCTCAATATCCATAGTTTGCTCTTTATTATAAAGATTGTGGCTCAATGTAGTGACGGTGAATTCCTCAGGTGCAAAGATCAGCAACATAGTAGAGCAAGTAACCTAAGTAAACACCTGATGTAATTTAGTTGCTTAAACTTGGGTACTTATTGGTACTTTAGGTGCCTAGGTGTTTTCTGAATGGAATGAGGGACTTTCACAAAGAACTAGGATCTCTGGAAATACATCTAAATTCCTGGGGAGATACACTAGGACATCTGAAGCTGTGTTACGTGTTTTGCCTATGGTCTCTAACCCAAAACATTAGTGCAGGACTGGAGTCTCTTACTTTGTTGAGACACCTCATAAAGCATTCAAAGTTTAGAAGACTTAAGTCTAAATTTATTTTTTCTGTTTCTTTGTGGATCCCACTGCTTAGAATTGTCATGCATTAGTATATTAAATATGTTTTATATTAAAAAAAGTTTTTTAAGTTTAGAATTAGGGATTTTTTTTCCAGATTGCAAATAGAATTTTCACATATTTTTATGTGATTTCACTGGCTCTTATATTATTCCAGTGTAAACACAAAAACTTGACAGTAAAATCTGACAGTCTTTCTAACAGAATGTATCATTTAATTTCTGTATCCCAAATACTTAAATGCATATTAAAGGATTTAACCCATAGGAAGAGTAAAGTGTTTCTAACAAACCTGGTATTTTAAATTTACTTAATTTGATTATCTCTGTACATGTAGCATGTTTTAATTGACCAACCAGTTTTTCATTGCTGGATAAAGACAGCCTTCATTTCTTTCAAAGTGGTTTTAAGAAAAATAACTTTGGAGGTTTTAACGTATGTCAGAGACCTTACCTCATTTTGCCACATGTAGCCATGCACATGCCCATTTGTTCTAAGTTACTAGCAGGAATGGATAATTTTTGATTATATATTAATTTTTAGTCTTTTTAAACTGTACGTGTTACAAGAGCTTTGCATTTTTAACAGGACTGTGGGATTGAATATTAATTAATACGAACTGGCACAGCGTAGTAGGGAAGGTTGAATTGGCCCTTTTTTGCTCTTTGTTGGCTGCTGCCATTACACAGCATGAGAGGGTGGAGCAGCCTGCCTGGAGCTGGTTCTTTCCCCTTCCACACTTGGCACTGTGGCAGGGAATGGTTTCATTCTTTGCTCAGGCTTACTTAGTGCAGCTACACCATGTGTAGGCCTGGCCCAAGTTATTTCTCCTCTAAAGTGTAAGAAACACGGCAAGCAGATTGTCAGTCTGGGAGTTGCAATCTGTTTCCTCATCTGTTTCTCAGAGCAGTGTCTTGCTTGCAGCAAAGCCACAGTTTAGCCTGATGGCCTCAGTGCATGCTGAAAACCACACAGATCCTCTTCTGTCCTTGTGCAGAGCCCTCTGATTCATTCAGCTTCTTTTGCAAAAACAGGTCACACTTGGTAGGCCTTGTAGAGCACCAGTACTTGAAATATTGAAATGCTCTATGGAGCTTTAGTTAACAGTTTTAAAGTCTTTTCATGTTATAATTTGAATAACAAATTGATCATCTTAACAAGAATTAGGGATCTGTTTCTGTTTATCATTACAACTAACGTTGTTTAAAGTAAGGGGAACTTTCTTAGGTTCTTTTATAGTGAGATAGTATTATGTGAGGCTTGCAGTACCAGAGTTCTGGGCTCACACAATTCCAAGGTATTTATTTCAGACAACCAGCATAGATAATAAAATGGAAAGTATTTATTACATAGTTCAATGCGTCATCCAGTTAGTCTATATTTATTTCTAATTTTAGTTATACTACTATTAATTAATGAAGGGGTTTGTACTGATGCCCTAAGCAGAGACCAGCATTCCCAGATTTTCCAATTACCTTCTTTATCCGGTTAGAGAAGTTAATCTAATTCTTTTGAGGACATATTTAATCTTTCTTCTTTTTGCCTTTCAGTATGGAATGCAAACTAATAATCAGGACAACAGTTATTTGATGCTTCTTGGTATTAGTGATAGTTGACTGCTGCGTTGACTGCTTTCCTTGCAAATGCGTGAGCTTCTGTTACCCTTCATTTTGTTATCTTCTACCCTTCTTAGACTTATTTGTATTTTTTTTGATAAATGCTTTCAATCAAAGTTCAGACAACATTTTGTCTATTGAACTCCTTAGATTTCTTCTGTAGTTTGAAATATTTACAATATGTAAAGGTAGCAATATAACGATATCCAGGACATCTGATAGATGGTTAAGGGCAAGGCAATTCTCAAAGTCTGTGTAATAAATCTTCCCTAGAAGTTCGGTGATCCCAGATTTAAGCTATGTAGTTAAACATCTCCTTAATCCAGAAATAGTTTTCTGTGTATTGGTCAAGTGTATGTCCTATTAATTTTCTAAATTGTTGGACCAAATGCAAAAAATGACCAGCAAGAACTAGAGATCTAGTGTAGATCTAGTGTAAAGGTAATTTTAGTAAAGTAATTTTATCTGCCCATAGATAGGATCAAGATGTGGTAACTGTCCTGGGAGGACTGATAGTTTATGATAGAACCAGGAAAATTTGATAAATGTGTTAAAAGGAGAAGGTAAGGAAAAAACCTTCAGAATACTGAAGTGTCTGTAACTTAAAACAATACTTTTAGAATTCTTGTAGAATTCTTAGCCACTAGATGGCTAGTATCTAATTTCACAGAGGATCCTATAAAGTCATTGTGATCATCACTGTGTATCACCTCTTGTCTAATATTTATAATTTTAGAGGTTTGGTAAGTCAGTAGAATTAATGCTGCTTTGTAAATTTTTGACATTGACATGACATTATTGTTTTTAAGTAGTAATGTTATAGTAGAACTAAAAGGGGAAATAAACAAAAGGGAATTAAGAATTATGTAATCTGAAAGGTCTGCTATCTTGTGAAGGTTGGAAATGCTATGAAAAGCAAATACAGATGCTTTTAGGGCAGGTGTTTTTACAGTCGCTGCAGTAGGGATACAGGACATGACCATGTTTCCAAAATTCTACAGGTAAATATTTTTATTTGCCTCAGTTTCTGTTTGTATAAGTATTCCTGGATGAGCTGCTAAGGAGTGCTTACAGCTCTAGACCATTTTTAAAAATTTTCCTGACAAAGGCACTAGTTGAAGCATCCTATAAAACACTTTAATTTATGCAACTGGTATATAATCTGTAAGGGACAGTGTAATGTAGAGTGCAGTTACAGTGTCTTTTCTTCAGCAAGCTTAGTCTGCTTACCTGGGGAAGTGACAGATACAAGAGTTCTGCAGCTAGAATTCCCTTCTGCCATGGAATTTCTCTGCTGGCCACTTCCAGTTAGAGTACATATCCTAATCCTGTAGTAATACTTCAAGGTAAAATATATTGACAGCTTTTAATGTTAAATGTGTAAGGCATAGTAGGTAGTGTTAATTTCTGCCTACTCAAATGATGTTTTCATGTACATGGACCCTTTGGAGAAGTAGGAAATATATTTTTTTAACCTTCTAGCCTTTATTGGAAGACCTTTTCCTGGTGACAGTATTTTCAGTATGATCACTTTGCATTAAGTGATCAACAACTGTTCTGCACCTCACTTTACATCTATGAATTTCTAATAATGTACAGTAATTTCTAATAATCTACTGTAAGAAATGTTCTGTGAGATTTAATTCCACAAGGTTATACATTTATTATAATAATTTTACACTGTTTCCTATGTATTGCACATACATTTTCTAAAGCAAGAAAAAATATTCAAAATGACATCTTGAGTGCATTTTAATTCCTCTTTAAAACAGCCAGTGGCAGCTATGTTTCTGTAGGTGTTGATGTCAATGCTAGTTGTCTAAATTCCTATTACAGTTAGGAAGCATAGAGAGTGGCTGAGCTCACCCCAAAATGAATATTGAATGATTTTATTTCGAGATGAAACATATCCCTTATTTAAATATTTTTGTAGGTAAATGTTGAAGAACAGGAAAGCAATTGTAATTGAAAGTGTATATAGAATATATTAAAAATAACCACTTATATAGGTAGGTTGAAGCTAAATTTGGGTAGAATGTCTTTCCTTCTGTGTTGTATAGCTGGTTTGGGTTAATTCAGGAGCAATAGACAGTGGGTACTGATCGATAATCAGTAGATTAGCTGGCCAAGGGGCAGAATTCTGTATGGTTGAAGTTAGAGACATGAAAATTGCTTAAAATGCATGATGTTGTATCACATGAGGTTTATTGAAAATGCTCCAAGTGTACAAGACACAAATTAGAAAACATGAGTTGGAGTTGAAACTTAGGAAGATAAGAAAGGCAAAAGTAAATATGTTGACATCAAAAGAAAATATGGACTCAGTGCTTGGTGGGGCAGAAGACCTAGTGACAAAGCTCATGGACAAGGCAATGCCTTGTCTTTTCTGCTTTGATTGTTTGGCTGTAAAGTTTGACTTGCCAGCTTTCAAAACAGTCGCCACGGTAGAGGAGGATCAGGGGAACATTTGCATTTGAGGAACCAATATTACTGTGAGGCCACTGTTAATTTTTGGAGGATTGTGTCAAACGTGGGAAGTTTTTGATGACTGAAAAAGAAAAATGTCATGCCCATGTTCAGGAAGAGCAAAAGGAAGGTTCTGGGGTCACCTGGCTCCTCAGTCTCTCCTAAGTCCTAGAGAAATTTCAAAGCTTATCCTCATGCATGTAATTCCTGCTCTCACAAAGGATAACACAACTGATAACAGCCAACATGGGTTTACTGAGCTTATATCATGCCTGACCAACCTTAATTGCTTTCTACAACCTGAAAATTGTGTCTGTGGACAAGGGGAAAACCATGGTCTTTTACCTCAGGGCAGTCTTGGTCAAAATAATGAGATATGGACTGAATAAGAGGATGATGATAAGATGGGTTGAAACTTGGCTGGACTGTAAGAGGGTGTGATCAACAGTACAAAATCCAGCTGCTGGTATCTACTAGAGGGTTTCCTCAGGATTCAAGGGCCAGTATTGATTGCAACATATCATGTATAGCAGGTTTGAAGATGACACCAAACTGCGGCAAAAACATTCATATGGGGAATTGCTGTGAGGAGGGACCTGGGCAGGCTGGAGAAATGGGCTCATTGGAGCCTCATGAAATTCAGGCAAAAACATTGTGTTACCTTCACCACCACAGTTCTTGTGCTGGAGTTGGACAGTTTTTTGTGTTGTACATATTTTTCTGACATGTTAGTCATTACAAAACCACAAATGTCACACTTAGTCTTTGAATTCACACATTAGTAACTTCTTTCTCCTGTAGTAAGTGGTGTGATTGGTATGTGGATTTTCTCCTAATCCTTCATAGCCTGGACAAGTGAAATAGGTTAAGTTGTTAAATATTCACATTGTCACAGTGTGAGAGGTGTCCAAGAGATAGATATCTATTAGAGAAAATAAGAAAAAAATAAGAGTTTTATAAATCAGAATTGGGACTATCTTTTGAACTAAGTATTTTCTGCATATTTCTTGAATTTTGCTTGTTTCAGCACTGCATATTGCTTGAATTTTAAACCTTCATGATAAAACTTTCTAGTGTAGTTTTTACTGGTATTCTGAAAATTAACCCTTGAGTTTAATGTCTTCCATGTTTACTTACTGACTTGCTAGGGTCATTGTTTTCTATTTTTAGGTGTCACTCCATATGAATAGTGAATCTCTAGGTTATTTTTTGTGAATTAACATCCCCAGCATATTCATATTCAGTTTGACCCCAGAATCTCAATTAAGTCATTGGTAAGGTTTCTTAAAAACATAATTCGCACTTATTTTTAGTTTTCAGCTTTCTCAAGTAATTATTTATGCACTTTCATGTCCTTCTTGTCATCTGGATAGTTAATTTGTCAAAATATGCTCATAAGTGATTTGCAATCACCCTGCTTCCTGTTTTGTGCGCATTTATTGCAGAGCAGTATCTTGCATAACCAAGTGGTAGATTTGCCAGGGATATTCTCACATAGTGTGCACAAGTAATGTTCAGAGAACCAAATAAATCTTTTGTGGAAGTAAAGCATACGGCATGTAATATATGTACATGTTACAAATCTGTTGTTTGCCTGTCACCAGAGTTAAATCTATCCCCTATGTTCCTACTTTCATGTACACTATGCATGTCTTGATTTCAGAGGGAGAAGACTCTTGTCATAAGCAGAAAATAGAGCCTCTAAAAGTATGGCATAAGCATATGTTCTTTGTGAGGAGATGAAGGTAGAAGACAGGTGGAGACCTGAATCAAGGTATTTGGAGTGGTTTGGCAAGCAGGCTGTACATTAAACTCTGAAATGATTGGTAAAGGAAATGGGTAGAAGAATTGAGATTAGGAATAAGAACTGAGACTGACCATGGCAATTAGCAGCACTGAGGACAGTGAGAGAAGTTTAGGAGATAAGCTATGAGGAGCAGGGCAAAATAAAGAAAAATTCATTCAGCAGAATTGAAAGAAAATGTATATGCACTGAAATATAGTTTTCATTCAAAGCCTGAAATTTTCGTATGTCCTTGCTATATTTGTGAAATGCATTTGCAAACTGTCTTCTTTTCTTTTAGTGCTGAAATAAATTGTTATCATAGTGGTTAATAAGGGCCACCAGTCATGCTGTTAGTTTAAGTGGAAGAAGTGTTTATGATAAATCATCTAGTAAAGTTTTGCCCAGATGACACTAAAGGGTGAAATTTCAGGCGTTTTAGTTTGCTTTTTTTATGAATGACAAAATTAAGGTTGCCAGTGAAGTTTTTAGGTGTCCCACTGAATGCAGGCATTACATGGTTTTTTTTAATGACACAATCTGTAGTGTTTTCCTCACTTTCCTCACTTGTGGCCCAGGATAGACAGTGCTCATAAAATAAGCAGTTATTCAGTATTTTTAACTTACTTCTCAATGTTTATCCCTGAGCTGCATTACCTGTACAAAATTAAAACTCTTCTCTAGAAAAAGAATGATTAATTTTTCTCCTGGGCTTTTTTTTCTTTTGGTGATGTTTGTCACTATGGTGTCTGACTGCTTCACAGCATTAATGAGTTTACTGTCCCTGTACTTCAGTGACTGGGTAGGGTTTTAATATCGCACTTAAAAATGCTGACTGAAGCACTCTTAGATTATGGTGAGAAGTATGTGTTGAATTGGTGTTTCCATCTGGTGACTTTGAAGAGCTCATTTTTCAAAAGGTTTAATATAGATAGTGTAAAATTATAGGAGTGGCTCTTCATGGTCAGAATGAATGTCTGTCTAGCGAAGTACTCCTCTCCAGTTTTGACTGGGAGTCAAGAGCCTGTTCTTAGAAGAATATAGTGGCAAAGCAAACATGTAATATGTAACAGTTTCTCCAGTGCACTCTCACAGCTTTTAGCAATTTACAGCAGCTTTTTACAACAGATGTATTGTCTTTGTATTAAATAGCTCCAATGGATTTTTTTCTTCCATGCATTTGTTCAATTGGTCTTTGAAGCAATGGAAATTTTTAGCATTCATGACATCTCACAGTAAGGGTTTCACATCTTAATGAAGTATTATGTGAAGAACATTCTCCGTAAATTAAGTAGCATTTTGGATGTTCAAATGTATGAAGATCTGTTTAGATATTCAGAGGTTTGTTTCTGGAGAACAGATGTGGATAGAATTCAGTTCCATGGTGCAGCATTAAACTGCTGTTCCTGTTCTTACCTTGTTCAATTACTTTAATAAATAACAATGCACCTTTTAATATCTTTGATTTTAAAAAAGAAAAGAGTTTTTACTCAATCATCCCCGTCCTAGGGGTTAGGCCTTCAACTGTTCCAAGATCATTCATTGCATAATAAAAGGAAATCATGTGATTTAAGACTATTATTAATACTTATGTGTTAGTAGGATGACTTAGCACCAGAACTTGAATCCTTGCCTTTGCAATCTCAACAATTTTAATACACTCTTTCTGTATATAGTTATGTGTATATTTCCACAGATTTCTGTGGAAAAATTTTTTTTCCAGAGAAAATAATATTTCTTTTGAGATTGTAAATATGGACTATCCATATGGTGATGAACAGAGGACAAAAAGAAATTTGAGATACCTCTAATAACTTAAAAAAAACTACAACTCCTGATGTGTATTCAATATGTTTATGAGACATTATGTAGTATTTAAGATGCTGGAGGATTTTTTTTTCCTTTTTTTAAAATTTTTGTTGACTAGTGATACTCATTTGAACAAGATTCCCATTATATTACTTGAAACAGCAAAAGTGAGGCAAGAAAAATCAAACTTTAATTGTTGAAAGTAAAGTGTGAACATGAAACGAAAGAGCTGTGTGTAGGAGAAAGATGTTATTTTCCTCTCTTGTGGGAAACAGTTACTGAGGAAACAACAAGGTCATTCCCCAGTGATGGAATGTTTCCTCTTATGCCATAGAAAGATAGTTTGAGGCATAAATGGGATTTGTATCATTTTCTCACTTAAACTTTGGACCAGTACTAATGAGTTACTTCAGAAGAGAAGCCATTCCTGGTCCATGGTACTTACTGTGTTGCTACTGCTTAACCAAACAAGAGAGGAGCTTCAGCACTGAGCATCCATGTCTCTGTCATTCATGCAAGAAAGAGTTACACAGGCATAAATGGCATAAAAGGAGTAAAAGCAGCAGAAATCTTGTCATGCATCTCCAGTGCCTGAATAGTTTTTGCTATGGCATGAATTGTTGCAATGTTTGCTCTCCTTTTGCTTTAAAGCTCAACTGGTTGTAACAGGACACAGACTGAGGAAATAAGTTTTGAGAAAAGCAAGTAAGGTTGTTTATAAGTGTCTGCTTTTTAAAATGCCAAGGGAGCATCCTTCTTGTTAGGCTGCCTATTTCAGTAGATAACCTCCAGGGAATAAATCAGCTAATTGTGGTGATGGTAAGAGATTAAAAGATTTCTTTCCCTTCCCTCAGTAACTAAATATTGTTTTTGTAGGATTTTTTCTGATCACCATCATCCCTTCTTTTCCCACTACAATTGTCATGCCCACCTTGAAAGGGGGGGAAATTTAGTATGTCAAGAATCCTGAGGTTGCTTATGCCAGCCTTGAAAAAGAGAACCTTGCTGCAGATATTCACCTCAAGGTCAGGGCATCCATATGAAAAAAAAAATCTAGGTTAATGACTTTGGTGAATGCAGAAGGCACTAGGCTGGAAATGGCATGGAAAAATTGAACATAAAGCAGAATTCATTGAGTAGTTTGAAAGAACAGACACAGATCAAAAATGTAAGATTGGCGGTATGGGACTGATTTTCAGAGTAGGGCATGATAATTTCCTGGATAAAATGGTAGAGGTCCATTTTCAGACCCTTCCTCAAAGACTGATGAAAACTTTTGAAGTGGCAAATAAATTTATTTACAGAGTGACAAGAAAATACATGCAGGTGGTTGGATGTCATCTGGTCTTTGCCCAAGAGACCCATAGTACACGTGGATGAATTGGTCTAGCTACTTGGGAAAATGCCAAAACCAACCCAATATCTCTGAAAAATGGCAGAAGGAAGGAACTCAGCCCTTTTGTGGTATTTCTGTTAAAATATGTTCTTGGGTAAAAAAAAACAACCTCAGTTTAGAGTCAGAAAGCAGGCCTCAGGATTATTTTTTAAAGGATAGAGCCAGAATGTCTAGACTCTGAAAGTTTAAACTATTTGAAAGTTTACTACTTTGGCTAGTCTTCATAGTAGCTAATTACTCAAATCTCCTTTGACAATATGACTTGGTTAAATTACACAATTTCATTGTGTCACCATTTCTGAGTGTCACACTTCCTAAAGAGGAACTAAGAGCAATTATTGAAGAAGGTCAGCTCATAATATGCATCTCTCTTGATAAGTTTCATTTGACTTGTGAAGTGGTGTAGCACCAGCAACTGTCATGCAGCATGCATTATTGTAGTCTTCTGGGATTCTTGGAAAAGTCCAGAGTACAGCTGAGATTTTCCCCATGAAAATGAGCCTCTTGGTAAAACTGACAATTCATTATATCCCTGAAAAGTTGGGTCTTTGGGGATTTTCTTTCTCAGCTCCATAGAAAGCAATCTATGTACCAGATTAATTTCACAGTATTGCACTACCAAACTTAGTGGGCATCAGATGAACCTTGGGTAAAGCATACAGAACTCAGCAAAGGATGGCTTTCTTTTCACTGTAACTATAAGGCAGATGCTACCTTTCTAAGCAGTTGAATTGACACTCACGTAGGGAGTTGTCAGGAACTATTTTAAATTTTCCAGAGCAGCAAGGGAGGCTGTCCTGACTGTGAGAGCACTGCTCAGGGCATATTCCTGCAATTTTAGTCACATGGCCTAACATTCAGATCATCATAGGCAAAGGCAATATAATTTTGATGACAAATCTCTTTCCCTTTTCAACTCCATTAGGGTACATTATTACACATCTAAGCATACAGAACTTGACAATAATATGAATGATTAAAATAGTTGTTTTTCATTTAAACCATTTTTGATACTTGTATGAAGAATTTCTTTCTAAAGATATTTTAAGTTTAGTTTTCATGGGCATCATGCAAAGAAGTTTTAGCTAGATTTGAAAATGCTTAGACACCTGGTAACAAACACCTGGGACTAAGATTAGAGGTTTGTGACCCACCTTAAAAATTGTCAGAAAAGGAAAAAGTAGCCTGACTTTAACTTTTCATTTGAAGTGTAATATGTCTCTTAATTTGGTATTGTGCTGCTGTGCTGAAGTTGGCTGTATGTAATACAGTACCTGATTTTTTCCATAATTTTCAAGTGGTTGGTTTTTGAGGTTTTGGGGTCACTAAGCATATGTAGCAATTACGGTATGCAAAGAGAAGTTTGCTTTGTATCCCTTCAAATGGATTCTCAGGCTTAAGCTGGATCATTTATCTTTAGCATAATTCCAAATGAGGAAAATGCCTTTTGGCCAACAGCAATGCATTCTGTAACTATACCCTGACCGCATTAATGGTATTGTGTAGCTGAGTGTTACTGCGCTAAATATTACATGTCTCCAATTCTGTTAGTGCTTTGATCATTAGATTCTCTTTTCCAATTGAAACACTATCAAGTTGTGTTTATGTGTTTCACTGTTAATCAATAGTGAGCTAGCCTATCAATTTCTCAATAGGTCAGTATTTTCTACTACAGCTTAAAAACTTAAATGTAAATAATTGCTCACTTTATCTTCACACATCTCTCTTTTTTTTCCTGTTGCGGGATGTTACTTCAATGCTAATGAGACAGGGCTGGGTATCACCATCCTCCAGAAAATAATGCAAGTGGGAGAAAACATACTGAAGACATTTTGCAAATAAATTTGAGTTATGTCTTGCCTATATAGGAAACCTTGAAAAATCTTGAAATGAGCTCAGTCACAGTTAGGTAGTTATGTGTCCATTTTATAGATCTATGCTTCAGTGAAAAGAGCCAAGTTCTTTTCCTTAGAGGCATGCATCAATAATATGATGATGTTGAAAGTGCATGTCCTCTTCCCTCCCAATCAATATCTTTTTTTCAAGAAAGTAGAGGTGTTTGTATATCTGTAGTTGTGCATGAATATTTCACATAGCTCTGAAGATCAGCTGGTAGTAAAATTAAAGTGGATAATTTTTAAAAATAATTTTTTCAAAAACCAGCTTCAATGAAAAAAATATCAGCTTTTCTTTTTGAACTGTGGTAGTTTTTTTACTGTTGGGGTCTAAGTTTCTGACCACGGAAACGGCATGGAGTGTAACAGAGCCCAAAACAGTAGTTAAGCTGATAACTCTGTAATTCACCTCTGATGTGGAGACAGGTTCAAGTCCCTGGTGTTATCCCAAGAGAGTTCTGTAATACCTTGTTTACCCAGCACGTACTTTTCCCCAGACCAAAGATTAGCCAGAGTTACATAAAAATATTGAAAGAGATTAAAGATTTTAAATCCAAAACATACAAGCAGAGTTGGACATGACACTTGCTGGGGAAACAGAATAATGGCACAGGGTTACTTTAAGTTTAATCTTCCCACCATAATCCAGCAGCATTGAGTTTCACATTCTGTTCTTTTCTATTTAAAAGAAGTCAACATGAAAAAACGCCACTTCAGAATGCTTCTGGGTTTAAGTTTCACATAGGAAAGTGGAATTACCAGAGACTCAAAATTTGAAAGTCAAATACTTCAGTGAATTCTAAAGGCAATTTTTTGCAAAGTAAGGGAGTGTTCTGTTTGTACTATATTGAAACCTTTCTGAACCACACCTTTCAATTCAATTGTTTTTGTGTGACAACATTTTGAATAAGTTAGAAATGTGTTAGAGTGCTGTGATGGTAGATTCAGAAGTGTTTGAAGTGGGCCTGCAGTTTTCTCTGTGGCATGGACTTCGAAGTGCAGGACTTTGAACTTCTCAGAGTATTATTGCCATAATTTTATGGATTTAGGAGAACTGTGCAGTTATGAGTGTATTGGTCATAGGTTTGATTTGTTTAGGCACTGAACAAGATTTAAAACTGATCCTTTTTCAGATGAATATCATCAATCCATTAATGTCTGAAGTGAATTTTGTATTTGTGCAATAATTTTCATCTGCTGAAGTAATTACTATTCACATATGACTTCTAGCTGAACTGGTTGGAGAAAAATACATTCATTAAAATATTACATTTCTGAAATATATCACTTTGGAGCATAGAGGTCATTCTTTAATATCTCCATTTCTTTCTTCCCCTTTCCTCTGATCCCTCTCTCTTGGTTTCTCTGCCCACCTGTTCCACCTGCCTGTTTCCCCCTTCTCTGCCTCTCTCTCCCCATCACTCTATCTCCATTAATCTACCTTTCCATTCATCCCTTTCTCACCATATCTTTACACCCACTTCTGCCCCACCACCATCTCTCTCTTCACCAATTTAAGGTGTAAGGAGAATCACCTGAGGCAAAATAATACAAGAACACAAATCAAGAAGTGCTGCCTATTGAGCTGAAAATAGTAAGATGGAAGGATACAGTGACAAAGTAGTCTGAAAAGAGAGAAACTGATGTTTTCGTTTAGGAAAAAAGTTGGTGTTCCTGAGGATGAGCCGATGGCAAGTATGATTAGACTAAAACAGGACGAGTCACCCATAATCCCATCCAACATTAAAAAAGAGAAGAGTGAAATAGAGAAGACATGTTTAATTTAGAATATGGACACCTGCTTGTGTTGTATACTCTTTTCTGTGAACTGAGACTTAGCATAATAATAAGGATAGCAAGTATCCTAAAGAATTGTTGGATGATTTGACTGATTATACCTAAGTTCATTAAGAAAAAAAGCCTATGCAGAAATACCTGATAAGAGCATAAACTACTTCAGAAAAGAGAGCTGAAGATGAGGATGTCTGATAAGTTTGCAGAGATAATTTAGATGACAGTGAAAAAAGTAAAAGGTGTGACTAGCACACCTTTTTTGGCAGTAAAGAGAGAAGTTTTAGATCACACACTTTTATTTGGCTTTGGTGATATTGCTAGATTGTGGTGGATGGGCCTTTTTAAATAATGTATTGTAAACAAAAGAACTTCACACATAAGTGCTTCAGATTTACAATGGTGCTGCTTTGGAATAAGATAATTAAAGTAACAAAAAAGCATAAAGTGTGTGGAAAAGTACAGTGACTGGCTGATTGACTGGTTTATAAAAAACCTGGAGACATGATTTTTTAGTTAAAATATAAGTATGAACAAACATATTTATTAAGAAGAGATATAAAGAGAAGGTACAGAAGGGAAGTCTTCTCAGCTGGCAATTATCTTGAGAAAGAGATAGATCAGCTAATGAGTAAAAAATCTGTCTTGCAGAGATCGAGGTCATATATTGCACTAAACTTCAAAGTTCTCTTTCTCTCCTTCCTAAAGATGTTATGTCTAGGCAGAGTCTAGAAAGTGGGGAGAGCAAATTTAGGATCTCTTAGATGCTGAAGTACTGGAAAGCATGGTGAGGTAACACACACCAATGTTATTTGTAAATGACATTATATGTGCCAGGATCAACAGAATCATCTATATATGGTTCTCTTTAGATTTACATGTGTGCAGCAATGATACCCAGCCTAGATCTACACAGTGCAAGCTTGGGTTTATCAGAACTTTCTTAGCTGAGATTCAGTGTCATGCAAATGTGGCTGCAATTCTTCCAGACTTCAGCTAGTTTTAGGAGCATTATAAATGCATACAGTTGGCTAAGAAGTGCTATTAAGTCCAAACTGGCTTTTGCAGGCAGTCCTATGTCTGTGTACCCACATTTGTCTGCAGATAGTCTGCCCATGAACTGTGGCATGTTGGTGGCATATTGTGTGTATCACTGAATGTTGTACATTACCACATGGTGTTCTTCAGATAAAATTAATTCCACTTCAATCATGTGAGAGGGATGGTGCTCTCTTAGTTGTTATTCAGTATTTTATTTTCTCATTGTAGCTGTTAGCCTATGCTTTTGACGCACAGCTTGTAGGTGTTTCTATAAAGAGAATTCTTTTCCTTACTTATTTCACAGCAGAGTTTTGCAAGTATAATGCATTTATTTTCAAAATCAAACCTTGTGTGATGACAGCGTATTATTACTCCACTTTACAAATGGATATGTGAAGCCCCGAGACACTAGGGTCAACATCATTGGGTAATTTTAGATGCCTGATTCAAAACACCTAAAACCTGCTTTCTGATTTTGAAGAATATTTGTCATCACAAACCATTTAAAAGTGCAAAGCACAATTTCCTCTGACTAGCAGGGCAACTGCATATAGTGCTTGTACAGTTAAAACTCAGAATATAAAGTGAATACCCTGAAGTTGCATGCTTGACAATCATTCTTGTAAAGTTAGATTTAAGAGACTTTCCTACTGTCAGAAAACTGCTGTGGTACAAAAAGTCAGCATCTCTAGGTCAATAATGCACTACCCTGCATACAAATTTATTCATTTTTTCCATGCAGTCCTCTAGTCCATCCAGAATATATTTCCCTTTCTATTTAACTTCACATTTAGCAGGCTCTGTTGTACAGATTCATGAACTACATTTAGAGTAGGTTACATAGACAGGCTGAGGCAGGTTTAAAATGCGTACATAACTTATTTGTACTATTTCTTTACTTTTCAGTGTGATTTCTTAAAATATTTTTACATAATTATATATATATAGTTTCCTTTTTATTTTCTTTTGTGAAAAAAACTGTGATAAACTAGCAATTCCATCATGTTTGTGGTATCAACACTCAGATGCATTAGGCCTGTTCAATTTCTGCATCACAACTGATCAGCTGCATGACAGCAGCTCATGGGGCTAAGACCCTGAGTATTCACGGCCAAAGAACGCATCCATTGGCCTTATGAAGCTTGTAAGCCACTAACTACATGAACCTGATGCAAGTCAGTGGGAAATGGCACTTCAGGATGTGCTGCACAGAACTCTGTGTGCTTGACTAAGATGCTTGGTACAGGTAGCCAGTGGTCATGGGCATTAGTATTTTATTGAAAGTGTTGCTGACATTTGCCCAGTTATTGTGGAATTCACTTTAGGAAAATGCATTCTGGAAGAGTGTCTAACAAGTGTTCCTGGTCACTTGATGAAAGTTCAGCTCTTGTAGTCTGTCCAACTGTCTTCTTAGTTTTAGCCTTTATTCCAAGCACCCTGAGTTTCTTTGTGTCCTTTCACAGCTCTTAATTTTCCCCTTGGGAGGCTAACTCTGCCAGTCTTTTCCTCAGCTATTTAAATTATTTCAATAGCCACTCTCCAAATTTCATGTCTTGCCTGCATGTGTTGGGTCCTCTTTTCTGTCTTCTCATTTAATTTATTTTCCTGTGAATTTCCCTTAATATGCTAATTCAGATTTCCGTCCCTCATTCCCTATTTTATTCTTCTATTCTAGAGCTCCTTTCTTAGAATTCTGACATGTGACATTTCAACTTAAACAAAGCAGTTTAATCATAAGCAAAGTAAAATGTGATTTTACACTGGGGTGTAGATGTAATGTATAATACACAGTGTTGCAAGAGCACTTGCTAAATTCACCATCCATAAAGAAGAAAAGTTAGTCACAGAAAGAACATATCTGAGTCTGCATTTTACTGATGGGCAGTAGCTTTCTAGCGTGGTTTGTACATGAGACCATGATTTATTTAATTCTGCATGGTAGAATGAACAGAGTCTTAGAGTGCACTAGTGTGTAAAGAGTACACTCAGGGAACTTCTTGTTTATAAAAGAAAATCTGATTATTATAGTAGAATGAAGGGAATGCTGCAATCAAGCAGTATGGAAATAGTTTTAGAAATCTTAAAATTTAAGTGACTTCTCAAAAAAAATCTGCATGAATATGCTTGAAAAGTTGGAATCAAGAAGTTTTTGGTTGAAAAGAGGAGAAAGGGCATTTATTTTTATGTAGGTGTATACATAAATATATCTAAAACAAACAAATAAATCCTTCAGTAAGTGAAGTTAATTTTCCTGGTTTGATTAGTTAATCTGCAGAGTGAATGGGAGAATTCTTCTGTGCCATGAAAAGCACTGTTTTGCTCACATCCAACATATACATGCATGATGCAGGTACTTTGTATTGCACTAGAACTTCTGCACTGGTAACATGTTCCAAGTAGAGAAACAGTTTCAGAATGCCAGTACATTCAACACTTCAACACCACATAAATCCATCTTGACCATGAAAGATACATTCTCAAAGTATTTGACTGATGAACAATGAGAGAAGACCTTGTAAAATTTCTCCACTGAAAAAATGCAAATTTCAGACTTCATGCTACAGAACTATTAAAAAAATTATATATATATATATATATATATATATATATATATATATATATATATGCTGGATGTTTTATTTTATGAAGAGTTTTAGCTTGAAAATTTTTGCGATATCTGAGAATTCTTCTTTAAAGAAAAGTGTGAAGGACTGAATTCATTCCGTGATGTATAGTTTTCAGAAAGGTGTATAGTTTTCAGAAAGGAAAAATATGATGATAAACATTGCTTTCTCTAAGTCTACTATAATATCTTACTATAATTTAATTTGGAATATGAAGAAAAAAAATAATTCATTAATCTAGAACCTGCGCAGAAAACATTAATAATTAATGAATGATAATTTATATAAAACCAGGTCCCATCTTAAAAGATAATTATAAAACTGGATAATGAAAGGAATGCAGAATATGCAATATTTTAATTTGAAATATATAATCAGATTGAAGTAAATAAAATGATACTGTGATTCTTAAAACCTTAATGTTGAAAAAACCCAAATATTGCATTAGCTTGAAGATGAATGTTGTCATTGATTAAAGTGTTACTAGATAAGAGACTGTAAACATAGAGACTATAAATGATAGCTTATTCTACCAAATTTTAATGTTAGTAGCCAGAGGGTTACTCTAACAGTAAAACAAAGAGGAAGATGCATTTAAATGTGGCTGACACCCAGGCTAAACTCAACAAAGTCTGGTCTGAGAGTTCCCATATTCCTCTAACCTGTTTGTTTTCTTTGTTCAGTGTCTCAAAACAAATTGTCACTTAGAGAAATGCCAACGTTTGATTCTGCAGAGTATATTCATTTTGGGGGAAGAAACTAGAATTGCATTAGTCAAATTGACAGATACTGAAAAGCTAGAATCTATTGCAAAATGCTTTATAAAACAGGATTAGACTATAATAAAACATTGAAAATCTCCAGGAATGGGTTAAACACAAACATTTTGATAAGCAAAGAATTTTTTATAGAAGAAAAATAAAATTTTAAAGACAAGATATATAAAGAATATTGAGTATGAAGAAATTGGTATCAGATTCTTTAGAGAACCACTCTATACATACACTTCTTCTTATACTATCAGAAGAATTGAGAGATTTCAAGAAAGCTCTAGGAACCTAAATTCTTTAGCAACATACTGTAAGAATACTCCTAATCCCAGTTTACAATACAAAACTACATATTGGCAAGCAACACTAATAGAAAAGTTCCCAACCGTTTGTCTCAATTTTTTCTCAAGATGACAAAAGTGTGTGCCAAAATTGTAATTTCTTCTCCTATCTCTTAGTATGGGCTAGTGGTTCATATTTATTTAGAGTTCCTCAGATGTCTGCATTTTTGTATTCAGTTCCATTCAACTTTCAGTAGGTGCATCTTGGCATTTTTGTTCCTCTACTCTGATATCTGTAATAAAAATAAAACTGTATTTCATACGGTTGATGGCTGGGACACATTGATGCCTGGTTCATTTTGTTTTTAAACACTCAGGAGAGTTCTAATCTGTCAGTACCTGCAGGTAGTTGGAACAAAATTTGTTACTTGAACATGTAGTTGTTCTAGCACTATACACCAGGATCTATTCTTGGCATCTCAAATAATAACATTTTTTATTTAAATGATGTATTAAGGCAGTAAGTTGTGACATATTTTCAATAATTTAAAAAATAATTTTATATTAAAGGAGATCCTCAGATTCGTGAAAATTTCTCTCATGGCAGAAGATTGCTGGTCTAATGTGTGCTGCTTTCTCTTGATAAAATTATGCCTTGTGTACAGGTTTGCCATTTCATTTTCAGAAGTGTTATCAAACCTAGTGATAATCTGGCTTTCACTGTAGTGAAAATTAGTGATTATTTGCAGCACCTAGCATGTTCTTCTTCTTAACATATAACTTAAACTTTATGTCTAGGTGCCCATATTTTGAAATAGATCTTTATGTTTTGTACTGGATCTGTGAGAACCATCCTATTTGCCCTTCCATATTGAAGATTCAGGTTGCAGTGAGTGTAAAAAGCCCCTTCAGATGGTGATCCTTGAGGCCTTACCTGAGAAATAAAATTCTTCTACAATCTTCAAGAGATGTTTCCCTTTTAGTACATTACCAAGGATATTGAAGTCAACAGGAACTTGAGCACACCTTCAGGGTATTGCATTGCTCTTCTGAGAGGAGTATGATATTTAAACAGTTGGAATGAGTGCATCATGCATTACTTTTGTGCTACATTATCCCATGGCAAGTGTATTAAACTATTTCCTATTCAGGTTTTTAGGAATAGTGAAAATGCATGATTAAAAATTCCTGGAAAGCATAATAGACAGTGTATTAGAAATAACAAGAAGCAGCGAATGCCAGTGAAACATCTTACAGTTGACCAATAACAGATTAACCAAATACATTAAGGCTTAATTTAAATGGCTCTAGCATTACCCATCACCCAAAAATCTTCTGTACGTGGGATTTTCCTTCTAAAGTGGGACAGTGGTGGTTGAAGTAAATCCAAGCTGTTGTTCTTTGTTAGACTTAAAATGGAACAAAATTCAGAAGATGGTTTGAAATTATAATTAATTTTTTTATTAATAGAGCAACTACTCAAAAATTTTTGTTTAAGATCTGAGGAGGTACTACATGGATAATTAATGTTTATAATCTCATTTGTATTATTAATATAATATCAGTCCAAGTTTTAGTGTAAAATTATTCTCTATTTATCTTGATCTGTTGCCCTAAAATAAAATTTTAATGGTAATGCTTTCAACTGAATTTCCATTTTAGACTGTAATAGAGATGACGGTGTAAGACCATCCATTAACTTATGGGCAAATACGTTAAAATTAGTTGATCAGAAATTGCAGAATTCAAGATAAGGCAAGAATGTAATAAATCTGAAAAAATTCATGTTTCTGTAGGCATCCAAAGTCATATGCATCTGTATAATGGAAGCTTCTACCAGAAGCTTCTTATTTATCATGGGGAGAAATAAAGTAGGGGAAATGGATTAAAGCTGGAATGGATAAAAATACTGAAAAAGATGGATAAAAGTACAGCCTTAAAAGCTGTACTGCTCTTCAGGAACAAGTGTATAGTATGAGATACTAAAAACAGGGAGACTGTGTTCAGTGAGGGTGAAAGATGTATGTGTGTGCCTAAGTGGATATCTTACTTGATAGTGGTTTACCCTGTCTGTTGCAAATCATTTTAATTTAGAAAGATAACATTTTCTCAAGACAATTAAATTTAGAATGGAATAGTATGGCCAGCTGGCTTCAGGATAATTGGTAAATTTGAACTCTGACAGACCAGGCTGTTAGCAATGTTGCTTTAACCCTTTAATCCCATAAGAAAATGTCTCAGTCCTTAGAATTCTAAGTTAATACAGCTCCCATACCTGTTCCCAACTTAGTGTCATATGCTCTCAGCACAGTTGTACTCTTTTGGGAGTATGCTTACTGCTCTTTTCACAGCTAAAATCTACACAACTAAATTAAGTTCACTTCCATTCACTTTTTCTATTCATTTGGTAACAACCAACCTAATGCTGAAGGATTCTACGTCCTTGGACCATTCTCTCTTCTCTTCTCAGCTGGCTGTGAAAGATTCTGTTCCTGCTTTGTGCAAGGAGGACCACGACTAGTAGAACCTCCTGGATTAGAGTAGTAAAATTAAATATTATTTGTAACATTATTTAAATGAATTAAGTAATGAAGAAATTAAGTAATTTAAAGAATTGAATGTTATTTGTAACATTACATAATCTGTAAGGATTTAAGCTCTTATGGAGTGTAGGATAATATTTTGTTTTATGTTTTCTGATATGTAGTACTCTCTCAGTCTTACATCCAAGAAAGAAGTCAATCATGGCACATTTCTGGGGTAACTTTTGAAAGCTAATGCAGGCAAAATTTAGATGTCCTAATTTTTCTTTGATGTAACTCCATAGATTTTTTTTTTTGTGGATATCTTGCCACATATTCTGTATTTCTAAATTTTGTTTGACGGACTTTAATAAACTACCTGTCATCAAAACCACAAGCCATTTGCAGAACCTCCTGCATAATTCAGTGTGGGCTTTATCATAAAGACTTGTTATAGGTTTCTGAGAGAAAATCCTTCCTCTTTTTCATGCTTGAAATGTTCTCTTGCAAAGCTTGGGTCAGGATTTATTATTCTTATGATTGTTTCTGTACTTTATCTATAATTAACAAAATATAAAATACACAGTCATTCACTAGTTAAGAGACTGGAGGTCAGGGTATTTCCCAGGTGAATGCTCTCATTTCCCTTTTTAAGGATTTTCCACCACCACTGAGCACCTTGAAAACAAAGAAGTCAGCTTTTCTGAGTTCTTAGGGAAGAGGAGATGGCTACTTATATTTCTGAAAGGCCCTCCAATATATAGGCTGTAAATGGAGGACATTTTTCTTTAGTCTTGAGATACCTTATCCTTGAAAGAAGAGGGGTTTTCATAAACATCTATGTCTTAGAATTTCCTCTTGACTAGATTTAAGGAGCTGCATAGTGTTCTTCACTTAGATTACTCTTCTGAGTGTTAGCTGAGGTGCCTAATTCTGGCAATGCAATGTATGTTTATTGTTTGTAGGTATTTAACTTATTTAACCTGAGGAGAAAGAACAATATTACCTATCCTGCATGTACTGTCCTTTTTATAATTCTAGGCCTTAGAAAAAACAACTGCACTTTAAAATTAATGGAAAAAAAAATTCAGGTCATGGGAACCTGAAGAGAGAGCACAGAACATAGTAGCCTTTCAGCTTTATTCAGGTAGTATTTATTTACAATTTGGTATGCCCTCC
This sequence comes from Passer domesticus, assembly GCF_036417665.1. NCBI lineage: Eukaryota > Metazoa > Chordata > Aves > Passeriformes > Passeridae > Passer > Passer domesticus. The sequence goes on along the minus strand of NC_087478.1, from coordinate 44,831,832 downwards.
TTTTTAGAAGAGAACTGGAAAATTCAAAGAGTTTCGCAGTAGTAAATTGATGGAAAATATCTGGGCTTCAATCTATGAATAAGGAAGTAAGATCAAGATTTGAAAGGTAGCCATTATAATAATGGACTTCTATTAAACCATGTATAGAATAAAGAATGTAAAATTATGATTTCTTTCTTGAATAATCTTCATTTGTTTTAATATCTTCAGCCACCTTAGGGCATGTGTATTTTCCTCATGACAGCATATCCAAGTACATAAGGGACAAGAGGGTGAATGAAGGCATTACCTGGATTTACCAAGGCTAATTTGTAGCTGGCTAACCTGTCTGCCATCTGTGAGGAGAACATAAGTCAACAATGTGCCCTTGCAGCAGAGAAGGTCAGCAGAAAACATGGCCAGCAAGTTGAGGGGAGTATCTATTCACCTCTGTTCAAAGACTTGTACAGTTTTGGACTTTGTTATAGGAGATACAAACCAACTGGGGAAAATCCAGAAGAGAGAAACACAGCAAGATCATTAAGAGGCTGGAGCACTGACATACGAGAATTTGAAAGAGCTGTTTGTTCAGACAGAAGAAAAGAGCACTAAACAGAATCTCATTAAGGTGTCCTCAACTAAACAACTTTTGGTGTTAAAAAGGGCCCCAGTCTTATAAGGTGTGCACAGCAAGGGGAAAATGGGGGTAGACACAAAATGCAACAAGGATATTTATGTTGGCTATTATGGATAAAAATTACAGTTAGGGTAATCAAGCTCTGCAAAAGATTGGCAAGGGAGATGGTGTAATATCCATGACTGAAGAGACTTAAAACTTGACTGCACAATTTCCCAAGCTAACTGAACTAACCTCAAAATTAGCTCCAGCTTTGAAATTTTTGTATCTCAGAGAAAGTGATTGAATGAGATGATTCTAAAGGTCCATTTCATTTATTCTGAAAGTCTTCACAGTTAAATTCTCACCATAAGCATTCTGTCTTTTCTGGCAACAATATCCAAGAGCTGCAAGTTCTTCTGGTGCTGAAGCTTAGCCAAAGAATTGATTGTGATCAATCATATTCACTACTTGCTACTGTTACTTAGATTCTTAAGCAGTGAGACTGTTGGACAAAAGTAGGTTTCTTTTCCCTTTCTCTTTGATGGTATTATTTTCTCATTGACTAATTTAAGTGTACTAATTTAGTAACTCTCCTTACCTGTTACTTTCTTCCTTATGAGTTCATAGAGATGATTGCATGTTCCCTTTGTTTTCCACTGCAGTCTGTCATTGTTAAAGGTGGCGTTCTTCACGAACAACTTCACAGTAAAGTAGTTCTGGTACCTAGAAGTTCCTTCAGCCTCTGAAAATTAGACAGTTATCTTTTAGTGAGATAGAACTTCTGTTGTCCCAGTCAGTCCCTTATTTGCATTGTCACAAACACTCTGAAAAGATGAAATTGTTCAAATTGTCTTGCTATCTGGACCACAAACATTTAGATTTTTCAGGAGAAAATAAGTAGGTATGTTGCAAGATTTTTTTTTTGGTTTTTGTGTATTGTGGTCTTACTTTGGTGCAAGTCATTTGATCAACTTTTGACCAGTCTCATTATTCTTATCCCAGTTGTTAATGGGAGGTCTTTATGGCAGTTATGAATGCAGTTCAATCTCCTACATGCCTGTCTAGGACTGCCAAAAGCAGACATGTTGTCAACGCATCCTAGCTCCAAGTTTCTTAGGTGTGTAGAATGGAATATGAGGTGCACTTGCCTTACATGTGCTAGAAAGGAAAAAACCTGGTTGGTTTGGATTGAGTGGGTATATTTACTCCATCACTATAATATGTGAGTTACTCTTGATGCAATCTGCTTACTGGTGCCTAGATTAATTTCTTAGATGAAGCTCTGTATAGTTAAAGAGGACAATTTGAATTTTCTGTAGTTGAAGACAAAAAAAATTACGGATGAGTTTTCTATTATATGTACTTTCATGCGTGACATCAAGAGGTGGACCCATTAGTAAAAAAATGAATACATCTTCACATAAAATTAATGTGTATCACAGAAGAGTTGATGTTGGAAGGGACCTCAGTAGATCAGAGGCCAGCTAGAAGAGGTTGCTCAGTCAGACCTTGAGTACCTCCAGGAATGGACATTCTGCACCTTGGGCCATCCCACTCAAGTGTTCCATAATCTTTACAGTAAAAAAGCATTTTCTTATTTCCAGATGGAATTTAATATGTTGAACTTCATGTCAGTTGCTGCTTGTCCTGCCGCAGGGTGCTACTGAGAAGAGTTTGGCTTTGCCTTCTCTACATCCTCCCATTGTATACTTACTGTGAGATCCTCCCCTAGCCTAAACAATGCTTTAAGACTCAGCTTCTACTCTTAAAAGATACTCCAGTCCCTTAGTTTTGGAAGTTAAGGTTTTTTTTCTTTCAGTAACAACTGTGAAATAATTATGCTGATAGTTTGGACTGAAATTTGTCAAATGTTTTTATTTTGATTTCTTTTATCCTGAAAATATAGCTTTATTTAAAGAAACTTTATCCCTGTACATAAAAAGAATTCAGAAAAATTTCAGGAGAAACAATTACTGTTTTATTCATGTATTATACAGCTATAACTTCCCCTCATTTTATGTTTTCATCTTAACTACAGGAATAAAGAAATAGCAATAGAACCAATAAAGACAGAGTCAAATGCTGTTGGAAACACTTAAAACATGGGGAATTGCTATTCTTTTATTGCCTGAAATATTGACAAAGTAACTTCTCTCATTTGACTTCAAAATATTTTATGCATAATTTATGTTTCATAGTATAGTACCAAATGTCATAGTAAAACCTAATTTTATGTTGCTGTCTTTACGATGCTGAAATATTGATGATTTGATGGTAACTATGTTGAATTTGCTATAGTATCCTATTCACTCAATGCTTAGGTTGTGTTCAGGACAGAAAGACTAATTTGTCACCTTTGTAAGGGTAAAATCCACATATTGTCTTTTGGAGAATATGAAACATTTTTCCTCAGAGAGGTTACAAATATGAGTTCTGCTTGATGTAGCTCAGTGTCTAAGTGTGAAAATAATTTCCATAGAATGAAAATGGCCTTGGGAAGAAGTGAATAATCATAGTATATGCATATACTTTTTTATGAAACCCTCCACAGTATGTGGACGAGCATTTAGAAATTGAGTTTGTACTGTATTTGCAGATGTCTGTCTTTGCTTATTGCAATAACCATATTTAAAATTAGTTCAATTTAAAATAAAGTTACATTTTACGGTGTGCTAAGGAGATAGTTTCTAATTGTGGATTACATATATGGATTATTGTTCTTCTTTTATATTTCATTTCAGATCCATGGGTTGGGGTCTAAGTTTAGACTTTATTTCACTGAAATAAAAGGAGTACATAGTGAACCACATCACTAGAAATAGTAAATGAAGAATAAAAAAATAATACTACTTTTATAGTATAACTAACTTGAGTTCTTCTTATTTTTAATCTTGTGGTTGACCACAAGTTTGTGGCTGATTGATTTTTGCACACATAAGACAGTGCAGCTGAAATTAGAACTCCTTGACCTCCAGTGCCTGTAATTCATTTCATCCACCATGTACAAGTGTAAAGAAGGTAGTACAGCCTGCTACCAAATCTTTGTAATCTTTTAATGGCTATAATTGCAGGATGCAACTGGTAGGAGCTCAATTCAAGTGAACAGAATTTTGATTTCTTTCCTTTTTATTTTATTCATTTAATTTCTAATACACAATATTAATTGTATTTTGTTTTTATAGGTGTTTTGGTTTGTACTGGCATTGGTTAAGACATCTGCCTGAGTCTCTCCTCCCAGCCCCATAACTGTAGCATTCCAATTTTCCTTCAACTGATTTTGTGAAATCAGTTCCTTTTTTATTGCATAAGAGACCAATGGTAAAACAGCTACGTTCAAGTTTGAAAGAAAAAGGGGTTGATCTTGAGCTTGAAGAATAGTTCAAATGATAAAATTCAATGCTATTTTATCTTTAAATCGACAGAGGTCATTTGTGTCTCTTGATTTGTAAGACAGTATTTTTCAATTATGTGATTTATCTGCAGGAAATTTAACTTAAATTGGTTATAAATAATTCTAGTATATAGTCCTGTAGTTTAGACTCTTTGTGACTCCAGGTATCTTCTGTTACAGTTTTCCATGCTCAGGTGGACTAGAGCACCATTTGAACGTCACTGTAATGATTAGGTGTGGAAATGGAGCTGTGCCACTATGTGATCCATAAAGAAAGTGATACAAAATTCTATCTGCCATACTGGAAGCTGGCAGTATGGCAGAGAGAATCTGAGCTTTCAGATCAGTATATCCAGTTAAAGATTTCAATTCCTAGAAGCTCTGAATATGTTATCAAACAATTTGACCTACTGTAGGGTTGAGAACTGTGAGTAGGAGATTTAAGACAGCATTCTGTAGTTTGATTTTATTACCTCAGCCTTCCAGAAGCTGAAACTTTGTCTCAGAGATCAATAGCATGTGTCTCCTGCTCTGCTTCATCCGTGATGAGGCATTGGAGTTCCTTTCTTCTCTGTTCATATTTCCTGATTTATACTTTCATTTCTTTTTCATTTTTAAGGGATTTTCAGAGGCAGTATGACAGACTGGCACTATGGAAGTCCCTACTTCCAGCATATTCTTCATCGTGGTTTAGATAGCCAACTCTCACTTTCATCCTTGACCTGTTCTCACAAGACAGAAACTTGTTCTTTCTTCTGGAGAGACCATCTAATTAATTATGGAAAATAATATCTCTGATAAGTGGGACAAATTTACAATGTTTAACTAGGTCCCTCTCACCTAAGAAGGCTTCTTTCTCCTTGATTTGTGATGACTGGGAAATCAGAATTGAGAAATGCGTCAGTTCAGTAAGGCTTTGGCTGTCTTTAATTTCAGCTTGTTTTTTATTTGTGGGATTAATTCTTTTTTCCTACCCAGTCACTTCTGGCTTTCTTCTGTAGAATATGAAGTTTCTTCCAGAGTCCCTGTTTATAAAACTTAAATATAGGTATTTTTGGTGTGAAGGATTTTCATACCTATGCCTACCTTTGATTTTTTGAACCAAAAAAAGACTGCTTTTTTGGTAAGTGTTCTTTCTGCTAAAAAGTTGAAGAGATTCATGCTGCTATAGCCATTAGCAATATTTTCTTGGAATAAGGTCATTCTGATTCCATTGTGGATTCCTTTCTTAAATTTTTACCAGAATGAGACTCCTAGACTGCCTTGCAGGTGTACTATGCAGTTTGGGTGCACTGCTAGGAATTTCCATCAATATGAGTGTGCACATGAAGGAAGAGAAAAGAAGAAAAGAAGATAACAACAGTGGTGTATTGTTTGGGATATTCACATCTACAGCTTCCCTCCCCCTTATCCTCTATCCTGGTGTCAAGCAGTCAAGCATTGAGCTAAAAAAGGAATTGGGGTCAGTGTACCACTACTTCTCCCTTCTGCACTCTTTGCTGGGAGAATCAAAGACATAAAGCAGAAACATGAACCGTGGGCCAGAGGCTCATCATGATCTGTCTGGACCCAAACTCAAAACAGTGGTGCTCTTGCATCCTCTAAGCTGATAAATGCTGCTGGTGAGCAACAGATTCTGCCAAATTTGTGACAGGAATGTGAGGCTGCATTAACTTTGATGTGCCAGGGAACATTTCTGGGTACTGGAAGGTGCCATGTGGCATTCTCCCAAGGAAAGAGCTACCAAGCACAGCTGAAGAATTAGTATGTGCCTAGGGCCTGATAGACAATCTGGATGCAGCTATCCTGTTTAGAGGTTTGAGTAGTGTAGGTGTGGAGCATTCTATGCCAGTATGACCATAGTGCCAGAAAATAGTTCCAAACATGTTTAGTTTACTATTGCTGGTGCAGCCTGAGTTCCTAAATGGTTCAGAGCTGAAGTGACAAGAGAACTGACATGGCATTCGGGGTCTGGCAGAATGGAGAGTCCTAACTTGCAATACAACCCATAACATATTTTCTGGGAGCTAAGCAGAGCCAGATATTTTTAATGATATGGATTGTGCTTTGATCTCAACAGTATATAAACATTCTAGATCCAGACTGTCCACTGCCATTTTGTAAATGAGGACTAAAACAATTGTGCCTCCATTGTGAAACAACTGTGAAACAATTGTGAGAAGTACACAAAAATCTACTGCCTAAAAATGATTGTCTGAAGAATCTGTTAGGGATTTTAGGTTGTTCAGAGTGACTCAGTGATGAGGGAAAGCCAAAAACCAGTTTCTGTTTGTAAAATTAAAAATACAGTCCTGTACCAGTTTACCTCTATGTGAAGATTTTTGTAACTGTGGTGGCTATAAAACTGAAGCTGTAAAATTCATCTTGCCATTCAAAAAAACCTCCAAGCTGTTCTGAAATTATTTCATACCCTAGTCTGCTCCTAGTTTTGTCTTCTATGTGGCAGAACTATATGATCAACTATGTTAAAATTTGTGTTTCACGTAATGAGAATCTATTTCTTCATTGGTTGGACTGCTAAAGTTTTATGTTTTACAAAAAAAAAAAGGTCAGGAGTTTTGTTTCTGTTTTATTTGCTATAGATTTGGTATAGTTTTAGAATTTCTGCAACCATGAACTGCATCCCGGTATTCTGTATCCATGCCCAAGGAAAAATTAATCTTCCAGCTTTGATTATTCTTTTAGAGAAAATATTTACAAATTCTCTGTGCATTCAGCCTACTCTGGACTATCATGATCAAAGTCTGTATGGAATCATGGCTGTATGGAATCTTTATGCTAATAATGTGCCCCCAATTAATTCAGTGTCTCAATTATCAGTATTATAGGAGTAATGCTGTGCTGCGTGTGTTTTTTCAAATCACGTGCTATGCACATCTTTCATATAAATTTGGGTTGAGCTCTCATGCCTTTTAAGGTGCCAAGTTCCTTCAGATCACTTTGCACTCTTTTCAGGTGGCTTCTTGAAAATCCAGGAAATAGATATTCCAGTAACTAAATGGTTTTTAAACATTTACCTTCTACTACAACCCCCCTCACCCTAGGAGAGAAATGTTCCTTGAATTTTGCTAACATAAGCTGTCAGACACATCTATATGAGCTTTTTTGCCTGTGTGGTGGGACCATGGAGGGCCAGCCATGAGCTAGCAACTAGCTGGGCCTTGGCCACTTAAAATTTAATTCCACTGGAAGGATATATATATATATATATATATATATATATATATATATATATATATATGAATTTTCTAGTGTGACTCTAAATATGACAAGTATAGTTTTGGTCAGCACTTGGGGGAAAATGTCCCGCTTTTTACTATTTGAAATCTGATTGTGTTCCCTTTGGTGAAATGATGAGTTCATCTGGGTAATTTTACTGCCAAGATTGAACTAACAGTCAAATCTACTTGTTAAAAGTGACCTTAGAATGAGATATAGTAAAAGATCTTTCTTTCCAAGATTAAAGATAATTTAAATTTAAAGTGAATTCAGAATCAGGTAAATACAGCTGGGGTCTGTTTTTCAGGGGGTCTTGTGTCTGGATTAATTTAAGAGTTAATACTGAGTACTAGAGAACCCAGCCCATGTGTATGTCAAAGGCCTTCCCATCTCCATAATTTTCTAAAAACCTACATCTTTCTGGAGATTTCACAAACAAGGATCCCTTCCTCTCTGTGAATATATGACCTTTAATGGGAAAAAAACAAAATAAGGAGATTTACATGTATAATAAAGGAAAGTAGGAGGGAATCTGTCATCTACACATGCATTTCATAACTTTTTTGGTGTATCATTTCCCTTCTTCTTGTTGTAGGCAAGTCTAGCCTTGCATGATACATTTAGTCTAGTACCTAAGGTATTTTGTTGGGATTGTTTTTTTCCTGCTCAGTTATATAAAGATTTAGGAACATTGTTTGGATTAAACACAGCTGAAAAAATCACACTGATTGTTCCATGAGTCCTTCAGGTACCATAGTGCTGATACTAAATTAGAGAGAGATGTGATGAATCATTTTGTATGGTGTCTTATTGTGGAACTGGGATCTCTCCTACGATGTTTTTTCTTTTAAATCTATGATATTAGGAAGAATATTTGCAGACAAATTTGGGTTCTCTATATATCTCTTGCCAAACAGGCAGTTCAGAAAGGACATTAAATCACTTCTGTTATGATTGAGTCTTGTTATATATTTTACAAAAAGGTATTTGCCAAAACAGATTTTGTGAAGTATCCTATCAGTTCAATTAAAAGGATCAGAAAGATGCTGAAAGTTGCTGAAAGATTATTCTTTAAATACATTCCCCCAAATTTAGTATTTTTATTTTAATATTGTTGAAAAGTTCATGATCCACAGAGATTCAATTCTATGGAACACTTTCAATATTTTTGGAGTAGGTCTCAGGTTCATTTTCTAGAAAACATAGTAAAACTATTTCAGGTACAAAGAATATTTCTTTATTGATGTGTAATTGTTTTTTTGAAAATTAAAAAACACAGTGTTTACTTTAGATACATCAGGAAATGAGTGATGGGTTATTGTTCTTTTAAAGCTGTTTGAAAGTCTACATCAGCCAAATCTTGTTTTATAGTAGGAACTTCTGTGTCATTTAAACCTCTTAGTTTTGGATTTCATTTCTACATTTGATAAGGCTTTTAAATAGAGTAGAAACAATAACTCCTAATGGACTTAAATAGGGAATTCTAACATAAATAGACTGAAAATTTATTGAATATTTTTACTGTAATTATATTTTGCCTTCTAAGCTATGTGTCATAAATTATTTTGTTCAATGGAAATGTCATGTTGGATGAGTTGATATTTTCTGAGTGATCCAAATGATTGCTAGCACATCTTACCAAATCTTTGTCAGTCATGTGATGGATATGACCTTTGTAGTTATTTCAGTAACAGTGTTCAGGAAATTTTAAGTGGTGACATTGTTGTTACATATCCAAAAGCTTGGGAAGACCTTTGTAGTATGTCACTGTGAAACTTCAGTCTCTAAAGTATGTAATTTGTCTTTGTGAAAGTAATTTTGTGGTAATAAAAGTATATGTAATCATGATCATAGTAATGCTTTGGATGCTGCTGAGGTAATTCTGACCTCTGTTGGCAAAGCACAGCAAATGAAATGTGTGCTGAGTAGCATCTTTCTGTTTTGATATTGTTTATTTCAAATATGACATGTTGCTGAGAGAAGAAATTAAGGAATTAATTCTATATTTTTATTGCTTGAAAGCTTTTTTCTGTCCTACTGTTCCAGTTAGCTAGAGCATAGCTAGCTAACACAAGATAGAGAATTTATGCTCAAACTGTCCCTAGTTAATAACATTATCTGATTTAGTAATTTTATGTCATGCAATAGTATCATCCAATATCATTCTTATTCATATTTTCTATGCTGTGCCAAAAACATTTGAACATTTCACATTATAATATCTCTATGTGTTAAAGATTAGATGTTACAAGGATTCCATTGAGATTTGCAGTATGTCTGATAAAGACCAATCTTCAAGGCTCTGAACAAACTTGATCAGTGGATTGGTTTTGCCCAGTTGTACTTAATGCAGTAGATAATTTCACCCTGACTTCCTTATTTAACTTGATAATCAATTTAAGAGAAGAAAGAAATGTTTATTTAATTTGACCAGGTGCTATTTTTTTTTCTATGCTGTGACTCTCATTTCTATAATGTATTTGTCATATCTATATTTTGTATGTCTTTCCTAAACTGTGTCCTTGTTAACGAAATTATTTCAAAGCTGATGGAAAGAATGTGTGTTAGCACTTGGATGGAGGCAGTCAACATGCAGATACTCCATGGTAACATTCTAGCAAATGCAATAAGAGCACCTCTGATTTAAAAGGATGTTTCTCCAAAGAACAGACTCAAATTGTTTAATATTTATGTTATCAAATATAAAGATAATATTTGTATTATACAGTTCAGCATTATAAAGTCACCCCAGGACAACAGGAAAGAGTTTTAGTACTCTTTTGAATACATTTTGATCAAGGTTATTTTCAATTACCTTATATCTTGTAAAAATGTACTGTTGCACACTTCTGATGTTCTCTGCCTTGCTTATTGTCTGCTTAGGTCCATGGAGTCTGAATAACTGAGGAAATATTCTACTGGAAAGCACAAAAGTTATGCATATATTCTACATATGTTATAGGTCATTGATAGACTTCAAGAGTCTTAATATCTCAGGATTCATATTTTGGAAGCGAGTTCCTGGAGCTGTAGTCTTTCACAGTTCTGAGTTCAGGCTAAGGTTATGGCAGGTTGTCCAAAAGGATTGAACACTATTGCTGCTGTTATGAGATGAAGATATGGAAGCTTTGAATTGAGAATATGGGAAATCATGTGGATAGCAAACACAAGTGAGACTCACATCTGTTACAGTTTCATGTGTCAAGATAGTGAGGGATTGATTACATTGATGAGGGATTAATGATAAAATAGTTGATTTCTGAATCTCATTTTCAAATCTCAGCATAAATTGAGAATGAGTTGTGAGATGGCCTTCAAAAATCAAGGGGAAATGGAATCATGCATTTGTTCTTGTGTCTGTTTTGCTAGTGTCTGAAAGAATTATTCTACTTTTGAGGAAACCCAGATGAGGAAGGACAAGGTATTAAAGCTAGCTGAATTGCAGACTCTATATATAGCAAGCTCTGTTCTGTGTGTCCTAGAGCTATAACTGAATCTCATCTCAGGTTGGTTTCTAAGATGAACAATCTTTAGTACTGGATTGAGGTCACAGATCTAACAGCATCCATATTCAAAAATCTTTTACACAAATTGTTACTCTTCCCAGTGCTGCTTCCAGTGCCAGAGTTTCGGGAATTTTTATTCCACTTAAACAAATGTCAGTAAGTGTTCCAGGATGCATAATTAATCATTTAGAGTTTTTAAAATCTCCTTTTCTAGTAAATATTGGCTTTGCCTCTCTGTGATAAGAATGTGTTTAAAAATTGCAAACACCATGAATTTATGCTGGATGAGAATACTGTGTTGGATCTCCAAAAATGAATTGTGGAAAAAAGTCTCTTTTCTTACTAAAGATTCAAGGTCAGTTGAATTAGGAAAAAGAATGGCTAAGGGAATATCTTTCCTTATAAAATATGTCATCGTATCTGCATTCATGAGAGAAAGAGAAATACGACTTTGCTTCAGTTTATTTCTGATAAAAGTAATATTAGAATGGCTTTTAAAAATCTTTATTTTAATTTCAGCTATTTTTTGTGAAAGAAGGAGTCAGAATAGTCTTTCTAAGAATGTGCTCTGCTCTTCAAAAGAGAATAATGTTGTATATACTATACCTCAGCATTCATGGGTATACTCATATAAGTGGATGGAATCTAAAAATTATAGAATAAGCCGAGTTAGAAAGGACCCTCAAGAGTCATCAAAGTCCAACTTTGGCCTGCACAGCACCATCCCCAGGAGCCCCGCCCTGTGTTTGAGGGCATTGTCCAGATGCTCCCTGAGCTCTGTCAGGCTGGTGCTGTGACCACTGCCCTGGAGAGCCTGTTCAGTGCCCAAACACCCTCTGGGTGAAGAACCTTTTTGTAATACCCAACCTAAACCTCCCCTGATGCACCTTCAGGTCATTCCCTTGTGTCCTGTCACTGCTCACCACAGAGAAGAGATCAGTGTCTGCCCCTCCTCTTCCCTTCACAAGAAGTTGTTACTGCAGTGAGAATTGCAGACTCCTCAGGTCTCCTCCAGGCTGAATAGAGCAAGTGTCCTCAGCTGCTCCTCCTACGGCTTCAACGCCCTTCAAAGCTCTCCTTTGGTCCCCCTCTGAAACTTTATATCATTCTTATATTGTGGCACCCAAACCTGCACACAGCACTCGTGCTGAGGCCACACTAATGCAGAGTAGAATGGGACAATCCCCTCCATCAACCAACTGGTGAGTAAGTGTTTGATGTACTTGGAATCATGAGATATGCAAGGGCTTTCACAACCCCTCAGAAGACTGATTTCTGTTGTACTAATAGAAAAATAATTATTGTTTATGTAATTTCACTAAGGATTAGTTGTCTGAAAAGAGTTGAAAGAACCCAGTATTTATTTATGAAGGGAGTTTAATATATGAGTGTACCTGTAAGTATTGTATTCACCCTGAAAAAAGATATAGCCAAGGCAATTAGCCTTTCTCTATTATATGGCCTAATTGTAAATAACACAGTGCTGTGTTCTGGTTAATCTTGATCAGTCTTATAGATCTTATACAAAGTGTATAGGTCTGATTCATAACAAATATGTAGAACCCAACTACCTCTACATGTTAGGGAGCCCAAACTCATGATACAATGGGTGTGGAGTTGCTCTTCATAGGAGCATTTAATCTGATGCACTGATCTTCAGCATTAGCTGTGTGGTGTTCTTTCAGATTGCTCAGATCGCCTAAGATCATACATACCATTGGCAATGGTTTTAGAACATGATTTATGTTGCTTAACCATGAATGATTTTACTTATTAAAAGTAAAGTCATTGACACCAGTATTGCCTGCTGGTCTGGTTTTAGACTGTGTATTTTCCTAACTTAGTAGTTGTTCTTACAGCATTTTTCTGCAGGATGATGCCAAATGAGAGGTAATGTTTTTCCTGTCATAATGACTGGATTTTCAAGGACAGAACCCTGGACTGAATCCAAAGATCTGTCTGAGTCATCACTGACAAGCTGGAGTTAGTATGGTTCTCTGTGGACTAAGCAAAACTCTAGCTTGTCCCTATAGACAAGTGGAATACAGAGAAACCCTTATGTCATAACTGATGAAGGCTTTCTATCTTTTAACTACTCCAGGCAAATTGGTCTTGACTGTAAAAGCTAGCCAGTACTAGTCAGGAACATTTTGCTTTCTGAATATAGCCACAGTATTATGCAGTATACTCAGCTATGGTACTTCTAGATGAGTAGTCCATAAGGCATGATGAAGCCAGACTGGTTAGATAAAGGTCAAATGCAAAGTTACCTTATATATGACAGATTTTTCAAATGAAGCATAACTGATTCCCTATTCCTTTGTGTGACATCATCCTGAAGTCAATTTGTTTCTCCTTTTGGTTTTTGCATAGTAACTGATTTTTTACAACATTTAAAGTGATGTAACTATTAAGACTATCAGGATAAAACTACATATCCTCATGGGAAATTGATTGCAGCTTCAAGTAAACAGAGTTCTAACTTAGTTAAAATATTTGATGTGACTTCTGTTCAAGTGTAGTTTATTTAGATTTTACCATATAGAGTACTTAATTGGAGAGACTGAGTGCTCATCAATATGTTTTCCTAGGTAGAGTCTTTCCCAAACTGGGCATACCTACATTTGCATGTAGTTACACAAGCACAGGCTGTTCAATCTGAAGAGTTGTAGGACATACCTCCCTGTGGTCTATGTTAATCATACAAGACCACTGTTTTCTCTAGTATTTTTAATATAGATGTCTTAACCTCAGACATACAGCTACACAACTAGCTCCCAGGCTACTTCACCTGCTTTGCTCACTGTTCCAGCTTGTTCTTCTTAACCAATCACACACTGTCTCACACACCCACGCTACAGCTGCAACCTCCATGGACACACATGGGTCCTCTGATCCAAGGTCTCCCTCCAGTTTCTGGTACATGTAAGGCTCATCATGACTAATCTATTTTGGATAAGCAGGACTGTGGTGTAGGTACACACACAGTTTGTGGTATTTGGGAGTGGGGCTGCAGCTGAACCTCATCCCCAATGGGCTACAGCTGTGAGAAGCAGGTGACCAGCATTGGAGGTAATGAGACAGGAGTGCCCAGGTGCACTGAGCCTCATCCCCACTGGGCTACAGCTGTGCAGGGCAGGTGAACAGCATTGGAGGTAATGAGCCATGGAGTGCCCAGGTGCACTGACCAATCACAGGGAGCAGAAGGCACACAGGTGTAATGCGTGAACATGAGGGCTATAAAAGGTTGGGCTAAAGAACAAGAAGGGCAGATGCTTGCAGCCTTCTGAAGTGGTGGGATGTTCCTGTGTATGGGCAGATGCCTGAAGCCTTCTGATGTGCTGTGGCCTTCTGATGTGCTGTGGTGCTGTTACTCTCTATGAGTTGAAGCCTTTTGATATATTATCGTGGTATTCTGTATATTGTGCCCTTCTTGACTGTGCCTTGTGCTGTGGCACTTTGGTATTTCTATGTATCTGGCTTTCTGACTCTCTTCAGCAACACACTGACTTTCAGCCATTTATAATCAACCTTTTTGTAGTTTTTTTCCACTAGAGAGGCAATGGATGGCAGGTTGGCCTAATGATGGTATGGGTATCATTGTTCTCCAACCAAAAATACAGTCAGTAACAGCAAGAATGGTAAGTGAGCAAGTATATGAGGTTTTCTATAAGACATTAGGTTATTTGCATATTTTTAAATGCTGCTACCCTATTCCAAATTCTAGTCTGAGCAGATGTAGCCAGTGTTCATTTAGAAATGATTCTTCACAAATGTGGAAAACAATAATTACTCCTAATATACTGCTTTTTGAGTCTTATGTTGTTGGACATGGTCCTGATCTTTTACATGTTTTCTTAAATTACACATTTTCCTTCCATGCTTGTGTTATCACTCTAAGTGTTGATCCTGTTTGCATATGTGGAAAAAGATCTTTTTTTAACCCACTGTTGTAGCTAGCTCTAAGTATAGTATTGACCAAAGGTTGTATACTAAATAATCAAACTCATAATGTACATTGAACTTGCTATATCAAATAGAAATCACAAATTGAAGAGACTCAGTATGGAAATAAGTTCACAGTTTGGTAGAATCCTCCAGTTTTGCAGACTTACACTAAGGCCAAGACTCTAAACAGATCAAGGTTAAAGAAAGCAAGTGAAATAAGCTGCTTTAGAACCTGAACTTGAATGAGTTTTGTTGTATTATTTATATTGACGAATCAAAATGAAATAAGTGCATTCAAAATTGAGTCACACTTCACACTGATACAACAAAAGAACTAAATCAGAATTATATATACAATAAGATTTTGGCATAAAATCAATATTAACTGAATAGGTAATGCATTTTCCATTCCCTTTATTTTTAATTAAAATTATAAAAAGTATTATTTTCATTTGAGATTTTTAACTCTCAGTTGCTTCATGCAACAGGTTTTTTTGATACTGGAATGAAAATCAAAGATAGCCTTACTCAAAGTATCATCTACTTTTTCATACCTATAACTACACCTGCTTGGAATTAATCCTAAAATACATTTTTCAATTTTTTTCTTTTGCATGTACAGTTATTTGTTAGGCTTTAAAATATAGCTTTCTAAAAGCGTTTTAACTCCACTGCTACTAAATGCAAATATTTAAATTTACTTTCCTTGAAGTCATTTGAAGGCCATACATCAAATTCAACGAAGGAATGTTCATAATAGGTGAAACCATACATGAAAAAGAAATATATTTTTAATGGGATAATATCTTTGGCATAACACTGGATTCTAACAAAGAGGAATCCTTAGAATGAAAATCACATTTACTAAAATGGTACACTTGTGTAAGTAACATTAAGTAACATTAAGTTATATAGGTTAGAGCAGGAGTTGTCAATTTGGTGTATTTGTGTGTAAAATAGAGAATGGGGGCTATTTTTCTGCTGTTCACAATAAGTTACATCATTATTATGCATCGGAGTGATGATACATATCATTGTGTAAAAGTTTGCATTTTCAAAATTGTCTGGAAAATTGCCCATGTACTTTATATAAACTGAGTTTACACAACTGAACATGTGTATGAATGTAGGCAAAGAGCCTGGCCATGTGCTTAAAAAACTTCAGTCAATGTGTTTATTGCCAGATTAACAAAAAGCATGGAAAATTTGGAAGACTGGCTCAGAACAAGGCGAATTCCTGTAATATGTATTTATTCTGTGGAACACAGGAACAGTAAGAGGCTGTGGAAATCTGAAGTGATGGATGTTTGCCACTGACATCAATGGAAAGAGGATAGAGTTTAGGATTCATGTCATCAGGCAGCTTTCTAAGGCTTTTAAAAATTCTTATCGTTGTTTACCAAGAATATTTCCCTTTCACCTTAGCAAAACTACCATATAAGGACCAGAAATATTATTGCATAGTCATGAATTAGTATAATGATAATTGAATGATATAATGCAGGTGTATATATTAGAGAGAGAAGAAATATTTTCCATGATGGAAAAATGATGCGTACCTTGCAAGCATAGTTCTTACACTACTGGTGGAGAGTGTGTCTGTGTGATGATTAGCAGGAAAAAGCTTTTATTTCCTTGATTTTCTGTTCATATGTGTAACAACAGCCACTTCACAATTATTTCTTTTCAAAAAGCATAGCAAAATAAATCAGTCAACCTACCATCTTTTTCTTTTATCTGTCCTTTTCATGTTTCTTTTGAAATTCTACTCTTTATAACTACTTAAGCTCGTTAAAAAAAAAACCACAGTAATTTTCTTACCAAGTAAAGAGTATTTTCAATTAATATTTGACATCAGTTCATAAGGCCATAATTCTTTGTCCACAGTGAGAGCAGACTGTTAAGAAGGAGATAGTTCTGCTTTTAGCAATAATATAAATAGTATAACGGACTTCTGTTTCTTTGTGTCTTACTTTAGCAAGATGTAATGGAAAAAAACTAATTGATAATCACGTTTTAATTCACCATTGAATGAAAACTATTTTTTTTTCACAAAAAGTAGGTTCAGTTACTTTTAAAAAATTAATTAAGTAATGGGGAAGTTTTAATGTATTGATGTACATGGGAAAACAGATTCCTAACTTACTAATCCATGCCACATTAAGAAATTTAGTTGACTGCATCACTGGAAGAAATATGCTTCTGAGAACATTCAATATTAACAGTATTCTGAAGAGTTGCTAATTTTCTCTCAACAGATATTCTTTTCTGGAGGGTGAATGGTATTTCTTTTCTGCCAGGTCCTCCTTGGTGATGCTTTCACAGAGGTTTTAATGCACAGATAAATCACTATATTTAATGATTCTTCCCGTATCATATATGTTTATGATATTAAAGAAGGGATCTTTAGGCTTTTCCTCAATCTCTACTCCACTTTTGGTTGAAGTCACTTGCTTTTTATGGAGCTTAGATATATGACTGGACTTCTTTCCTGCTGCATTCTAACTGCAAGGGAAGAGCTTTAGCTGAAGCTGGGAGTTTTATGATGTAAAAATTTGTATTCAAACTGTCCAATTCGATTTTGATTCTCAGTTATCAAAGCATTAATATCCTGTGTATATACTGGGCCTGTTGCAATGCAAGACCTTCTGGGAGAGGATTTCAGCATGCCCAAGGGAAGAGAGCTGCCTGCAGCCGAGTCCTGCTTGTGTTTGCTGTGTTCTGCAGTTTGATAACCACACTGTGATTTTAGGCATGTCTTTGTGTACTCTTTGGGAGCTGACAGTGATTAGTCTGTCCATCCTGTCTTGTGTCTCTGAGTCAGCAGCATTTACTCATTGTCTTTTGTCCTTTGCCTCACAGGTGCTCAACCTGTGTGTCATGAGGAGTTTCACACAGGTGCATTTATGTACTCTCTAATAAAGTGTCAGAGGGTTTTTTTTTTTAAAAATCAGTATAGTTTCAGTTTAAAAATATTTCCTAAGACCAGAGTCAGGAAGTATACTAATGTTTTAATTAGTGAATGCATTAAAGGAGAAAATTAGGAGAGAATGAATGAGGATTATTTTGAGGAGTTTGGGTAAGAGGTTTTGAGTTTTTCTTTGATTATTTTTTCTTGTTCATAATGCTTAGCACATCACAAACAGTATATTAATTCATGGATCCTTGCATTTTAAAAAAACAACAAACAGACAAATCCTAACAACTCTTAAGTCAAAGCAAGCTATCATAGCCAAGTAAATTATGTTCTGGTTGGTAGTGTATTTTTTTGTAGTATTTAAAATCTTTCTACACCACTTCTTGTTTTCTTCATTCTCCTATAAGCTGGTATACATATCAAAGGATGAAAATCTACTTCAGTAAATTAACAATAATTGATAAACACTATGCAAAAGTGTACCTTATCAATACGTAAGGACTTCTTTCCTCCTAACAGAAAGGAAGGATTGTCTTTGCCATGTAAATAACATCTATTTATTACAGAGGAGCTATCAAGTTCAGTGACTCAATTTTTAAGTTGCTTTCTGTAGGAAAGAACAACTGTAGATGTCTGAGCAGATTTTTAAGAAAGTTACACTTTTTTTTTTGTTTCTTTGCACCCAAGAAAATAATTCAATCCTGTTCTTCCAAGAAATTAAATTGCAGGAAGAGATGAGGTACCCAGCATTATGTAGAATTATGCTCGGTGCAGAACACAATGTTTCACACAAATAATTCTGTATGCACACAGTATTACTTGTGGGAAAACGACTGCTTAAGTTTATGAGCTAATGAATCATTCAAATACACACAATGGAAAAGAGACCAGTCTACATCAGTATTCCCTAGTGTGGACATTATACATATATATATATACATATATATATTCTATTTTATAGGTAATAAAATATGGATTTAATAGTAAATCTTAAAAATAGTTTGTTAAGCATAACATGTCATTTTACTGATGTAGATAATGAAAACTGTCAGTATGAAAAATTATTTTTACTTATTAGCTTCAAATTATTTTCTTTAAACAACAGCACTCAATTCTTATATATGAAGTGAAGGGAAATATGGCTTGCCAGTGACTGTTTAGCACTGCATTAGAAACTAATGAATATAGACTGTAATTCAGCACTCATAATTGTGTTCTGGAGGTTTTAATACTAATGATGAAAACTGTTACACAAAAGTAAATTGCTTCTGTAAAGGACAGAATCAGTTTCAAATATGGTCAGTTAGATACAAAAGCCTTCTGGTGCTCAATACACCTCTGTTTTTCAATTTCCAGGTCTTGGTTTTGGTAGATTAGCACCCGTGTTTTCTACTTTGAAACAAAATGTGTTCTTTTTTTCTTCTTTTGAAAAGTCCATAATAGATTGTGAGACTGGTTAAACAGGACATTTAATGAGGCTGTCTGTAAAATACAGCAAGATAACAAAATATAATTTAATTAACATATTTTTGAAAGTATATCTAATTTATTTTAAAAATATAATCATCTGAAGTGGGAGCTAAAATATCAAGTTAAGTAAAAAGAACAAATTTCCTGCCCCTTTAAACAATATGATTGGTTCTCACTAATCTGATGTTTGTTTGATTCTAGACTAATTGACCTAAAGACAATGAATACTTGTGGAAAAGTAGTATAAAATCAGATGATCACCTCAGTGTAATTACCAGAGTAAAAGAGGGAGAACAGTTCTAATTGAAATGACTGTTCTGTCATTAGTCTCTGCCCTACATAAAGTTCATGACTCTTGTGTAGATTAATGTGTAAAATTATTTTTATAGATAAATTATATTGATGTCAAGACGACACTTGGTATTTTGAGTTTCTTTCAAGGTAATTCATCTCTTCATTTTTAATCACACTTGTTGCAGAGATCTTCAGATTATTTGTAAATCAAATTTTTGACACTTCTGCACTTGCCAAGTCAAAAAATTAACATCACAATTTTGCTTTATTTGCAGCATCTGGCGAGGACCAAACATAAACTGCACTGACAGTTCAGGGTATACTGCTTTACATCACGCAGCTTTAAATGGACACAAGTAAGTGCCTCACATTTTGTTTTTATGTAGAATGATATTTAACCATGTAACACAAGAAAGTATAGCACAGTTCTGAGATTTGTACCAAAAGTTGGCAAACCTTGACTTAGTAAAAGAGCCTTCTTTCCAAATGGAATGTATTAATATTAGATATTTTGACAGAGTCATCTATATCAATAAGTAGTAATGACAAATGGGAAATGTAGTTTAAAAGCTATTGATTCTATACTGCTTCTTCCAAATTCTTCAGTTTTGGGGAAATGTAGCATTGTTGTTGCTAGTCTTTGCTCTAGTGCTTTTTCATTGCTGGGAAATCACAGCAGAAAATATTGTGTTATATTTCTGTGTGTACGTGTACATATGTATAGGGGGTGAATGTTTCAGGAAGCAGTTTTGTGAAACAAAGAACAGAAGAGATTGTTATGAAAGCAAAAGTAACATGGAAAGACTATTTAGTAATTAAACTCTTAAAAGCAGGGTAAAAAGGGTATTTTTAATAAAGGGAATTTTGACATAAAGCTTTGGCTAGCTCCTCTGTGGGAAATAAGGAATTCATCCAAACCCAGTGGAAATTAATAGTGATTTGCATGAATTTTAATGTGATTTTGCACTGTCCATAAAATAACACATAGATGTATAATTATTTAGTTTTTTCATTGCACAATTTTTGCATCCTTCTATGGAAAAATGAAAACTTTAGGATGTGTCTTCAATTGTGTTCTATAAAGGTGCCTATTTTCTTTAGGATGGATCAATCTTTTGTTGAATATGGGATATTCTTTCTAAATAAAAGTATAATTTTTTTCTAAAATTTATATACTTATATACTTTCTAAATAAAAATATAAAGTAATCTCTTGAACTAGATATTGTGCATTTTCAGCTGTGTAGGAAGATTCAGAATCATCCATTAATATATTTGTACTTCCATAAAATTAGGTCTGAGTTTTTAATATAGTCTGGCAAACTCAGGATTTTTGTTCATGATTTATGGATTGTTTCTTGTGATGTTGCTAATCTTTGACCAAACCCCAAGCACTGGCTTGCAAATGTTTCTGATTTTTTAAATAGATGAAAACTGTGTTTAGTATATTTAATACTAGCAATACAGTAATAGTTGCACAGAAAGTTAAAAATATTGCTGTATAAACACAGAAACTACCAGAGGTTTCAAGTGAATCCTAGCAATATAAACTGTAAAATCCCAAAACACACAAAGACCAAATGATGATTTCAGACACAGTATTGAATAGATTTCTTCCAAAGTCAGGGAGGACTTAAAAATGTGAGCTTATGTGTAGCAGCAGATATAACTACAGCCTTTGGAGAGTCCAGGATTGGCTGCTATGACCCCTTACACTCACAGCAGGATAAGTAGCAGTAACTGACATCACAATTATGCCTTGTTTTATTAAGTAAAATCGAAGTAAATTGAAGTACATCATGAGGTATTTTGTGATAAATCTTGAGTGTTTCAGGACCTGTTACCCCAGCCATTATACTGATCCTGCTGCAATGGTAGTATGGCCAGCAAGAGAATTGGACAGACACCCGGTGGTCCTAATTTTGTTAGTCATCACAAATAACCATTAAATTACTTCACACTCTGTTTGAGTTTTCAAACTTGATATTCAAAATCCAAATGGCATACAATCATTTGACACAAGAATCTACCCACTTAGGATAAGTTCCTGTCCTTTAAAAAATTGTGGGTTTTTGATTTTTCCCACTTTATACTAGGTTGAATGTAAGATTTCAGAGTTTTTCAAGAAAACTAAGAACATAAGAATTTGTTGGGCTGGGATACTTGGACACCATTGTTCAAATCCTTGCTTGATCACTGAATGTGGTGAATTCCCTCCTTCTTGGTTATTCTGGGATAATTTTCTTTCCTTTTGAAACTATTCTGCTTTATGTAAGTAATTAAAGAATATCTGGGGCAGGCACTGGAATCTCAGTCTCCCTAAGTAATTTCACTTAGCGCAGTAATGTTACTGGGCTAAGGACTTTGAGTCCCTTCTCTGAAATGTATTTCATAAAATGAAAAAGTTCTGCCAAAGCACTAAAAAAGACTCACCCTAGATAAGTGTGATGGGTCAGGGAATTCTTGAAGGATGAAGGAGATGCATGTTCTATTTTGTAACTTGAATCTCACAATAGACTCTTCCCAAAAAATCCTGTATATTTTAATCTATAGATTTCATCTGTGCAGAGCTTTTCTTCTGATTTTCTTCCACTTAGTTCAGTCTATGCTTCCTTTGTCTGGTGTTCCTTTCAAAGGAAGTTCTGTGTTATGTCTAGCTCTCAGTGGACCATTTACTGCAAAACTAACTGTTATTTAATGGGAAGCCTCTCAAACCTTACGTGTACTAAAAAATTTTCCTCAGGAGTCATTTTTCTGGAACTTTGTGTAACAGAAATTTTTCTGTAGTGGACCTGCTATTTTTTGGCTGTTCTCATGGCATTTGACCTTGTCAAGAGTAACCGAAATCCAGCTAAAATTTTTCTCAAAGCTTCGATGTGATGACTCCAGTGTCTTCTGAAGTCAGCTGGCAGTTTCTTTTGAGCTGGATGTATTTCCTCAAAGCTCACCACATTTTTCTTTCAATATGCAATTACATAAGGTTCCATCAAGGTTGGAAGAATAATGGCCTTAGATTTATCTTCTGTCTTAATTTGTAGTCAGTTTGTAGTTATTTTTTTGTCATAACATAGGCTACATTGAGCTCTCTCCCCTCACTGATTTTTTTTTGAGCTAAATCAGTAAGTTGGTGTCTCCATATTTGTAAAAAGTGTGCACAGAGCTGCCCACACTGGATCATAGATTCTCTTAGCTTAATAACTAATGAGACCAGACTGTGTCAAACTATGAGACTACAAATGCAGCAGTAAGACAGAATTTATTTACTTTCTGACATACTTGGTAATGTTATCATACCACGCAGCTGATTTTTAGTTCAGCTTTTGAAGTTAAGTACAGGAGACTGCTTAAAAATCAGGGATGCAATATACTAACTTATGCTAATCTTTCACTTAATGTATGATAAGCCACACCAAAAGGAATATAAAGAGAATTAAAATGGTAATAAGTCACTTTTCCCCTTACTGCTACAAGGCAGCTGAATGTGGGAAATGAAAATAGCAGTTATTTCATAGAAGAAGTTATTTCATATATCTAGCTAGATCATCATTAAATTGTTTCCTCACTGTCTTTGAGATAATGCCATAAAGAAGAGGAAAGACTATTACTAAAGCCTTATGGTAAGAGATGTGTCCATCAAACTATCCTGTTGTCATCCTGCTTCCATAATTCAGCAGTGATGGGGACAAGAGTACTTCTCTGCCTTTAGTGCCTTGAGGGACATGCACATGTTTCTGTATAGGTAAATTCTAAAAAGGATTCAGTGGCCAGGTGATCCTATTGAAAGAAACAAATCTGATGATAATGTTGTTGATGGTGTTCATAATAAGTAAGAATCATTACAAGTAATGGCATTTTGTCTATGTTTCACTATCGATTTAATTTTCAGAAATTATTTGTCTTCACTTTCTGTAGGTGTTTTGCCTGAAATACAGGCTTGGTTTCTTTTCTATTTTCCAGGATAAAAATATTGGTCATATGTATGTTCTTGTAAAAACTCAATAAAATTAGCTTCCTGTTGATTTTTAGATTTACTTCCTGTTTTCCAGGGATATAGTTCTCAAATTACTTCAGTATGAGGCATCAACCAATGTTGCAGATAATAAAGGTTACTTTCCTATTCACTTGGCTGCTTGGAGAGGAGATGTAGATATTGTGAAGATTCTCATCCATCATGGACCATCACACTCCAGAGTGAATGAACAGGTAAAGTGGTAAAAAATATTTATGTGCATCATCAGAAAAAGAAACCCCTGCACATATTCTTTGGGTCTGACCAATTTATAGACAAGTTTAAAAAGGTCTATTTTTCATTGTTTCAGTAATTTCTTCTCCAAGATTGATAAAATCTTACATTATAAGCATACCAGATACCTTTCTTCTGAATAGGCACTGACTTAAAGAATATTAGATTTAAAAAGTATGGCAAAACCTTCTGTTTGTTTTGAAAGTTGACATGAAGACATACTCTGACTTTGCATCTTTTCTGTATAGTTGTAGATTTGCACAAACGGTGTATTTTTTACTTTGTTAGATTCCAAGTTCCTGAAAATATTTGACATAAAATTAATATCCTTAGTATATTTTAAGAGTACTGTAAAAAATCAGATATGCGGAGGTAAATGACAAACCAGATGGACTGCATGGATGCACATACAGCAGAAAGGATACATAAAAAGAAAAAGACCAAGAAAAAATCATGGGAGTATTACTGTTGCATTCTGCTGTCAAACATATGGTACACCTTCTGTTTTTATTCTGTATATTCTTACGTGGTCCATTCATAGGATTAGTGCTTAGAAATAGAAAGAAGCTGATTAAAATTTGACACCATCTAGGCTGAGCTGCTTAAGAACTGGAAGTAGGCTGTGAAATGCAGATAGTAACCATTAAGCAATTGCATTTGCCAGGGTAGTCAGAGTTGGAATGTGAAGGTGGGAGCCAGCTCCTAATTCAGATCTAAGCTATAATGTCTGCATTGCCTGTACGTGCACCTTTGGTTCCACAGAGGTCTGGGCTGTGTAGTTGCAGGAGCCAACAGGGCTATTCAGGTGACTAAAAGGGGGATTCAGGTGATCAAATGCAGTAATGCAGTGTCTTCCGAGACCCTGCAGTAACTGAGACATCTGCAGGGGCCTGAGAGTGTGACAGAGGGTGCTCAGAATTTCCAGGTCCTCGTGGAGTGAGTGGTAAAGTCCTCGTATGGTCCCACCTGGCACCCCAGAGCACCTCAAATGGCAAAGTGCAATCTAACAAATTAATTGTTCTTTCAGTGCCTACATAAGTGTGCCCAGAAGGCAAACTGTGAGAAGATAAGAAATGTGAGACCTAGATGGCAAACAATTAACTAGTGTGAGATGCCATGCTTTGAGTAATCTATTTGACATCAGAGGTTTTACACCTAGCCATTGGAATCCATACAATAACTAGGATATGAGCATCAAGTATTAGTGCAGGAATTATAGGAAAGTGAAATAACAAAATATGTCCATGTGAAAGTCTTCTGTGAAATTAGAATGTGTCAGAGTATTACATTCTGTAATACTCTGACACATTCAAGAAAAAAACGATACTCAGAATTTGTCATTCTGTGATTTCAGATTAAGAATTCTCCAACTTGCTCATTCTCATGAGCTGTTTTTTGTAGGATGAAACCGAATGAACTGTAGGATTACCTTTTATCAAGGAGAGGTTTTTTCAGTTTTATTTATGCAACAAAACAAAAAGCAACTATTGAATCATGTGTTAAGCATTTGCTTGAAGACATTACATGTGTTCCATTGACAGAATACTGGAAGCTGTGTAGGAACTTCTGAGAGGGTGAGAGTCAAAAAGATATTCCACTAAGATCAGAAAGAGAAATGTAAATTCAAACGTACTTCTCCCTAATCCCACATATATCCCCAGACTTCTAGGATATTGTCAGACTTGATCAGGTGTGCTGTATCTGGTTTGATCACTGGAGCAAATAAGCAGGGATACAGCTGATACTTCTAAACCCCACTGACTCAAAAAAGGTCCTCAGATGTCCTCCTGTTTATGCATTTAACCCAAACACCTTATAATAGAAAACATAAGAGCAATCCTCACAAGAAATGTTGCATCTTAAGTCTTTTAAGGGAATCTTGAACATATCAAACTTAGAAGTTAAGCTCATGTATACAGAATTTTTCTGACCTTGTAAATTCCTTGGCGTTCCACTCTAGACAATGGCCAGGTTTATTATGTGGGCTACTTTACTGGCACCTTCTTCCCCCTAATTAGCACTCAGTGCAGGAGAATGTCCCCTGTATCCCAAAAAGAGGGAATGAATGTCGTGTTACAGAGCCACCTCCACCCACATATCCTCAAATAACCCCTGAGAGGCATCCTCATCCTGACACCTGTTGTGCATTCCCGTGAGCCTGTAGGATTCTGAGGCTTTTGCTTATTTGCAGATAGGCTCAGTAAGGCAGGTGACTCCTCAATGCTCTATTAACTTCTCTCTGGAGCTGAAGCTGTGGCTTGTAAGAAATCCTGGGTTACTTTTCCTCTTTCCTTTTTCTTCAGAGAGCTGGAGATAAGGACAGCCATTTTTCATTACACTTTTTCACTGCAGCAAATAGTGCACTCAAGTCAGACTTCTTTCCTCTGTTTTTGTTGTTGGTGGTTTTTAAGCATCGCATGAAGATGTAATTGTCAGCATTTTAAGAAAATAATTTTGTTCATGATTTAAAAATTATTGCAACTAATTTGAAATATATTTTTATTTTCCTCTACCTGCTTGAAATTCTGTGTGACAGAAATGCTTCTAAAAACTTATGGGAAAGCACTGGATGACTGAACAAAGAAATAAATGACAAATTTGTGATGCATAAATGTATATTAAATGCAATAATGGATTTTATATGGTATATTGTAAATTGATCAAACTGCATTCTACACTTTCAAAATGCAGTTAAGTAGCATCATAGCATCATTTGCAACTATATCCAGCATCTAAAGCTCTGAATGCCCCCTGCTGTTCCTATTACATAAAATTGGAACAAACAATAAAGAGACAAACAGTTAAATGACAATTATATTAGGGGGTGGTGGAATGTAGACTGGCAGCTTTACACACCAAGAACAGTTGCAGCATAACAATTATGTAAGAAGAATTCTATCACTGTTTAATGTAGGAGTCTTAGTTGACAGACATGGTGTATGTTTTAAATCACAAAATATGGTGGCATTGCAAAAATATAATTGTTTAACTTCACTGATGAAGATTTAAAATTATGTAAGTTATAAACTGAATTAAAGTAGTGTGAGATCAAGATTTGTTAATTGATAATAAAATAAAGAGGTGTGTTGTTAACAGTCAAACTACTTACAGTTTATGTCTGTAAAACAGATCTGGATAGCTAAAACATAGCTATTGTGTCAACTTTCATCATAAAATTGAGTAATTGATAAATCCTAATCTATGAAAAAATGGTTAATAAATAATGGCCATCTACAGGTCAATATGTAGTGTTTGGTTTTTTTCAGGAAAAAAAATGTGAGTAACATCAGGGATAAATATAAATGAGTTATTATATAATTGGAATATATTTTATTCATATTTATATACAGAATATGAATTGTGAAAAAATTTACAGGAAAAAATGTGAAATTTTTGTAGATTCACTATGCTGTAGAATTTGCCTGTGCATCAAATTGTAATTGTCACAAAACCCACCCACATTTCTTTAAAACTATTCAACATTTCTTCTGAAATATGAAGAAAAAGAGCCCAGGATGCATTCATATGATGTAAACAGCTAAATTTTAACATATTTGTAAACTTCTCCAAATCATCCAAATGAGACACAGAATTCTCTCAGTGACACCTCATGGATTTCCAGAAGTTTAATTCAGTTCCAAAATAGCCTACAAAAGCAATATTTTTCATGTCCTGCATTTGATTTTAACCCTCCATTAATTTGATACTAATGTATGAATTTCAGAGTTTCCCTTGCAGCTCTTACTGTACTTTCTTTAGAAGGAAAAAAGTGCAAACACAATCTTTCTGATTTAAGCCAGTTGCAACAATAAATTAGAAATAAGGTTTTTTCAGAGTAGTCAACCATATTACATTACTTTTTTATGATGTTTACATAAGTAAAAGTGGATTTAAATAGGAAGTCAGATTTTATTTAAATTCACACTGAGTAACTTACAGACAAACTTCCTTTGTTTTTTCAGAGTTATTAACTTCTTGGTGGAACTTCTCAGGAAACTGTCTTCCTGATTTAATACATAAAGTAAGACCATCTCGAGGTCATTCCTTTCTCTGTCTTGCATATATTCTTTTGCTCCTTTTTTCTCTATTTAATTATTTAGTTATTAAAGCCTTATTTTTGTATTGTTTTTCTTCTAGTTGACTTCTTTTGAGTATATTCAGCATAAAGATAGGTGTTTCCAGAATCTCTCATTTTCCCCTCCTTTTAAAATTTAAATTCTAATTTCATAATTGAGAAAATAGCAAGAAGCTTATAAAAAATAATGTCATGCTGACTTACTCTGCTTTGGGATTATGTGACAAAGAAAAGGCCCAGTGATTTACGAAGTCTCCTTTTTCAAGTTCAGCATCAAAAGACACAGATTAAAAAAAAAAAGGAGTTGAGCATCCTTTGGAAAGGTCTGTTAAATCAGTACTTGAGTTATTATTGCTTGTACAGTACTTGCATGGACTTTAGGAGATTTAAAACTCACTTGGCAAAGAAAAAAGGACTTCACAGCTATACAATAAATGTCCTGAATTTACCCACAGTTTAATAGTGGCTTCACAAGGGCCTTTATAATATTCATGATAGCCATTCATTCTCTTGATATTTCCTGTACTTCTTCACTATCGGACTGCCAAGCTACAATAACTGTCTCTGTAATGTATTTGCTAATCTGCCCTCTAATGAATAGACCTCAAGATATATTGTACATTTTGCAGTGGCACACCTCCTTAGCAGCTAAATGATGTAGCACAGCCTGCAAATACTGATGAGATGCAGGGCTGTGAAGGCACAGTTCAGTTGGCAGCCTCACCAGCCTGAGTTCTGGCTGGCTGTGGAAGAGATGAGATTCAGAGAAAGGCTACAAAAGGTCAGGACCATGCCTGTGAAATAACACTTGTAACAAATAATGAAAAAATTGAAAAAGGTTAAAAGCTGAATCATGGAATTCTTTCCTTATTTCTGAACAAGGTCCTTTGGACCATAAGAGTAACTACTTGGTGAAAATATTATTAATGAATATTAGATACTGTTTTTAAAATAGTGTGTTTGTATAATATTGGTCTACTCTTTTTACCTTACCTTGGTTCTTTTTACCTTTTTACCTACCTTCTTTTTACCTTTTACCTTGGTTATTTCTTGATCTTTCTTTTTCTAGAACCATTCAAGGTGTAGAATCAATCTTGTAGTTGCTAG
This sequence comes from Passer domesticus, assembly GCF_036417665.1. Taxonomy (NCBI): domain Eukaryota; kingdom Metazoa; phylum Chordata; class Aves; order Passeriformes; family Passeridae; genus Passer; species Passer domesticus. The sequence goes on along the minus strand of NC_087478.1, from coordinate 44,803,044 downwards.
CACATCATGAAGTATCTGAAGTTTTTACAAGTATTCTAGGCTCTTTCTTCAGCACTAGTTGTATTATTTAGCCCTTGGATATCAAATTTGAAACTCTAATTACAGAATGGTAATTTGCATGCTGATATTATTTTAGCAGATCACCTGCACATTGCAATGACTGTTAACACAAACTTTCTGTACACCAGAAAAAACTGTTTATGCTTGGAACTGAAAATACAGGCAACAGCACTAAATTATTGGCAATTTCTTGAATTTTTTCACATTTTTAAAATACTGCTTCAAAACAGTATGTGACTTTAGAGATATGAAGACAAACTACCTTAAAATCAATAGGCTCCTCTCCTTTCCTCTCCATTCTAAGCTGATTTATTTTATATAAGTAGTACTAAATTGTCAAAGTAGATAAATTTAGAGGGCAGTTAAACAAGTTTTAATTTACTCTTTGAAGGTTAAAAATATGTTTTCTCTTCTGTACCTGAATTGAAATTATTAATTTACATTTTGAATAAGGAAGCATATTTTACTATCAAGTTTTAATTAGGTAATACTTCTCAGCTGTGATAACAATATGTACGATGCTTGTTCTGAGGGCATATATGTAGGTAATTTAATTATGATGTTCGCCCAGGTTGCATTCTTCTGCTTTATTTCAGTGAAATGTAACTCTTTATAATTTTGTATCAGTTCAATTGGTCTTGAACTGAAATTTAGCTTTTATTTGACAAATAAAAATCATAGAAAATTGTTCAACAATATACATCTGAAAATTATAACATTTTGTTACTTTGCTGTTGTGCATTAGGCTGTTTTAAAATGTACCTTTTCAGTATGCCTTTGGGTGAAAATTCACCTGGATATTCTTTATTCAGAGGGGGCAGATTCCAGTTTGCTGCTCAGCAGCAGCAACTTGTATGCTTTGATCTCCATGTGTCTGTATCCATCTATTTTGAGCAAAGGGCCACAGCAAATTTAATTTTTTTTTATTCTTTAAAAATTTATAGTACTTTTAGGCATCATTATTATGAATGTTAGCATCATATTACTATGAATATTAGCATCATTGGCACAAGATTTGAAGTAGTACAATTAGTTCTTCCACAAGTTCTTGAAAAAACACTCAGACATGAGCAGATGTTGGACAGATATTTAATTGTAGACATGTATTTTGTTATTTACCTCCCAGAATGCCAATATAGTTACACATATAACATCTTTGTGTAACTATGTCCATTGGACATATAAATACAGTAACAGTAGACCAAAATTACCATGATTGTCCACTTGGTGTGCAATTATCTGATATTCATGCTTAATTGTACACAAAATCAGGCTACAATTGCCTGTTCATCTAGCTGTCCAGGAAATATTAAAAATTTAAAAATTAATTTTAATAATATGTGTTTGTGATTTATGGGTGTACAGTTGCACATAAGAAAATTGCTTTGCTCAGTCCTATTTAAAGATATATTAGAAGTCACTAATAATGTTTCAGGTAGTTGATAGAACATTGCATCAGTGTAGTATTGTGACAGTATATATATATTTTAATCTGAATTTCTGGTCTGTGTAATAAAGAAAGCCCACATGGTGGTCTGAATAATGCAAAATGATTTAAATATTTACTAGACATCAAGCCATGTCTGCCAGTGGAAGCTTCTCCACCTGGATCTTCTCCAGCCTCTGTGTTGCAGTTTAGCAGGAAACACACTCCAGTCTCTCAGATCTTGTGTGGTGTTGCAGACACCCATGAGTTTGACTGCAACATTGATTTACCTAAATGTATTGATCTGTCTCTTCTGTTTCCCAAGTTCATCTGAGTAATCTTAGATTGCAAGAGATGAAAATGACAGCAGTGTTGTTAAAACCACAAACCCAAGAGTTGAGTTCTTGGTTACGGAAATAGAAACATCATTACCAAAAGAAAAATCTTGCCTTTTCCTCCTTTCTAGTTTTTACTGTGCAACATGGATATTCTTATCCTAGCTAGCTTTTGAGTAAGAGTCCAAAGCCTCATTTCTCTGAATCTTCTGTCTTTTAAAAGGCAATTGTTTTTTCTATTTTCAGTTCTCTGTCCCCTGAACTTTCTTCAGCTGTCTCCTTGAAAAATAGAACTATGGATTCCGATTTCACACTTTTTCTTCCTTTAGAATTATATCTCTACCTTTCTTTAGTATCTTTTCTGAGTTTACATTAATCTTAATTTTTTTTATATAGCACATTAGCTTATTATTTTGAACTTTTACAACATTCCTAAACTGTCACAACATTTTATAAATAATTTATCAGAAGAGGCAGTCAGTGTATATACTTGTACATGTCTGGTCTATTTTAAAGTGCTGGAAAGTCTGCATATGATATATTAACAATGTAGGTGACATATAGAATTCAGAGAGCTTGATAAACTATTTCCGTTGTCTTTGCCTGAAGTTATTTGTCTCTTTGGTGTTGCAAGTATACATTGGAAGGAAACAATGTAAAAATATAATGCTTATTCTCAATATTTGTTATTAAGTTTATTGAGTAACGTTTTGGGAAATACTTGGAGGGCATTGCTTTTATAAAGCAAAAACCTGTTCAGTCCACAGCATGCACATATTTATATGCCTTAAAACACATAGAAACCTCTCTCTGGAGTCCTGAGAAGACCAACTGCTTAAGTGATTTGCTAAGTCATTGTATATTGTTGTCTTTGCTATTTTGTCTTCCAAGTTTTAATTGTTGTCTGGATAGTAGCTTTTTATAGTGATACATTAAACTAATCTTGTACCTGATACATTTGCACAGTTTAACTCTGTAATTTCATTTCTCTAATAACAAACTGCTATGGTACAAAACTGGCAAAATCAAGAAAAGAGACTTCACTGTCAGTATTTTTAAGAGAAGGACTCAATCATAATTTCAGGAACAGTTGAATCAAAGAAGGTTACAGATTTTGGCATATCAGGAGCTGCAAGGTTTTGAGGGGTATGTTGTTAAAATGGATTGGAAGCAATGTAGACACATAGGGAGCTCATCTGCTTGAGAGTGGCAAGCTGAAGTATTAATGTGTTATTATTAAAATTTCAGCAGAGTAATTTTGAAGCATTTAACATATATTATCATACATTATATTATAAACTCTGCCTCTGTAGTGATCTCACGGAAGCAATTTATAGAAGCTGAGCATTTCTGTTGTGGATTAAATATGAATTTCTGATGCTTTTGGATTTTTTAACAGAACAATGAAAATGAAACAGCATTGCATTGTGCAGCTCAGTATGGTCATTCAGAAGTTGTTGCTGTTCTGCTAGAAGAGCTGACAGACCCCACAATAAGAAACAACAAACTGGAAACACCTCTGGATCTGGCAGCACTTTATGGACGTCTGCGCGTTGTGAAAATGATCATCAAAGCCTATCCAAATCTGATGAACTGTAACACAAGAAAACACACTCCTTTGCATCTTGCTGCTCGTAATGGCCACAAAGCTGTCGTGCAGGTGCTTCTGGAAGCTGGAATGGATGTCAGCTGCCAAGTTAGTGTGTAATTCCTCCCTTCCTCCCTCCCCTTCTTCCCTCCCTTCCTTCCTCCCTTCCTTTCCTTCCTTTCCCCTCCATTAGACTATGATTTAAATGAAATTACTTCTTACATTTTTTTCTTTAAAATACACTTGGATTTATTTTGTTAGAAATGCTGCAAGGTGATAGATAATACGGCTTTATTTATTACAACTCAATGTGTTAAAATGGATAACTCCAGAAAGATATATATCTTCAAAGCTGAGTGCATGTTTTAATACTGTCATGAAACATGTAGATACAGAAATCATATCAAGCATTCATGTAGGTGTATATAAATATATTTTCTACAACTGCTTCAAAGTGGCTGCAAAGGTTGTAAGCTGATTTTCTAAAGCTGTGGCCCTTTGTGGTCACGGCAATCTAAAACAGGGTTTCACTGAGGGCTCATTTTCCTCTAATTATTCCATTCTAAACTCAAGTTACTAGGTAATAACAATTTTGATTTTCTGCATTTCTAAACACTTGTATAAATCTAAGAGAAAATTCTATAGCAAGACAGTCTTGCAGCTGCTGACTCCGACCTCTCAGCTCTGTGGTGCATCTAGCTTTGTGCACAGTAAGTTATAATGACGTTAAAGGGGTAACTTTAAATAAAATAGACATAGATGGGAAGAGACACAAGGTATAGCAGCAGTGAGTTTTATGTTCAGTTCTTTGTACTGGAAGGTGTCCAGGCCTTTTAACTACAGAGGACTGGATTCTGTTATGTGTTCTGAAATGTTGCCTCAATCTTATGATTTCTCTTGGTTGATGGCCCTGTGTTTGTTGTAGAGTTGATTTAATCTTCATAAATGGAGTAACTTCCTTGCTGTCTCTTTCTCACTGTATAAAATATGCTTTGAATTAAGCCTGTTTCAGGTTTATATCTATTTTCAGATAAAGCAAGCAAGAAACCAAACTTAATTACATCTATTTTAGAGTCACATTCAGACATTCTCCACAACCTAGCAGTTGGTTACAGCCTGCTGGTAAAAACATCAAAGTTGTGGTTTCAATCCCTGTATGGGCCCTGGGCCATTCACTTAAGAGTTGGATTGATGATCCTTCTAGGTCACTTCCAACTCAGAAGATTCTGTGCATTTGTGAACAAATCTTGCAAACTTTGTCTAAACTTTGATTAAAATTTATATCCGTTTTAAGCTTTAGGTGCATATAATTAAACTCCTTTATACACAAAATTCACTTTCATATAGAAAAATTGGACCTGGATTCCAACACTTTTATTTCTGGGTTCTTCCATCAAGATCGTGTTTTTCAACTTTTGAGAAGAATGGGAAGTGGGGAAGAAAAGATAGATTAAAAAAAAAAAAAAAAACAACAAAGAAAATCAGAAAATATTAGTGTATTTTAAGATTAGAAGTGGATATTCTCAAGTGCCTTCCATAAAAAAATGTGGTAAAATTGTTTTACTACTTTGGTTACTTCTTGCATATTTTGAGTTAGTGTTGATATTTGCTTCAAACTATTTTAAAGTGAAACACTTTTGTGTGATTTGTCTGCTTGTGAATTTGCTGCCCATCAAGCTTTCAATTTAATTTGATTTTCTTTACTAGAAAAAGAGATACTTGCAAAGGTTAATATAAGCAGCTCATTTTTTAATCTTTCCTTTACTATTACTACATCTTCAGTAATTTAGAAAAATTTAATGCTACAGCAACACAGAACTTTCAAATGCATATTTTTGAATGTATAATTTCTCTTTTATCTGTAACAAAAGGAGGAAAAATTCAGAAAGAAACTGGTGTCTGAATTGATGTTTAAGAAATAGAATAATTGAAGGAAAATAGTCTCTGTCATGGCAACTTACAAGCTGATGGTTACGTGAGGGCAAAATATTACACAATGCTTTTATGAAATGTGCTCTCCCTGTTATGTAATCTAGATAATTTTAGCACTACTGTGAATTCTCCTAAGCCATTTTTATCTGTAGTTATACTAAAAATTTTTCACTAGTCTTTACAAAATACAGTGACTGCAATATTTTAAGAAATGAAAGATTCTTTTAGTAATGGTGATCTCTTTGACATCTACACTAAAATGATAGTGCTTACTTGGTTTTATTTTTTTATTCTAATTGCTTTTAAGTGATTTATATTAGATTTTTTTTTTAGTTATACAAAAGCAGAGGTTTTTTTTCACTAGGTTATCTTGTTTCTTAGAGTTTTGTCCCACTTGCCATAAGGAAATATCATTTATTTATTTTTCTTGCTGGTATACATATTCTCTATCAATATGTTCCTTTTCATTCAGCATCTTAACATATTGGTAATTTGGCTCTGTACCTACTGTTAATTTATTACCTCTATAGCCTCAAAAAATTCTGTTGATGATTACTGGCAGCTTATTAAACTGAGGAGAACACAAAATATCAGCCTGTCACTTAAAACTAAACTCAACTACTTTGTTATTAATTAAATTGATCTGCATCACTGTTTGGGAAATAACAATTTGCAAAGTAAAATCTTATGTGGTAATCAACTTTGCAGACATTTAAACATGTTAAATAAATTCAGTTTATCACCAGTAAAGACCTCAGTATGTTTAGAGCTGATAATAGGAGTAGCCTGTCTTGTATCACTCTGTAGTTGTAAAGATGAATTTATTTAAATGGGAGGTTTACTTTAGCCATCTTATCTTTCTCTTTTTTACTCCCTGAGCACTTTTAATCACAGCAAATTTTGGACTAATTAAAGAGAGCATTTAATTTTTGATTTAATTAATCACACATTTTATTAATTTCCCAGGTCTATCTGCTATCTTTCAATCTGGAATTATTTAGGAGTGGGCCATACAATTCTGCTTCATCTCTTTTTGCTTTGGAATTTTCATGTAAATTGAAACATATGAAAAATACACATGTTTTGGTTGAGTGATAGACTTTGGGCCTAAAGTAAATTAAGACACTGTACAGTTCAGTATGTTTCATGTAAACAGTAGTTTAATAAGTACAAATACCCTAAAAACTTGGCCTCTTCTGTTTATCCAACTTTCATCTATCCCTATTTGCCTTCTCTGACTGTTCCAATAATGATGGCAATTATCTGCTTATCACTGATAGTTCTGCCAAAAGCTGTGCCCCTTCCTTTTTGCTCTCACTCTATATGGAGGGTATTCCATGAATCAATTTGCAAAGCTACATTCTGTCCTTCAGATTCTGTCTGAAATCCATGTCAGAACTATAGCAAACTGCCTATGAATAAGGACTAGACAAGTGACCTAATTACGAGGTCTTGCATATTTACACGATTGAAAGAAAGTCTGTAATTATTAAAACCCTTGATGCTTCTCTGTGAGCCTGCAAATTGTATGCCAAGTTGACCTGGGTATTCTGGTGTCCCTGTTGACAATGTTCTCCTGTCCTAGCTTGGTTTATGTGTCCAGCTGTGACATTGTACCTGTATTTAGTAATAAGCAGTGGCAGGGACTGTTTTATTATATGTTTAGCACAATGTGTGCTCTTGTTCTCTGTATTTCATATACAGAAACTTATGCCAGAGAACCAATATATTATCCATTGGTACAAACTCAAGCAGACTTTAGCTCACTTTGTTCAGGAAAAATTGCCAGCAGTTTCTGTATTAAGTATCACTGGGAAAGACTTTGCAAATATAATGGTAGTGTTTACTTTGCCAGGAAAATATGATCCAAGGCAATGAAAGTTTCAGGAAGTAAAGCAGTGAAAATTGTCTATAAATCTTAAGCTCACTTGCTGTAGTATAGACAAGAAGAATATATTAGTGCACAAGCACACTGTTATAAGTGAAAAAGAGCAACCTAAAAGTTCTAGGACATCTTAAATAATATTTTTTTTTAATCCTTGTGATTTGTGTAAATGCTATAATGCACAAGAATAAAACATTCTGAACTTACCTCTACCTTGAAGTAGTAAGCCACATGTCCATTTAAAAAGAGAGATACATCTACTTAGCCAGTGTGAATTTCTCTTGGCTCTGTTCATCCTGAGGTTCAGCATTCCCTCTAAGTTAAAGCGGAGTTTTGTAACTGAACTGTCTGATAACAAGGGCATTTCTGCCTTCTGGATAGTTTTTGGATCGAGGGATCCGATTCATTTGTTAGTTATTCACTATTACTATGAAATCCTGCCTAAGGCTTTTAAGATTTGTGTCAGCATTCATCTCCATGACATCTTATGCAGGATTACACGTCTGTATTTTACAAGTGTGCTTTCAATCTCCTAATTCTAAGATTGGTTTTAGTTCAGTTTCATGTTAATATTTCCCCTCTTGTTCAGAAAAACACCTTTTTAGTGTACAGATCCTCGCACTGTTTATATGGTGTGCCTTTTAAATTCCTCTTCTGAACAAATTGTTCATAATATTAATCTCATTTCTGGAATGTGACATTCATTACTATTGTCTGATAGCTCAGAGTTATAAAGCACAGATTGCCCTAGAATGCAGGGCAGTGTGGAATGTCTACAAAGCATTTTAGGATCATGTTCTGATATGACAGGAAATATCATGGTAGAATAGACTAAGAAGCAAGAAAGTATATACGGGAAAAATGGAATTTAAATTTGGATTCCTCTCCTGAGTCTATGAATTAAAGGTGGGTTAAGTTTCTGTACTCCCTTTATGCATAGCAGAACTATCTTCTGGTTCTTAAGTTGCCCCCAGATAGATTTGTTTGCCTTACACATCTACAGGAAATTCCTCTTCTCCTGTTAGTTTTAATTCAATTTCTTACAAGATGTGTGCTTTCATCAAGGAAAATGCTGCTTATCTTTCCTCCAGTGGGGAATTTGGATGAACAGAAAGACTGCTGCCCCTGCCAATTATCATATCAGGATCTTTTTCACCCTTTAACTGGGTAATCAGAGGATAAATCCTATTCCTCATCCTCAAAGCTATTGGTTCAGTATGCTGGAACATTGGTATTTCTAAGTCTCCGATCATGGTACAGCAATAGAAAGTTGTTGTCACTAATGTAGTCCATTGTTTCCATTAAACAAGGATCCTTATTAGTACAGAATCATATCTACAATTTTAGTCAAGGTGCAACTGGCTTTAATCTTTGTGCTTCAATCTCATAGAAATAAAATTTAGTGCTCTGGCTTCCTCTAACAATTGAACCTCTGTGGATTTAATTATTGATATATGCATCACTTATTATTATCCTTGGCAGAATCAGAGCATGGTTGAGGTTGAAGGGGAGCTCTGGAATTCATCAGGTCCAACTCCCCCTTTTCAAAGAGAATCCCATAGAATAAGTTGAATAAGTTGCCCAGGATCATGTCCAAACAACTTTTGAATTTCTTCAAGGACTGAGACCCTACAACTTTCCTGGACAACCTGTACAAGTACCAGGGCTCAGCTGCCTGGAAAAAAAACTAAAAAAAAATTCATGTGTTTAAACAGAACCTACTGTATTTCAGTTTTTCCCCATTATCTTTTCTGTCACTGGACATGACCAAGCCTGGCTTAGACTTCTTTATACCCTCCCTTCAGATTTTTCTACACATTGATGAGATCCACTGTGAGCCTTCATTTGTCTAGGCTAAACTGTCCCAGCTCTCTCTGCCTTTTCTCATAGAAGAGATGCTCCAGTCTCCTAACAATTTTAATGTCTCTCTCTAGTAGTTCCATCTCCATCTTTTGCCGGGGAGCCCAGAACTGAACAGAGCATTTTGGGTGTGGACCCAGCAGTAGTGAGCAGAAGGGGAGCCACCTCCCTTGACCTGCTGTTAACACTCCTCCTCGATGACAGAGAACTCTATCTTAATAGTACCAGGTCCACCCAACAGTCATGCCAGGAGGTGACCAATCCAAAGGAAATGCGATGTGACACCAAGAGGATAATAGGCTTTTTTCAAGATTGCTGATGTCAAACCTCTTTCAGTAATCAGAACTATAACTGTCAGTGACTTTTCTGAGAACTTTTCTCATTCCCAGAAATTTCTGAGCTGCACATTAATCTCTGTGTACCTCTGTGGTTGCACTGTCATTGCAGAGTCATCCCATTTTGAAGTCAATTGCACTAACTGGAAATATCTTGAAGATATTGTTTGAGTAAAGGATTCTGAAGTCATCTCTAAGTAAATCTGCCATATTTAGTCTTGTTCCAGATAAACCTGGGAGTGTTCAACTGGATTGCTTCTGAAAATGGAAATATTAGAAGTTATTTTGAGATTTGTGTTTTGTATGTATATTCTCTTACTGACTTCCTTCTCCTCTCTGTTATGCTGTTAGTTTAAGTGGTGTGCAGGATGTAGATGTCATTGGGCATGCTCTACTTTTTACCTCCATGTACTAAGCAGCAGTTTACAGTGTGCTCACATCCTATCTCAGGATCTCTGATTCCTTATGAATAATCTGTCATTGCATTGCTGTAACTCTGATGCATTCCGACATAACTGATTAATAATGAATTACTATTTTATTTCAGAGTTGGACTTTGTATGTGTGTATTTTTAAGGTCTTTCTACCATAGTAAGTATGACTTGGATAAAGTATAGAAAAAACAAATTCAAACAGCAAAACCTTTAACGTTTGTCACAAATTAATTTCAAAATCTAATTTAACATCAAAGAAAAGGAGGTAAGTCAGATACTCAGTGAGATCTAGTAGTGCTCTAGCTAATGCTATTGAATGGAAAGTTATTCTGTTCAGATCTTTTAGTAACAGCAGTATAAAATACTAAGAAATTAGCTTGTTAAGATAGTGTGTTTTTCAGTACTATAAATTTTATTTGAGCAAAAGTCTGCTCACAAAGAATTTTGTGTCAAGACAATCTGCAAAATCAAGTCCACAGACATCTAAGTTAGAATTCAAATGACATGAGCATAGGCATCTAAAGCTGTCGGGGGTGCCTTAGGGTATCCAAGACATCTGTATGGGGCAGATGTGAGGCAGATCGAATGTGAACATCAACTGGGCCAGCAGCTGGACACCAGGATATCCTAGGGCATCTCTCACATATAACTGAATTGACCTTCTAGGGTGTGATCCAGTTTCACATTAAACCATCTAATTGTAGATGTCCACATATAAACTGTCTGACTGTGCTGAAGAGCTGTGTTCCACTGATGGTGACGACTAGATTTGCGCTGCCTATAATAGAAGTTTTACACAAATGCAGGCTTGCAGGGAGCTGGATTCCATTCCTACTGTATTTTCTTATATAGTTATTAATTTTACAGTAGAACTGATAGCATTTTTGGTTTTGTCTTGAACAATAATAATAAAAAAGTCTTGTATTCTAGTATTTATTCTCGCCTATTCTGTGGTTTTTTTTATGTATAGGTAAAATAGAAGGGAAAAAAAATTTATTTTTCAAGTGTATTCTTTACAGAAGACTACTTGGTATTTTAAATGTCGCAATATTTCTTTTTCTAGACAGAAAAAGGGAGTGCCCTACATGAAGCAGCCCTATTTGGAAAGGTGGAGGTAGTACGCATTTTGCTTGAAACAGGTAAATCTGATTTACAGGAAACACTGAACAAATACCCTTAATTTTCCTAATTTGGTGTAAGCGTCCTAAGTTTTGGTTATACAAATTACTTTTTTCTTTATTAGCCTTTGCATATCTAATCACATGTACTTCTCATTAAAACAGTGTTCTTTTAGAACAAGAAATTGCTATACACAGAACAAAGGTGATGTTCAGACTCAGAAATTCTATATATGACTCAGTGTATGTCACTATATTCTGAGAATAAATGTATCATGAGAACAAAATGGCTACATAAAATTTTGTTATTTGCTCTGAAAGGCAGCCAAGAATATTCTTTGATGTAGAGACCAGAAGATTCATGTTCACATTTATTTCCTTCAGTTAGCTATTCCTAGCATACACACCATTCTGCTTGCTTCTTCATTTCCTGGGTAAACTGAGTGCCTGCAAAGAAAGGGGAAGGCACTGTGTCTCTATGAATTGCATTTGTCCTGAAAGAAAAGAAGAACAGAGATATAAAGTCCAAACAACCCATCTACTGCATAACAAGTTTCAGAATTGTTTTAGGTAAATGACTCATCTAGACAACTGTCTCCTCAGGTAAGTGGTAAGACCAATGAAAATGAAAATCCTCAGAAATAATTTCTTGCAGATCTGTGAACTTCCATGACACTGAGGGATCTCATTGGTCTTTATTATCAGATCTTGTGGTGTAACTTATATATTTCAAAAGAAGATATATCCTAATCACAGCTCTTCATCTGACTCTCAACCAGTATATCCCTGATCTCAGACCCGTTTTCAGAAAAAAAAATGGTCCTTCTGAGTTGCTTCTCTGTTTGGATGAAAAACAAGGAGGCTGAAAGGGATCATTACCTGCTCTTGAAAAGGCAGGGCCTTTTTATTTCCTAAAAAAAGGAAGGACTGGAGAACATCACAAAACATAGGAAGCCCTTTAGACCGCAGAAAAAGCCCACCTTTTTCAGATTAATACAGCCTCTTTCAGCATACAATTGTCAAGACAGTGGAGTAGAATCTTCACTGTGAACTCCTTCAACTCCAAATATTCTGCACTTTTCTGCCTTTTGTACTTAACAATCCCCTCTTTCTAGTTCTGCTTCAAAAAGAGTCAGAAGATGTTATAAGTAGCTACTACAAAGGAAAGATGTGAGTTGCTGTGTCTGGCCTCTGAAAGTCAACTGCCACCGCTAAATAGCCCAGTAATATTTTAGGTTTGTTTTCAGTGAGACAATGTTGTGTTTCTCACAAAACAAAGTAGGAAAATATCCATTGAGTTAGGAAATTGGAGCCTTTTCTGGGTGCTTTCAGAATGTCCTTTTAAATCCTGCTTCCTCTGTTTTTCTCTGGTGTCCTGAGAATAATTTCACTTTTTTTTGCTAGGACATTTCATATCTCTACTTTTTATGAAAGCACATCTAAACTGAAAAACAACTTGAGCATTTTACCATAAGGCAAAATTTCCAAAGAAGCTCCTACAAGGCAAAGGTAGAGTCTTGCAGTACCCTGTACAAGAGATTCTGATCCAGGGCAAGCCTCTAACTTAATTCACAGTTTAAGCCCAACCATTTCTTTGTTAGCAGTATGGATGGTATTGTGAGGAGATCCTGTGGCTGTGCATAGTGCCTGTATACTACACATGGATATTTCAGTCTATTCATGGCATGAATTTTGAAAATGTTTCCATGATGTACAACTTTATTAACATATAGATGAAAACTTCTTCAGTCTTGCTCCCAAAACACATACTGGTATTATGGACTAGAAAGTTCCTGGTGAATTAGAGTTTGGAAATAAATGTGGGAAAAGCATTCAGAGAATTTATTGATTTTACAAAATATCCTTTTCAGGAGAGCTGTTTCTTAGGAACAATCTGTTAAAATAATCCCAAAGTTAGTTACTTTATATCCCCATGATATATGGGAACATAAAAACCATCCATGTCAACATGTGAATTTTAGGCTACTCAAGCTTTAAACAGAGATGCATCCTGTACTTCAGGTGTAATGAAGTTGTGAAACCACTTGCTTTCAATTTGTCAGGCAATTCAGTCTGATATAACACATTTATAATCCAAAGTATTTAGGGTTAAATATTCCACCATGGATCCATTTATTTTTCAGGAATTGATACCAACATAAAGGACAGTTTGGGTAGAACAGTTTTGGATATACTTAAAGAGCATCCATCTCAGCAGTCTCTCCAAATTGCAGCTCTACTTCAAGGTAAGCCATATTCAATTACATAATTGTTAGAGATAATAGAGAAATATTATTGTATATAGTAATTTCTAATCTTTAAATGTTTCTTTACACAAAGGAGCAGTCTTTTGATTTAAAAAGACTAGTTGAACAAAAATAAGTTGTCTAATATCTGAATTTCAGAGTAAACCCTTTCCTTTTTGCAGGCCACTGACATGGTGTGTCACTTATGCTTAGTCTTTTAACATTCTTCATTACACCATAACATATTTTAATATTTCAATAGCAGTTCCATTAAATTGTAATGATAACCTACAATTGAAATACTTGATTTGTAGCAACTAAATTACTGAAAGGTGATGACAATTTTTCAAACCATTACATTGTTTTTTCATTTTCCTTAAATGAAAAAAAAAAAATGAACCAAGCAGTATTTCTTGTTATTATAGGAGAAATAATATGTTTCTCATACATGTATTTGTTCTCGTTCCCCATCTTACTTTTGTGGTGCAAGGTTGATGGAAGTTCATTGTTTACTTCAATGTTTTACTCTAGAAGATGGCAGTAAAGTGATGAAACACAGACTACAACATAACTCAGCATTAAACATAATTTCTTCTCTTTTATGGAATTTGTTTCCTGCATTTTCAGTTTAGCCTTGCATTAAGTGCATTTGACAGAGGAGGTCCCTGCAGGTATCAGTGCTGCATCTTCATCTGTATTGATTATTCCCCCCATTAAATAAGCCATTTTAATCAGTTCTCTGTTGGTTCTACTCATGACAGGGTCCCTCATAACTGTATTTTATAAGAACATTTCTTAGAGAAAATGAGGTCATGTGGCCATACTGTGTCATTTCTTTTCTGAATTACTTCCAAACTAGTTGACCAGCTTCCATAAAGTTTTCCAGTAAGATGATGGACTGAAGATACAAAGCTCCTATAAGTATAATGAAAATTTTGCAGGCTGTAGGAGAGGTGTTCCTGTAAGGAGCAGATTCATGTTAGAGCTGAACCAGTTAACAGATTGCCTTCAGGTCTCCCTCTCTCCCTTCCTATTTTCCTTTGCTTTTCCCCTCACTTCCCCCATTCTCCTCCCCTACTTCCACCTACACAGTTCCCTTACATATTCCCCATTTACATGAGACTTCAAAGTTACTTGATTCAGCTCACAAACTGGTAGAATACAAAATATATATTTATTATATATATAAAATAATGAAAAATAATATTAAAAATATAGAACTATACTTTCTGTAGTTTTAATTACCTTGCCTCCTGTGTAATTCAGGTCTCAGAGTTACCTCTGTCCCAGGTAAGTGACAGTAATGTGCATTGAAAAGTGGGGAGGAAGAGACGTGTGGGGAACACAGGGCTTCCCCTGTCAGCAGAAGGCAGTTTCTGATTTGAGTCAGACTCAAGCTTCAACCTTTAAGTCCTCACAGAGCTGCATGAACATACTACCATGTAGAGGAAAAGGGGATTAATGTCATACTGGAACTTCTTCAGTGGCAGGAAAAGGGTCATTCAGAGCTTCCACTTTCTTAGACATCCAAATCAATCATCCTTCAGGTATTAATCTAAGATTCATCATAAAATCCCATCCCCAACTAAGCTAATTTTAATTTTACTACCTCTTTTTTGCTCCATTTTATCCTTATTGTGATAACCTTGCAGTCTCTAACCCCACTGATGAACTTTTTTTTCAAAGTACCCTTGCTCTATGAGTAATAAAGCACCACACCCCCTCTCATGGGTTTCTCATGTTGATTGATCAGTAGCTGCCCTCAGTCTTTACTACACACACTCAGAAAAAGAAATATATTAATTTCAATCCTTTTTCTTGCTTTAACATGCAGTCTTTTTCAAAAATGTGCCTTGAAGTATAAAAATGACTGCTTAGTAGTTTCAGCTCTTATTAGTGTGATGAAATTGTCTTGTAATGAGCAGCTGTTTATTTTTGCTCTCTGCCTTTAATCAGAAGTGATGTGCAAGAGTGAAAAACGGTTACAAAGATGCCATTCTGACTCTTAAGACAACCTGAGGAGCTCCTTCAGAACTCACTTGGGGAACTTACATAGATTCTTTCTCATCAGCAAAATGTTCACTGAATCTTTATCCATCAAAGTATTAGCTGAAGTTGAAAAAATCAGGATTCAGTACTAGCACTACTAATGATGCAGTTGACCTGCCCTCCTCTAAAAAGACAGCTGACTATACTCTTCACTAAAGTGTGGGTATTTATCCTATTGTAGCTGAAAAATCAGTGAAGCACTAGAATTTTTGGAATCATGAATGTACTATAATTGAGTTTGACTTCAGTGCATAATGAATTCCATGCTAAGAAAGGGCAATTACTAAGAGAGATTTAGTGGCTTCCAAATACATTCCTGTTAAGGCTGCTGTCTTCAGATGGTTGTCTAGAGCAACTTACATGGCTCTTTCATGTAGACTTATAGGAAATAGAAATTAAATTAAAGATGTCAGACAATTACTGGTCAGATTTTTTAAGCTCATTGCTAATTTTGTGCTTTATGCAGATGTGGTGGCATTGATTTGTTCTTTCACCTTGTTGCCAGGATAGACTAAGATGCTATCACGAAGCATTCTCATTAATTTTTTTCTGGTTCCCCCTTGCATTGTTCTAAGTATCACTTTACAGTTTCTAGTATTAGCATAGCATAGTATTTGTCCCTGCCACAAAACATTAGCTTTCAAATTATAAAACAGAGGCTGAAAGATGCATATGAACCGGCTGGCAGAAATGGACAAGGAAATAATGTGACTGGTATTACTGGTGGGCCTGTTATGCAGAGGGATAACAGAGTTGGAAGAAATGTTAAGAAAGAAAATTAGTTGGCTTTGGGGATTTTTATAAGAAATTTCTTTGAAGGAGATAAAAGTAATTTCTGTGTTTAGAAGCAGTTAATGGGACACTAAATCCCATGAGCTGATACTAAACCCAGTAGGGCTGGTAGCCACTTGTGAATAAATGCCCTCCCAGAATTTAAGAATTGTGGATAAAAATTGTTTTCCATCTTTTAAAGAATATTTAGACAACTACTTTTTACAGATTGTAGGTTCAAAGAAAGGAGGCCTTTTGCCCATGAGGTTTTAGAAGTGATCCTAGCATTCTTGTGATCCTTATTTTACATATTTTCTCACTATCCTTGGAAAAAAGCAACGGAAGTTTCTGCAGAAGTTTTTTTTGTGTGTTTGCAAAGTCTGCCATCTTTTTTGAGATGTTGGCACGTTATCTGATAGAAGGAAAATAAATTAAAATATCACTTCAAAGAGCAGCACGAAAAAAGGCTGAGTAAGCTATAGAACACCCAAATGTTGTTGTTTTTTTTTTTTTTTTTTACTGCTTGTTAATTATAGTTGGAATTAATAGAAATGACAGTTCAGGTTTTACTTCTGTGTTTTTCGCATCATTTTCTGTGTCTTTATCAGGTCTGATTAGCATTGAGCTCACTTAAAAATACTTATTAGGGTTTTTTAACGTAGTAAGGAGTAAATAGCTGTATGAGTACTGTGTACTGGAAGAGGAGAGAATTAGGATACTGTGCCAAGAAAGGGCAAGTACTGGATGCATTTCATGGGTGCAGTAAAACAGCACTCAGTGCTGAAGCAGTTAACAGTACTGGCACTTAGGGCTTTTATAATTAGGCACTGGAGATAAAAGGGATGTTGCCAAGGCTAGTAGGCCTAAAATTAAACCAACCAGCTGTGTTTCGGTTTCAGCACATGTGAACGTGACGCAGGTGCGAGATGCACTGTCTTTCAACTCTTTCTCCACAGCCCACTGTGCTCTCTATTAGAATCTTGCTCTTTTACTATTTCTGGAAGCAGAATTCTCGTTATTATGAAACAAAGAAGATAAACAGATGAAAAATGGCATGAGCCCCAGTAAATGCTGCTGCATAGACAGTATGGAGAGAGATGCAGTGGAAAACTGTTTCCTCTATTCTGCTGAAGCTGCTTAGGAACCTAACATTGTTTGTACCTGTTACCAAATTATTCATAAATGGAAAATATATAAACAGCTGCAGAACCAGAAATCCTTTCTATTCCATTCTGCTTAAATAGCTTTGACATTAGCACTAGCTTTTTTTTTTTTTATGTATTCTCACTCTCTCTTTCTGTCTTGCTCTCTGTGGACAAGTAGATCTTCCATTCCCTTGAGTGCAGGAGGCCAGCCCCACTGGAAGAATGGAATAGGTTTTCAGTCAAGGATTTAACTACAGCTGCATGGCATTAAAGTAATTGAGATCTCAATTCCCTTTCATTGTTTTGGTTTTGTTTTTATTATTTGTTTTGTTTATGGGGGACATTTTGTTTTGTTTTTCTGGGGACTTTTAAGCTTCTTCTGTAGGCACTTGTGCAAAGGCTGTAGAGCACTGACTGCATTCATTGTTGAGACTGAAAGTTTAGCTGCACCCTTACCCATCTCACAATCATAGGAGTACTTCAGTGCCTGTTTCTGTTATCTTCCCTGAACACATGCACAAAAATATCTATTGATTCCGGCTTTCTCTGGGATTCACTTTAACTTGAATAATTTAGAAACTGTCCTCTGAAATTCAGGAGACTGAAGTGAACCAGCCTTCATCTCAGCTTGTCTGTCACCTTAGCACACTGACCATGGTAGTTGCCAGTCAGATTCCTGCTACTGCAGCTGCTTTAAAGAGAAGGGAATTGGGTCACGAAGCCTCAGGTGGGTTCCTTCCCATGGGGACAAGTGAGCTGTTTTGAGCTTTCCTGGCTGGGCCAGGACTCAATAGAGCTGCAGAATCCTCAGACAGGTTCTGTAAGAGTCTTAGGGAGGGCAGATGTTTTTCTGAAAATTGTTGCCCTTCAGGAAGATGTCAAGGAGGTATAAGCACCCTTCTGCAGGGTTTTTGGCTATGGAGGGGGCTGGTTTCTGTATAAGTTTTATTTCTCTGGTCTAGTTACTTGAAGAGTCTTCTGCTTAAAAAGGTGAGTGTTCATATTTATATTCTGGTCAAATTTGGCCTTTTTGTTTTTAGAGTTTTAAAGAGGCTTTTGGTCTTCTTAGGGAAAATTTGTTCTAGAAAGAATTCTATATGAAGCTACCGTGTAGCACAGCTGAAGTAGGGTATAAAAACAAAAGAAAGCAGCTTATATTTAATTTAAAGGAAAATAAGGATCAAAATAAGTTGTTTGGGTTTTTTATTTCCATTAAAATAAAAAGTTTTTATTGCTCTAAAAGCTAAGGTTTGTACACAAAGCAAAACTCTTAACCCTACCACCTCAGTGAAAAATTAGTATCTAAGAGGAGCTGAAGTTAAAGCAAGTTGTGCTTTTATACTCCTTGCAAGTTCAGGAGCGGCTCTAGCTGAGATGGGTCATGCTCTCTTCGTGCTGGAGAGGCAGCTGTGTTTCTCTGCTTGTATGTTTAGTCCTTCCCATCTCTTTGGCTTTGGCCTAACTGATATTGCAGAAACTAAGAAAACTGGAGTTCCAGCTGTTTGCACTTCCCAGAGCTTGTTCCCTTCTTGAGTTATATTCCCCACTGTTCTTATTTCCACTGTTGTGTGACCTCTTTTATGGTACTACTTTTTTTGTGCACAGGACCCAATTTAGGTTGAGTGGGGCTTTCACAAAATCTGGTAACTACAGAAAACAATCCTACTAAATGGCCCAAGTTTTTTTCAACTCTTAGTATTAAGAGCTGTAGTAGTACTCATTTTACACTGAGCTGTAAAGTTCATTCTGGGTAAGGTGAAGAAGTCACCATTCTTCCCATTATGAATTTGCCCCATTCTTCCCATTATGAATTTGACATGTTGTGTCTCAAACAGCCCTTACTCTCCCCTGTGGTAGGAATGATGGGTTTTTCTCTAGAGTTGTGTGAAACCACAAATGGGGACACTGTTTTGGTCATGAAGTGGTATAAGTCACTAAACTTAGCTTTGTTCTGAATTATGTTTTTGCCTTGAGAGAAATTATCCACCCTGAGCAGTCCCTCCAGCACCCAGCAGTGAGTCAGTTTGGGCAGGATTTGAAGATGGATTCCTAGCCAGCTGCAGGTGATTAGAATGCAGCTGCTGGTGAAAGCATCCAGTGCTTTTGTGTGTTTTTTCTTTAGCTCTTGATGCAGATCACCCGTTCTGTGTCTCTTTCTTTGACAGTATTATGGGTAAGTATACCCGTAGACTAAGCCTCTTCAAACTGAGGCTCTCTCTTTCTCTCATATGTATCTGGTAGAATTTTCAATAGTATAAAACCAAGTTAGGAGTAGTAGTCCACAAAAAACCGAAGATTCAAGGGTTGTATCTTCACAACGTTGGCATGCTGCCAGCCTGTTGTAAACATTTTGTACCATACCTTGTGAGAGCCAGCTGTAAAGGTTTTCTGGAAAAAACTCTATGTTTTTTAAAGTAAGTATTTTAAGCTTATGTTGAACTTGGGATTTCCTCTTCAGAACTAGCCTTCAGGAGGTAAGTGCATTGGTCTGGAAGTGGGGACAGACAAAGAACAAAAATAGAGAATTATTTTAAAACCACAGTCTTGTCTGATCATGTGGCAACAAGGTTAGAGTTCTTCACAATATCTCCCTCATTTCCTCTGCTAATTATAGCTGTAATAATCTAATAATTGTAAGGTTCACCTGATAGAATTACATTTCCTTTTGGACAGTTGCATAATTGCCAAGCAAACATTTTTCATACATTAATTTGTTTTTTTCTTTTTGTTTTCTTTGAGTTTGGTTTCCTTTTTATCTTTTCCCCATCTTGCACATTAACTTGACAAATACTATCACTGACAGAGCTAGAAAACATTCCAGAGCATTTCTCATGGTGTTAGCTTTCTCATGGATTCCTACAGTTCGTCTTTGCTTTCAGACCCACACAAACACAAAATTTATGAAATTTATGACAGATTATGCCAGGGACCACTGCCAGTCATTAAACTTAATATATGGCACTTTCAAATCATACAATTTTTTAAAAAAATACCCCAGCAATCTGCAAAGCATTTGGAAACTGCATGCTGTTCTATGCCATTTCCAATTTCAATTTCTCAGATGTCTATTTTATCACAGATTATATTTGGGTTTTGGGATTTGTTATTTAATAATAAGTAACAGCAAGCTTAACAAGTGCATTTGTAGACTGTACAAATTAAATCAGGGAAATTTCACTTCCCAGAAACTCCTTAGTCTTTCAGTATGATCTTGATGAAAGACATTGTTGTGCTTTGGTGCTCTGTGTGTTGCAACATATGCTATTATGGTTGCTATCAGTATCACAATGAAATTATTTAAACAATTTCCTAAACTCAAGAAAATGCAGATGTATAAAAACTGCCCAAATTGAGAACCAGTTCCTCTGCTGGAAAAAAAAAAAAGTTGTCACTATTGCATAAATTAATTTCTTGTTTATTATTACATTGCAATTCATTAATGTTCTGGTCTTCCATTGAGGTAGCTTGTGTAGAAAAGCACATGAAAATAATGCAAATATTTATAAGAAAAAAATAGTAATGAAATTGAAGTTTAGCACATTTATTATTTCATGTTTTTCTGTTTTTATAAACGTTGCAAACATGGGGCAAGGGAAGTTTTAAGGAGAAAAAACCAGAAATTTCAACACACTGCTTTTTTGACTGCTATTTTAAACTAAATTTTCGGGATTGCTTTTTGTTTTTCCTCATGTACTATATCTGTGCTGCAAGCAGAGTGTTTGACTCCATTTACAATATCAATGTTTGTATGTATTGTGAACATCCTGAGTATCTTGACAAAAAACTCTCCACAAACTTAGAATAAAAGTGTCTTTTAATTGTAATAATGCAACAAAACAGTTATGTTAATATTTCCAGGAGACAAGAAAAACATAGGGATAGTCTCAACTGATTACCCTTACAATGAGATTTCTGTAGCAGTTTCCACAGATTGGAGGACTGGCCATTTTAGCGTTTTGCAGTCCTTTCAACAAATGACTGCCTTCCAACAGTGTATATGAGTATTAATTATTACAGGGTTGTAATATTAATGTTTGACAATACCAATATTAATATTCATAATAATGTTGTTATAAATAATAATTATTACAGGGTTGTAATATGAAAATTTGAAAAGTCATTAATGAAAAGCGATGTAGCAAATATACTTTTGATTGAAATAAACCCTCCTAATTCAGACTTTTAAATGTATTTGTATCTTTAACTTGCAGAATATATGGAAACAGGAAATGCAAGTATTTCAGAGGAATGTCCACTGGAATGTGCAGAACATCAGTCCTGCGTTTTGTCCCCAGAAGTTCCTCCGTCTCCAAAGGCTAAAAGTAAATACATGTACTCTGTGAATGCAAAAGCTGTACTGAATTTCTCTTTAATATTAACATTTATACAAACTTACAAAGTGGAAAAAAAATTAAGAAAATCATTGATGTCAAGTATGGGTTTTTTTCCTACCATGAATCCCCTATCTTGACTACATACACTGTAATCCGTGTCATATAGAAAAGCAAGGAACTGTATTCTCAGAAATGACAAGCTACTAATGGATTACAAGGTACTGCATTGTTTGATCTGAAATATTTTTCATTTATCTGACCTTATCCATTGCATAATCAAGTAAAACAAAAATACTAAATATGTTGTAATACTCTGCAGATCTTGTTTGCATTTGGGTTAAAAATTGAATTTACTTTATCTTCCCCAATGCGTGCATCTAACAATTGTTTCACATTTGGAAGCCTCTTTCAAAGGTCACAAATGTACTCCTCTTCCATTTGTCTTCTAACACAGCTTTCATACACTGTAGCAGTCACTTGTGTGCATGTGCTTTCATTTTATGTTCTGATTCACCATTTCCACACCACAATGACTAAAACAGGACGTTTTCTGACTGTGGTGTCTTTCATGAAAGTCATCCTCCTGTAGAACCAAACCTGACTTCTGCCTTCAGTAATCATCCAGAATGAATGCAGTTGACTGCTGGCAAATCACTGAGTCTGTCCTTGGTTTTGTGTGTGAGTTGTGTTATTTTGCTTAGTAGTGATTTTTTTTAGTGTTTGTTGGGGTTTTTTGGTTGGGTTTTTTTGATCTTTTTTTTAACATGTTCTTTTTTTCTTTAACATGTTCACTGGGAGAGTTTTTATTCATGAGAGAATGAAGCTTTCTGATGCATGTCAGGTTATGATCTTAATGGTAATAGTGAACAAATGCTGTAATTCCAATAATATTTCCCATTGGGGTACTTAACACATATGTGGTGTGTGAAGATAAATAGTTCCTTTGAGATTACCAGGATTGTGAAGCCAACTGTGCAATAGAAATGTCTGTCCTGAAATTAAGGAGCAAATATTTTTAAAATATGTTTTACTTTTTAACAATAAGGTCATGATCTCACATTCCTTATTTCCTCGTAGAAAGTATAAATAATGTAAAACATGCTAGGTGGCTTTTGTGTAATGTGATACTAAAGGAGATAAATCGTACTTGATCATGCTTCCCATCCATCTGTCTGCCATTCACTGACAATCTAATTTCAGATAATTTAAACCAACTTGGGAAGAGGGACAGCAGTATCAATTACTTTTCTGTGACTTTCATGAAAACAGGGAGATGCATAGAGGCAAAAGACCCTAATTGGTACCTACCCTGAAAAAAATAGGCAAAACCTATCTTTTATGTATTCTGGCTGCAATCAGCCAGTCAACTAGTGCACTCTACCCAGATCAGTCCAATTTTGTCACACAGAACTCGTTCTTGCCCAGTAAGAAAAGCTGCAGGCCATATGTGGGAGAATGTGGGACTGGGGACATGAACATAGTTCTGTAGGAAGCAGTAGTTCTGGTTCTTTATAAAAAAATCACTGTATCATGATTTTGGAATAGTTTTTGATATTTAGGTATTTTACTTCCAATTTTTAGTTATAATATTAATCTGGAATAATTTCAATTTTATAATTAAAAAGCAGAATATAAATAAACCCAGTTATAATTTTGCTTAATTTACAAGTTTTGCTCAAAGCTACCCTGGACTAAATGTAGCAAGAGTTTGGAAAGCAAAATTTCTGTTAAATTTTAAAAAGCAATTAAATGCTTTTAATTGACAACTTCTAGTCTTGTCTCTGAAAATTTTGATAATAACTGGCCATAGTTAGTCTTTAAATATATTTTTTGAGTATTTGTGTTTACTTAGCATAGCAAACAGTAACTATGAAAAAAATGAAATAAACAGGGCTCTAGACCAAGCGGATAGAGTTTTATCAGTGGATTGTGTAGTTACGTGAGTGTACTTAAATCTGTTTTATGTATGCTGAGCTTAATATGCTCACTCTGTTTTTCCTTTTCAGCATTTTATTTCCAAAGATGGGGTAACATGGAAGCATCTATATTTTATCAAGTCTAAGCACTGCAGTTTCCACCAATATGACTGTCATAAACCTAGTTAACAAGTGGGGTTTCTTACTTGCTCCTGGAAACTCTTGGCCTTTTTCACTTTTCATTGCTGTTACTAAAGGTAGCTGTGTAACACACACACAGTGCATAATCAGAACCCAATGTGGTTGATCATAATGTGTTGCTTTTCAGTCTGTGGAGGCCTCGCTGCTGTCAGTGGATTGTTTGCAGAATGGTTAGCACTCAGTGTGATTCTAGTACTTATTTCTACTGCTGTTTCCAATAGTGGTCCTCAGTGTAGACATAGAAAGCGTATTGTCTTACTGTTCTGGTAGAGTTCTTTAGTTAAGAAATGTGATAAATTAAGGAGAAAATATGAAACACAATGCAGAATGCACTAAATGTGGGTTTCTGATAGACTGCTGTAGGAAGGCACGTTTTAAGTGTGTTTGGGTTTGCCCAGTATATTCTTCCACCATTCCATGTAATCCCAGGAGAGTGAGCAAGAATTATTCATAAAGCATAGCTGCTTTGATGAGGAAGATATGCATTCTTAGTCACTTACAGTTTACAGAGCTTATGTAGTGCATTAATTAATTACGGCAGCAAACCTGAACCTGATGTGGAGCATGGGATATTGATCTTGTATGCGTGTATAAACTTTCCTTTCCTGGATTAATTTTACATTCTTGAATACTTACTATTTATATGGATTTTAAGGATTAGAAAACATAGAAAGGGTAAGTATATATTCATCCTAATTAAATGCAAGGTATAGGGCAATGCAGAAGCATGTAGATTGCCTCAAGCAAATTCCTAGCCTGGAACAAGATGCTATTATTTTTGAGCAGAGAATGGTGCATGAAGATCATTGTTTAGAGGATAAGGTATGGAAAATAACAGATAATAAAGTTTAAAGAATGTGCATTCCTTTTTAGGCATAAATTACCCTGATATTCTAATTACTGACTAATGGTGTGTCTGTTTTTAAAGGTGAAGCTGTGACTGGAGAATTATCAAAGCTCTTAGATGAAATCAAATTGTGCCAAGAAAAGGAATACTCTTTTGAAGATCTGTCTCATACACTATCAGACCATTATCTGGAAAATTTTAGTAAAGTATCAGAGGAAGATCTTATGACCAGTGGAAGCCAAACCAAGCTTAATGTAGTAAGTAAGATGGGATACAAGGACAATGTATTCAGTTACATCTGATTTATTTATAGCACATTCAAGAAAGAAATAATAAAAGAGTGAGAATAGTACAAGATTAACATTCTAATAAAAATATAATATGTGCTTCTTACAGATTTAGAATGTAATGTTCACTTCATTTCTCAAAGGTATTGCTTACCACACCTCAGAATGGATTTTTATGTCACCACTAATACATTCAGGTTACTTGTTTTGAGCATGGTGAGGGCAAGGAAGGGGTTTTTTTGTGAAATCAGTGGAGATCAGTATGTTCAATACTCTGCTGAATACTAAATGTTAACAGAATCTGATCAGATACGCCCCCAAAAAAAAACAGCTAAACATCCTCAGTTATTTTTCTTCTACATTGTATTACTATATAGCTTTCATGGTAGCCTAATGGTATAGAAGATTGTCTCTAATACAGATAATTGTGGTTGTGATACTTCAGTGATTTCCAACTACAGCTGAAGATAACTTCATTGCTACTAATATTATGAATAAAGTACTCTAGGATTCATTTTTTCTTTGCTTTAACAAGGCTTTGCTGCTTTTTTTTTTTTTTGTAATTGAATTCCTCAGTAGGTTTCCTGGTTTCAGGTGGTTTAGGCTTCAACTTAAACCATGACACTAAATAAATGTGATTGCTCAGGGAATAAAGCAGAGGACAAAGAAAAACTGCTAAGTTCTAAATTTCAGTTAACATTTTTTGTAAGTTAAGAAAAAATATGCTCACTTATGTGAGGAAAACCATGGCAAGTTAAAGACTTTCATGTTTTGGCAGATTTATTATGACATATATAGACAAAATGAGATTTACAAAGATCCATAGCTACCCTGAAATGCAGTAGATATTTTTGTAAAGTCCTTCTAGATGTTTGAATGTTTAGATACATAACTCATATTGAACTCAATTTGAACAAGATACTAATCCCATTTAATCATTTTTAGACCCTTGTCTAGTGTCTCTCTGAATTTAGGTGCTAACTGCTATTTAAATCTTCGCAGCTGCTGTTTTGCAGAAAATGTATTCTATATAAATCTGTCTGCTCAGACCTAAATGAAGTACAATATGAATAGAAAGTATTCAGACACTAAATCTGTAATTTCCGTGACGGGGAAATATAAAGGTAAATTAGGCAATATATTTTTTTAGATATTTCATATATTTTATATTGAACTAGATGTGGAAACAAATCTTCAAAACTGGGGACTGTTTGAAACATTTTATGGTGCTTTCCTGCTGGGGTATCCAGCTTTTCTTTTAGAGAAAACTGTAGTCAGGATGATGGGTGTGCACTCCCAACATGAAGTTAGGATGGAGGGCAGAATATGTTTTCCCCTGCAGTAAACCCAGCTATACAGATCTGTATGGAGAGGGCTCTTTGCTGTGACGTGAGATTTTCCTGTTTGTTCTAAAGCATCCATTTCATTTTTTAATGTATTTTAGGATTATTCAATCTGTTCAGTTGCTACCTGGCTGCCTTGCATAAAAAAAATGAAAGTCGCTTCCATTTTTGACACATCTTTTAATTTTGGCCAGGTGTTGCCTTCCCTTTGTGTTTCGGCTCCCTGGGTGATATGAAAATCCACATGCTCTATAAGGGGCCATGAAAGAGTAATTGGGAAGAAGCACTAAAGTGAAGAGATATGTTTAACTCTGAAAATGATTGCAAAGGTCAATGCTGCCAAACTGCTCCGGGGGCAGGACCAGCAAGTGTAGTCAAGGAAGATGTGTGACATTACAGTGATGATTGAAGAAACTTAAATGAATATTTATGTATAAGAACATGAAGATACAGAAAGAAAGAAGTGAAGATGTATATAGATGTGGAGAGTCAGAAATAGATTCCTTGGATATGTATTAAAGAGAGATTCTGCTGCTTTTTCTGACTTAAGTTTTCCCCTCCGTGGGAAACTTCTATAAGAATCCTAATAAGTTGAGCGGGTTCTTATCTGTTTGCATTTATTCATCTCATGTTTGCTTCTACTACACATGCCAAGACCCTTTGAAAGTATGGGCAGCACAGGGCACCCTATGGAGTCTGGCTGGAGCACAGACTATTTCTGCCTGCTGGACTGAGTGCTGTCTTTCTTGGTTACCAGCTCCAACGGAGGGCTAGAACCACACCTGGTGTGCTTCCACAAAGGAACAGTTACTTCAGGTTCATATCCGCAGATTTTTCCTAACTTTCATTGCTGGCTGTGCTGACATCAGCTCTGAAGAAGGGTAGAAGTTAGCTCCCTGTTAATAATGTGTTAGGTGGTGTCATTTCCTGAGCTAATGTCGATGACTGTTGAAAGCTTTTCAAGTTCATGTAGTTCAGCAATCTGAAAAGTTTCCAAATCCCAAGTCATGCCACTTTGTGACCCTTAGGGAGATTCTGCAAAGGCACTGGCTGCTTGGAGACATCTGAATTTTTTGCATCATGCTATTGTTCAGAGAAATAGGGAGCCAAGACTGGGGAATTTCTGATTTGAATAGTAACTTGTGGATCATAAACTTAGGAAGCTGGAAAAAGGAGCATCAGGAGCCACCTCCTGAAGATAGCATAGGCTTGGGAAAGAGAAGGTATCAGGAAGCAGAGTGTATTTCAAAGCATTTTTTTTTTAACAATTGCCTCTTTTCAGGAGGGACAAAACTGCTGTGACTAAATGAGGTTATGGTTGATTTTGGACTGCAGAAAGGAGTGTCTGTCTACCCAGAATGCACAGCCTGGAATTCTGTCCTGAATTTTAACTGCCAACCTCTGTTGTTGGAACAGTGGGGCTCACAGTTTTTGTTTAGTGTAAGAGTAGTGTGAGTGCCTGTTTTTTAATACAATAACTTGACAGTAAAGGCTTCATCTGGAAAAGTGGTGCTCAGTTCTGTCCATGGCATAGGGGTGAGTTTCAACATTGGTTTTATAGTCTCCCAGATAAAGTACGGATCATCAGGCTGTGATCCCTTCTAGTATTGTTTCTGCATTGTACAGCCACTGGAAAAATACCAGTGCAATCTTGGATGCCTTGTTCACAGGCACATTCTCTCCCTTTTCTGGTCTTAGGCATCTTGCATGGTTTGTTACTCAATGATACAGCACTTGTAGAATTCTATATTTTATTTGGAAGAAGTGAGTTGGAAGTCTTTTAGGTCAAGGATGGAACTGAATCCATTCCTCCCTTTGCTGTGTTATTAGACAGGTAGTCATCCAAGAACATAACAAGTTGTTCTGGAATGTTTGTAGTAAGGAACTGCTTCTTTTCATCAAATTTTGCATTGAACACAATACATGTTTTTATTACGTTATATGTTTCTATTGGCCAGGTGTGTGATTTGTGACAAGACATTAAAACCCCAGAGATTTATGTGCTTACAGTATTTTCAAGTCAAATAGGAAGCAGAGTTTGCACATCTCTGAGGTTAGTTTAAAAAAAAAAAAAGAAACTGATTGGTTTAGTTTTCCAAGTTCCAAATTACTAATCCCATGGAGGAGCTGACTAGGAAAATTGATGGTGAGGATTTTGGGGGCTGGAAGGCATAACGTCTGGGAGAGGGAGAGTATAATGGAGCAGTAAGTAGAAGTAAGGACAGTAACAGTAGACCCATAACGTAGACATGAACAGGAAGAGATCTGGAGATGATTGAAAATGTCCCCAGAGGATGCTTCCCCTCCAAAAGTTGAAAGGGGAACTGTGACAAAAGAACAGATTGTCTTAGCTTCCTGAATGGGAGGGAATGATTAATGAAGAGGGAGGAAAAGACTGAATGCTGAACAGCAGAAAGTCAGATGAGAGTAAGTTAATGTTATCGTTCAATTTGAAGGGTACATTATTAAGGATAAACTAAAGGAAGTCAAAGCTGCACTGGAAATGTCATAATTTAAAGGTTTTCTTTTGCCACTCTGGCTGTGTTTGGCGTGCTGTTGTGCAAAATATTAATGCCACCTTTCTTAGTCTGCCTTTACCAGTCATTAAAACATGTCCATTACAACACAGCATGCAATGAGCCCCTATTCATTGCCTCCACAAAATTAAAGGCCAGATTGAACACAGTTTTGCAATTCTACTTCAGGGAGAGCTCAAAAAGGCTTTCATACAGCTATGCATCATTTTAGTTGTAATTCCCAGTATTTCTTAATGATTTGTATGCTGGGTGGAGTTGATGGTCGATTAATAGATTTGTGCCTCCAGTTCCTGTCTTTGTTTTTCCCATTTTGGTCACTGTAACTTGAACTTTTTAGTTGACCTATGTATGCAATGGCATGGAAAGCACTTACTGGTGCTGCCCAGGCAAGCTTTGGAAGCTTTATACTTGTCTATTCTTCAGTGCTGACATATTACAGTTTTTCTTTGTTCCCTAGATAAAAATCTTGCAAAAAAACTAGAATTTGATTGTTCAGCGAGTCAGAAAAGCAAAATGTGCTTCAAAACATATTTCAGAAAACATGGAGTGGGAAAAAATATAATTAAGTCCTTGATTTTTATCACAGTTCATTTGAAAAGGTGTTCATCCTTTTCAAGATGAATTAAGTGTGATTGCAGTTTCAGGTTTGTTTTTTTAAGTATAATTAAAAAAAAATATTTATATTCCAATAGATGGCAGTCTGGTTCAGTAATTTCAAGAACAAAAGCAACCATCTTATATAAGATTTTTCTAACGTTTTTCATGGCTGTGTTAAAATTGTGTGTTTTAACACAGTTGATAGTCCAAACAGCTTCAAAATGAGCACCTTAAATTCCTCTAGCAGAAAAATGTATGGAACATCATGACATACATTTAAACTAC
The DNA here is from genome assembly GCF_036417665.1 of Passer domesticus. Taxonomy (NCBI): domain Eukaryota; kingdom Metazoa; phylum Chordata; class Aves; order Passeriformes; family Passeridae; genus Passer; species Passer domesticus. The sequence continues at coordinate 44,773,513 of NC_087478.1, read as the reverse complement.
AAACTAAAACATTGGGACTAAATTTAGAAGTGTATCATGGCAAAGAGGTTACACACCAAGCATGCATTCAAACGATCTGTGTGAGTTGAACAGCAAGCAAGACAATTTAAACAGGTATAATGTACAAAGCAGGGATGCAGAAAAATTAAGTGTGTCAGGAAAATGAACAGAAGACTGTCAAAGTGTGTATTGTGAGAATCCTGAGCTCCCACAAGAAAATTGCTTTAGATTCCTCTGTTTGTGGCATTCAAAGATCATTACCAGTTTCTTGTCAGATGTGAGATTCCTGTGTATGTATTCGTGTCAGGACAAAGTATTTTAGTTGTATTATTAAACCCAGAAACACACCATCTGTATTGCAATGTATTTGCAAATTGTGTTCCTTAAAAAAACAATATCAGAAAATAAAAGTATGGGCTTTTTGTACATGTAAGAAATTCATATGGATTTCAAAGAGTATTTGACTTTTTATCTGCTTTGGACAACCTGTGACTGCAAAACAAAAAGTAGGGGTTAAGATCTTCTCCACTTGCCTCTGTGTGTATATATACATTTGCTAGACATACATGTTGGAAACAATAAATCTCAGACTTTTTTTCATAAACTTGATGTTTTATTTGAAAAATATTTTTCTAAAATTCTCTTAAAAAGGCTTCATCTTTATTCAAAAGTTTATTTCTGTCCTTATTTTGAAAAGTGTTGTTTTCTTTTCATGTAGAACCCATAAGTATTCCATATTTTTTGCAAATGCCTGAGATTTTTTTTTTAACAAAAACCAATTTTAAAATGTGCCACTTCAATAGAACTGAGGCACCAGATTGAAGTATATTCTTCAGAACAGTCTCTTTAATCTTGTGTAGTAGGTGGATGCATGCAATGTTTGCTTTTACATTTATGCTGTTGTGTTCAGAAGCATAATAAAAAAGTGTTATTGATTTTCAAGTGCAAATGCAATATCTTACTGTCTTTGGATTTGTGACACAAGTTTAGATTAAAGAAAGAGTTCTTGAGAGACTTCTGTGTTCTTAAAAGCAGAGTATGTGTTAAAGGATTTTGCTTGATTACATGGCATAAATACTGAGAAACTTAAGATGCCCCTGATTTTATTTTTTTTTTAAACTGAAGGTAGTAAAACCATGTAGTAACTGCACTACAGAGGGATTTCACAGAAGTGGCAGCAGCATATCTGTTTAAATTTAATGTGGTTATATAATAGGTAATAAAGGCTGGCAGCAGTAATTTAAATTTAAACATGAGGAAAGGTTCTGTGTAGTCTCAGGGAAAAGATTTGGATTTCATCACAGGCATATAAATGTCAGTTTCTGCTGAATTCTGTCATCCAGAATTGGAAGTTGATACTTGCGCATGTTGAGAGAGTGGAAAAAATATACGTAAAAACATAACATTGCTGGAAACAGTGAAGGTACATATTCAAAGATAAAATTTTTACTCTCATGTCAGAATATCAAGGATATGGGGCTATATAACAGCAATAAAACTATAATTGTGTCTGGTTTATATCTAAGAAGAGATTCAAAATCAAAGAATTATGTGATTTTGAAAGAAGTTGACTAAGAGAATATATTATAGTGGGTAAAATTTATGCATGGTTTTTCAGAAGTCAGTTATTCTGATTAATTTTTTTTTCTCTAAGGAAAACCACTTTTTTTATTAAAAGCACACCATTTTTTATTATTTTACAAAGTAATAATCTCTAGAATTTGTTGAAGAATATCAAAGTCAACTGTTTAGTCATATTGTTCCAGAATACTATTTTGGTTTTTACTTTTAATATAACAAATAAATAATGGCTGGATTGAAATATAATAGCTAAGAGTGACCAAACATGCTCGAGTAAAATAATTGCTTTCTTGAGCCTTAAAAACACCACACACTTGCATGCATTATTGAGAAAGGGATAGAAAATTTCACAGAAAAATGATGATGAGCAAGCCAGAAGTATGTACAATGACTTACTAATGAGGATACAGTAAAAACACCTTGCAGAACAATTTTGGTTCCTTATTCATTAGGGAATAGTAAGATAATCAGGCCTGATTGTATGGGGCTTCAAGGACATAAACAGATAAATTTTAAATCATTTAATATAATAAAATTTGGTGAATATGATAGTAAAGCTTCAATGAATTTTGCAGGTATTTATGATGTATTAAAAAAAAGGAAGAGAATTGTATTGAGTAGTGTTTGGAAGATTGTTGCTTTACTAAATTCCTTTTTTATGATAGTGTTAGATAATTTAAGTATTACCAAATTCTGATGGTGCAAGAATTTTGTATTAATTTGCTCTTTCACCCAGTTCAGTTATGAATGCTATTTTGCAAGCATATACTGACTCTTATTTCTATGGTAAGTACAAGTATGAAGGCCATGTCTCCCAGGATATGTAAACATAACTTTTTGAGATTCCCTTGCTGGAAAGATCTACCCACACCCTGAAGATATGATTATATAACTTTAAAAATTGATTTTAAAAGCTACCACCCAACTAAAAACCATCTGCTACTCCCAATTTCTAGTGCACACAGTAGTATTTCCCACTGAGAACTGTTGCTGCTGCTACATTTTTCATTAGATATTTATGATGGGACATCCAATAACAAACATTCACTTGGTCAACATGGAATTACATACTTTCCATAAACTGCTTTACAAAATGATTTCTAAATTCTGTTTAAATATGAGCTGGTGATTACAAAGAAGCAGAAGGAAACCAACTGGATACAATTTTTTTCCCCCTCTTTTCGGCTACCTAGTGAAGGAGAGTTCAGATATTCTAAATGTATCCTTTCCTAACCTGTGTTCTGTAGCTATTAAAAAAGATTATGTTCTGTATCTGTAGGTTAGGCTATGCTTCAGCCCAGTGTTGTGAAAATTTATGTTAGAGGGGGCCTAATAGGAGCTATGTGGAACTCTACACAGAATAATTTGCCTGGTGTCATGCTTCACAGCCGAGTGAATTAGCCTGCAGCTCCCTGCTGCTGTGATTTTGGGTAGAAAGATTGCTAGTCAATCCTCCAGTGAGCTGCACAGACCTAGCCTGTGAGAAAGCCAGTGCTTGTTTAAGAATATAAAATCTCAAAACATGACAACACTTAGTATGATTTAAACTACATGGAGTTAAGTATAACTAGGGGAATGTGCTGGCCAAACCACATTTAGTCTGCATTAAAAGTACCTGCTCTTTTTTCCTCTAGAATGATTTTCTGGAATATTTAAGAAGTCTGTACAATTATGTGTCTGTGGCAAATTGCTTGACTATCAGGTGCTAGCAGGAAAATAGCTTACAGATAAATGCATCTCTCTGAATGCTGTTATGTGTTTAGCTTGCAGTATGGAAGCCTAAAGGTATCTAATCCTTTTTCTCCAGTCTGTCACATTGTTTACCACCATGTAAAACCCTGTATTGCTGTTTTGCAGAATGTGTGCTCTAGACAAAGGCATTTTCTCTTATTGGCTGAGTATATGCTTCCATTTATTCTTATATAGTAAAATCTGATAGAGTAGAAAAGAACAAATGCTTTGTGCACACCCTCCATAATTTGCAATGTTTCAGGCTTGTTATTTCTTAAAGCTTTCTTTTCCCCGACTAAGTAATCTTAGCATTTTCTTATTTTGTATGTAAGTCTTTCCATGCTGCCAAGCACTTTCACTTGCCCTGCTGTGGACCCTTTCCTCTCAGCTGAATCTTTTACATAAGGATCTTGGATATGGGTTTAGAAATTTTCCATATAAAGTAATTATACTACAAGCTTTTCAGATCAAAGAGCTTGTTTGTCTTTATGGCTATAAAGCTGTGTGCAAATTTGGGGTGCTGTGGCAATGATTAGTAAAATTTTGTCTACTCAAAAATTCTGTTTGATAGCTAGGTTTTATTAAATTGACTACAGTAGATTATTTTTTTACAAGGACAATTTTAGTTCAATACTGAGCACATGTGTAGAGTCATCTCTGTTTCATTATACTTAGATGAACACCAGAGATATCTACTAATCTCAGTAGGATTAGCCAAGATATGAGGACTCTATCAGAACTGATCCTGAAATCATCTTCTCAATATGAAATATATTTGCTTGCATTAAATATCTTTTTATATGTTGCTCAGTGCTTTAGAGAACCTTCTTTCTCATCTGTGCTTCATGATTTTTTTTAACATTCCTGAGCTGCCTGTGCCATTGTGCCACTGTTGCCAGTGCTGCACAGCAGAACCCCTTCTCTTCCATTTCTTTTGGTACCCTCAGGGTCCATCATCCTAAGAATATTCAGTAGTGTACAACACAATGTCCATTCTTAAGCTGCAGTCTCCAGATTAATTTGGGACCTTTCAAAAGAGTTTCAGTCACTTCTGGAGAGCAGAATGAGAAGATAATACCATGAGATTTCCACACAGACAGGTGACTTTTTTAATGTTAACATCAATTCTCTCTTTTGATATTATTATAAAACCAGGCTGTCAGGAACACTAAGTTATTGGTAACCAGAGGTGCACTGACCTTCCTTAGAAGTCTGTAAAAAAAAATAATTCTGTCATGGACTCCTATCCTTCATTTCCTTTAGGTTTCTCCTCTCCTCAGACTGTCGTCTGGTGTTACAGTCAGAGTCACATTTTCAGATTCTCCTTCACAAGAGAACAAAAAGTTCTTTTCATTTTCCTTGGTCTTCTCAAAACACAGTTTCTGCCTATGTGATTTACAGCATCACCAGTAGGAATGCTGATACTCCAAAGGCGTATTGGTTTATCACATTTGAGCAATTGAGTATGGAACAATGTACAAGGTCTAGAAGGAATATGAAAGACTTTGTCGACATTTAGGTACAATCAGATTTTAATTTCTGAAACATATTTTTTGCTCTCTGGAAAAACTGCTTTTGGTAGAATATAAGTAGACTGAGCTTAGATATGTAGAAGATTTATTTTTCAGAGTCATTCAGAGTCATATGTAGATATTTACCTGAGGGAAAAGACAACTGAGTTAATAAGGAAAGAAGCAGAACCTCTCCTGCAATCTAAACAAAAACCACATTGTTCTAGAACATTTTAGCTTTTGATGCTTCTGCATTTTAAGAGATGGGAATTCCGTAACATTTTAGATCTCTCATCACTGTTGTCAGCAGGTACCAATGCAGGTTTGATTGTTCTTTGTAATACACAGTGACTCAGATTAAATGAGTGTTGTACCTAAACATCAAGTTGCAGGAGTAGAGGGGGGGAAAAAAATGCTTTTGCATATAACTCAAGTCAACAGTGATTTCATGTGCATTCCATTAGTGTAAGAATTAAGTCATTAAGCTTGGAACTTGCAGTGAAGCCTGATGATCACCATCTGACAGGAAATGCATGAGAAAAGAACCATATGGGCATGTCTCAGTTGTTTTCTGTAGTGAGTGGAACAGCATCATTTTATCCCAACGGTATAACCAGGAGATGGAGCCTGCTAATGCTTCAGAGCAATGTGAACTTCTACAGGATACTAAGGGGTGGGGATTAAATGTATGGTTTCACTATAGTTGATTCAATGATTCTTTTGAAGTTGACTAAATAGGTATTTTCTTTGAAGCCTCAGTTTTGTTTGCCTTTCTTTGCTTCTTAGTAAGAGGTATACAAATAATCTTAATGGTAAATAGTGTGCCATATTTCACAAGGCAAAATAACTACACATGACAAGCTAATACAAAATAATGCTTTTTTTAAAAATTGCTTAGTAGCTGAAATTAGAGCATTGGGCAGTGTGTTTGAGCTACTTGTTTTATTTAATTTTTATTCTATCTTAATGGCAACAAGCAGATATGTTTTATAATAAGCATACAAAATAAATTCAGTATTTTTGTCCTTAAGTCTTCAAAGTTGAACATTCATAATGTAGGGTATCATTGTATTCTGTTGACAGATTTTTCCAGCCCCTGTTAATAAGCTTAGCAAGTAGAAAATTAATAGAAAAATATACTGGGCCAGATTCCTATACCTCTATAAAATATAATATCTTGAGGAATTCAGTTAAGGGCAAGTGCCTGATATTTACTATGCATTAGAAAAGTTGCCCATGGACATCAAGAGTGTGCTAGAAATGCGCCCCTTAGCTTTTCTGTGACTTTAATATAACTGGAATCCTTGCCTGAGTTCAGTAGTGTAAATTTTTAAACTGAGATCAGAATCAGAAACCAGATTTCCTTGATGTGTTTTGTCACATGATGCACGTGTTGGTCTTTATACCAGATTCTTTATTTTTCCAGAGAAATGTGAAGGTTGAATGACTTACACAATTTTTGAATATCTATTTTAATTCCTCTTCTCTTGACATCTATCCTTCCTAAATTTACCATAACTTTCAGTTTAGTGTCATGAGGGAAAATCTCAGGAGAGGTTCTTCAATTTTATTTGCTTCAGTAATTATTTGAGATTAAGCAATTTGCATTAATACTACCACTATTATTTTTGTTGATATTGGTGCTCTGCCTAATATTTCTGAAATATGGGCTGTTCACAATCTGCAAAGAAGCAGCCTCAATACTGGCTGTCAAACTTAGACAAAAATCATATTAAAATATAATTACTTTTTTATTGCTATGCTGGTTTTTCTTTCAATTGTTAATAGTTTCTTACTTATGGGTATTGGAATATTTATTGCCTTGCCTTTGTCTCTGTCAGTCGTGTTTCCTTTAAGAAATTGAAATAATTTTAACTGATCACAATTGTTTATTTAGTCGTTGATACCTCCTAAGAAATACAGTGCTTCACAGCAGTTATAGATAAAAGCAGATTACTAACTTGTTTATCTGTATTTTATAGGAGCTTTAAGACATTATATTATGAGTGGCTGGAGAAAGAATTTAAGTGTTAAGTCTTCAGCTGCTTAGGAATGTGTCTGGAAAAGAGCATAAAGGTGTGCTTGTATTGCGGTGGATCTTGTGTGGTGTTGAGTCTACCACAGGCAAAAGGAAACAGTAGCAATGAGCTAGCACAGAAAAAGCACACCCTGTCCTACATCTTCTGGCAGTACTGGTTATTGAGATGACTGCAGTGACATTGCTGGTTTAATTATATAAGACAGGAAAAAGCAGCAACTTGCAGTATATGAACTTCACACTGGCAGATTTTCCTGTTGGCCATAGCAAAGACTTTGCCTTCCTAGTGAAGATGATTCTGAGTGCTGCTTCCACAAGCTAAGAAATCAGGCTGCATTGAGAGCTGTTCTCCAGTTGATAGTACTCTGCATCTCTGATGGGAGGTGTGTTTGTGTGATCCTTTCCAACACCTCTAGAGAAGTCTGAGCCATTGCTTATGCTTTTGACAACAAAAGGTAGATTACTCTTTGGCTGATCTTTTCCAGTTAGGCCTTCAACTTCTATAGCCTCCTAAGACATTTCAGCTGTCAACTGTTCTACTGTGTTGTGTTTACATTATGTTTAGCACTTGGCTGCCAATATGGCAAACCACTAGTAATTTGTTACTGCTGGATCTGTAAATCACCTAGCAAAAATGTTCTTCAAAGCGCTTTTGATTGTCCAATCTTGACCAGCATTCATCTTCAGATGACTAACTCAGTACTGCATATAGTTCTTCTTTAGATTGCCTTTTTCTGTTCAGGTATGATTTTATCTTCTTTATTAAGGCAACAGTGGCTTAATAGAATAATAACTGCATTTTCATTGACACATTTCTACTGAGAATAGGCTAAGTGAAGAACTGTGCACTGAAGGCATAATAAAGTGGTGACTTCTGCCTACTCTCTTGCCACCTGATTTTCCCCCACTTTAATTTCTCTTCCTTCTGCTCTATTTTATGACAAATAATGTATTTTGTATAAGTTTCATCACACTGCCACCCACTTACCCACCCTCTTTTTCACAATTTAAAAAAAGGAAAAATGCAAGGTTTACAACTGATTTTCATGGTGATTACATAGCACTGCGATTTTCAAATGTTATATGATAACATTCACATGGTATAGGGCTGTTAAATACAGAGATGCCTCTGTAGCTATTCTCCAAGCAGTATTTTCTCTGAGACATTTAAAGCCAAAAGTGGTTGACATTGCTTTGAATTATGTTTTTTTTTTCCTTTATGCAAGGGCAAATATTCTGTAGCCTTTAATTCTGTTTAATATTTTTAAAATTATTAACACTAAATTTTGCTTTTCTGTGGTCTCCTATGCCCTTCATTATCAGTTTTTCCTTTTTCATCTGGTACATGAGTTTTTCAGTGAGTCACATTTTGGAGTGACTCATGTGCATATTGATTCAGGGAGATGCAAAAGTCTGTCATCAGCATGAAAAATTCCATTAACTTAATTGCAACTGCTCCTGTGGTTAAATTTCAAGACTCAAAAAAAAAAATTACCAAATTCCTTCCCTTTTTGCACAGCCCATATTTGTGTATACCCTTCCTACATACCAACATAGGTAAAATCTACTATGCCTGTGGGATGGAAAGGCATTCCTAGAAATGCATTTCTGTAGCAGAATGTCCTTGCAGTCTGTATGACTTCCTGGGTGAATTCTATTTTAGGGCTTTATGTTCATGTGCTAAGTTCTTTTTCATGGCAAAGTAAAGCACTTTAAATGTTTAAGGGTGAAAATAGTCTGATTTATTAGTATTAGGTATGTGCTCAAAATTAGACCAGTATTTAATACACATATTCACTTTATTTTAGCTAATGTTAAAAAAGAGAAATTAATTTGGCAGTTCAGTCCTGTCCCAAACACGTATATGAGAGTGCAGTAAGTTATGGAAGTGCTTATGTTTTGATGCATTATAGAGAAGTAGCTTAATCCATAGATTAAACAAATAACTTTTATTAAATCACAGAATGCACTGAGTTGGAAGGGGCCCACAAGGGTAATCAAGCCCAGTTCCTGGCCCTGTACAGAGCCATCCCCAACAGGCTATGCCTGAGACTTGTCCAAATGCTTCTTGAGCTCTGTCAGGCTGGTGCTGTGACCACTGTCCTGGGGAGCCTGTTCAGTGCCCAAACACCCTCTGGGTGAAAAACCTTTTCCTGATATCCAACCTAAACCTTCCCTGACACAACCTCAGGCCAGTTTTTTTGGGTCCTGTAACTGATCACTTGAGAAAACAGATCATCTCTTAGGTTTTTAAATCCTAAGACTTTTGCTCTATGGATGGTTGCATCCTTGTATGAGAGTAGTGCAAAGATTCAGAATCATCTTAATATTTGTTAATTATGCTACATGCAAGGATGAATTAAAAATTTCAAATGTATTGCTCTCCTTTCAATACATGTCCAGATGTACTCATTTTATAATCTCATTTTTACTGAAAATTTTGATCTTATTCAGTATACATTGTACTTGCCATTTGGTTCCAGGATGTATTTCCTGTATCGTGTCAGTTCCTGCTCTGGAGATAGAGTGATTTATTCTGGGGTGCTCATCGTGATAGGTGTCAATGGCACTTGCCCACTGAGGGGCAGCAGCTACACAACTGTGTAGTTTTCCTCGTGTATGTGAATTAATCATATTTGCCTAGTTAATGCATTTTGTGTTTGCTACATGTGGTCATTTCACTTGACTCTACTGACTTCAAGTGACAGAAATTTCTCCTCAGAATCAGATATCACTGTGATCTTGAGTTCCAAGGGTGTAACCTCTTCACATGTGGTGGTTTTTTTGGAGCTCCAGTCAGAAAAAATCACATGCAGCTGGGTTTGTGTGTATCATATGTGCAGTGGTGTTGTGACCAAGATTCTGCACCTGGGACTGCTAGAGCTGGGATTTGCAGAGTACTTTGGGTCATATACCAGTGAGGATAGTCACAGAGTCTCCCAAGATGATTCCTGATGTAGCCCAGCATTTATACAAACTCACCTTCAGTTTCAGCATAGCCAGCAGATCAGAAACACAAACGTAATGACCATCTTGGAGATGTTGAAATGACATGTCTAGCATCCCACGGGGATTAAAGCAGAGGCAGGTACAGAGTACTCTTCTCCATCATTCTGCTGCTGTAAGTACAAGACTGTCTTTGTCTTCCTGATACTTCTTGGCAGAATACAAGAGGTGCAGTCAAACTCTGGCCAGACTCTTAGCGAATGAAAGGGATGCAGGCTTGGAACATGTTTGTGAAAGAATGGCAGCAGATGTGCAGTGTAAGGTGAAAGACAAGATAATTAGGATGGGGAACAGAAAAACATTAGTAGGGAGAAGTTCTTGGGGGATGTGGGAAAGATGTGCTCAAGTTCCCAAAACCTTTCTGTGTGTGAGACATAGGAGGTATGTCATAATTGAGGCTTCTCCTTTTCAGGATCCTTACTGAATCTCAGAAGGGCGTATTTGCTTAATGCTGGGATGCTGCTGTAGAAAAATAGTAACTGATTGTGTTATATGTCATGTCCTAATGTTCTTTTGTCTTCTGCATACCTCAGGCATTTCCCCTGAGAGCAGCTTGGGCAGCAGCAGGGGGAGCACTGAGAGCACAGAACACTGTCCCAGCTCTTCTGTCCCTGGCTTGCCTGCCTGCAGCTGCTGGGGACAGCTGTGGCAGAGATAGACCTGATTATCCAAATTTATAGAGAAGATTCAGGAATGGTTTACTGTTCTATTAGTTCTTAATAATAATAATGTCAAAATAGAATACTAGGTAACAGGCCTGTAATTGTTTGCTTTTATTTCACAGTGTAAGGTACATGTCTTTTGGGCCAAGGAGAGTTAGAGGCACATCTCTGTTAGGATGATATAAAATACATGTTTGGCAAATTATTTCTACAGAAGAAACTTCCTACTGATCTCACTGTTTCAAGCTGAATGGCAACATTTGGCTTATCAAATGTCTGGCTGCTTTCTGCCTCCCATAAGTAGAACGGTATTGCCTTCTGGATTTCATCTTTACTGCTCCATTTAAAAATATTGTTTCCTAACAAAGATAAAGGATAAGGTAATGTTCCTGTCTCCAGAGCTATGATGCAATAGCAAATGGTAAATGTCCTGTTGTTTTGTATCTTTAATAGTTTGCTGATGATGTTTTTCTTTAGCAGATAATGTTTGAAAGGGTATGTAAAATACTTCTGCAATTGGATGATATTGTGAAAAAAACAGATACAAGAAGGAAAGGTTTTGATGTTTGGTTTTAGGTTTCACTAGACTAGTCCAGAAAAGTCTCCTGCGTATTTTGAAACAAGAATTGAGTAATATTTTTCCTAGCAGTGGCTGCTTAAAAATGTCAAGGCAGAAAGCAGACCAGTCTTCACTAAAAGCTGAGAAAAAAGGAGGGACTGAAAGGAAATAAGACATCTTGTATCATTTACTGTATTCCTTAAAAAAACTTGTCTAGGTAATAAGGTTGTATGTTAGATAGGAGGTAGTTAACATTTGATAAAAAGAAGGCCATACATAAAGGTATTTATGTATGTTTTATACATGGTGTACAGTTGCTGAGCTGTGATCTTGGTGACTAAATAATAGTTAAGATTCAAGCTGCTCTCACCTTTTCTTGCTGTTGACTTTTAAGAGTAGAAGACTTTCTCTGCTTTTTCTTTCCATATTCATCTGTATTTTTCTCTCTGTTGATAAATATTGGCTTACTCTCTTAGATTAGGATAGAGATTACAAGTTATTGTGATAAACAATCTGATGTGCATATATGTTTTGAGAATAAATAGCCTCTTTATAGAGTGTCCTTCAATCTAAAGTATCCTAGTACCTAAATTTTGGAAGACATTATTTAAATACTCATTAAGTATGAAAATGAGAGGTGATGTGATAGGCTTAGTAGTGTCTGAAGAAAATTTGTCACTAGTTATAGTGGTACAATGTCCTTATGCTAGATCTTACTACTCTCTCACTGCTGTATCATTATTATTCTCTTTACTCAGAGAAATTACTTTCTTAGCCTTTTACTACTGCAAGCAATGTCTAGTATTTGATTCAGTGTTCCAGTAAAAACCAGAGCTTTTAATAAAGCTTTAATTCTCTCTTAATATCTTGTGATTTCTCTACATTTCTCTCAAAATTTTCCTTTTGCATATCATATCTAATATCATGTAAGGTTTTCTGTCTGTTCTGTTTGAGGATATATGTTGCTTATGGTTGTGTCTCTTCTAACTTAGGCAGAAGTTCCCTTACTAAAGCTTAGTACTGCAGATTATACTCTCTTTGCCATTTCATAATGTCTAATTCAATTAATTGAGTAACTGTGATTTAGATGGCATTTTAAACTAGATTTGTTTGGGTTGTTTTAACTCCAAACAGGCATGAATAAGAGGTTCTAAATGGTGTCTGGTTTTCTTTAGTTGACAGAAATATCTACTTCTCTATTTATTTATTTCTTTTCTGAGAAGTGGGCATAAATAACTGTTTTTTCTAAAACTCTCCCTACAGTGCTATATCAAGGCTTCCCAGTAGTACACACAGAATTAGATTTTCATGTTCAAAGGATCTCTAAGGAGGTAAAATTAAATTATACAACAGAACAGAAAAATTAGGGAGTTCTGGGAAAGGAATAAAGGCTGTGAGAGAGTAACAGGAAACTGTGTGGTCTGGGTTTGGCGTTTTATGGGTGTGTGTGACAGTCTGAGCTCTGTGACTTGATTGTAGATTTTTCTGTATCTCGTTTGCCTCTCCAGACGCATCCGTCTTCCCAGGGTATGCAACCCCAGTCTATCAAATTTGGGACACTTGTGACCCTTTTCTCTCATGCAGCTATTAACTCCTTCCTCCCTCTTTGCAAATGCAGCTCTCTTTCCCTGCAGTAATTCCCACATATCTCTTTCCCACTGTCTGGGAGGAACTGGGCATCTGTCAAGCAGGGATGGGTGAGAAAGCTGATGGCAATAACTGTTTCTTCACCTTCCAAATAGACTTTTCCCAATGGTGCCTTTTTAGTGCCTTAGAGGTGGCAGAAATCTGTGCAAGTGTAAAAAGAGCTCACCCTGATCTACACTAGTCTAAATTAGTCTGTATCATGTTCATACCTGCATTGTCTAGTTGCACGAGAGTACCAGTTTGTTTCAGTCGTGTGTCTAATGAACTCTGGCATTGACTGATCCTTTTTCAAATGATCAGGAGATCTGACTAGGTACTTTGCGCTTCCTCGCATTCACATTGACATTAAATTCCTGTGATTCACACTCTATCTTAGGCTATTTATATAAAATACGTCTAATGGAAACATACAACTCTCATTCTGCTTGTCTATTTTGGTTTTACCGTTCAATAATTGTTTGGCATGGGGTTTTCTCACTCTGTTCCTGTAATGGCTAAATACTCATATGCTCCCTCTTCAGTGACTCTTGTAATTCATCTTACTTTAGTTGAATTGAAAATTTCTCACTTATGTGTGTGGGGTTTTTTACCTTTACAGGGCGCGCTGACATTTTTATATGACTTTTGTATTCACTCTCATTGGCTTGTAAGGTTACAGCTAATGTGTGTCACCTGCTTTCCTGTGCTGAGCACTGCTGCAGTTCTTTGCTTTTTACTCCAGAGGGCAAGAAGCGCTTTATTCTCTGGTAGAGCAATTCTGAGATTTAAAATACAAGTGTAGTGCGGCCACCATGGAAGATGATGTCATAAATAGAGGGGAAAGACCTCTAGTCTGCTTCCTTTGTCTATGCAAATACCTAGCAGTAATAGTCTTTCATGACCTACACTCTGCAGAATTAACCCGATCCTTTTAATAATCAGTGTGAGAGTATTGGTTGCTATGGCAATATATTCTGTGGTACTACTAAAGTGTCAAAATAACCTAATGAAATACCATGCTAAGAATGTTTTAGAAATTGACTTCTAAAAGAAAAAGTAACTAAATCCACCTAACTTTACAAGATAGATAGATTCATGAAGTCTGCAACAAGGGACCAATAATTTTCTAACCGAGGGGAATCAGAATCATGAAGTGGGATATATTCTGTTTCTCATCTTTGCATGAGTTGAGATAGAATTTCTAAATATTTTCCCTGCTTAAATTAATGGTATACCAACAACTTTTGTGTTAAGAAGTTAGCACAGGAGTCAAGAGTTGAATGATCCTCAGCTGTTACACAATTTGAGATAGTGTCTGTCTGTGCCGTGCCTTTGCTTCTCCTACGGTTTCCATCAGCTCGTGTTCATCTTTAGATCTGCTGTTGTTTCTCTACTTGTTTTCCTCCCTATTTTTCTTTCCCTTCTCTATTCCCTTCCTTGCAGCAGACTCCATGCATTTCTTTATTCTATTGGCTAAAATAATCTGCAGTTAGGTGTTGAGGTTTTAAGATGATTTTTACCCCATAGCAGCACTTTAGAGTTAATGTTACTGTCTGATAGCTGTGGTCAGCCATCAGTCTCCAACAGTGCTATTCTGATCAAGCAAAAATCCAGCCACTTCTGAAAGAAGTGTTCCTAACACAGCATTTAATATCTGAGTATCAGGCAGGCTGCTTAAACAAATTTGAAGCAGGCTAGAACAGCTATTTCATATGCTAATTTAAGTAGGAACAAAGAATTAATGTGTCAGTTGTTTTTTTGGGTTTTTTTCTGTTTGTTTTTTTACTTGTAAAAATTTGTGTTGATGTGAGATTTTAAAAATCATTCATTACTGGGCTAACTTTCTTCCTTCTCCTAAAATTAGTAAAAATTGCCATTGCAGTTTTGTTGGGGTGGATTGTCCTGTGTAGCAAAATAAAACAAATATATGGGAACTGACCACTGTTCCTATTTGTCTGTCAGAGAAAATTAGGATACTGGTTTAAGCAAAAATCAGCATTTTTTCCTTATCACTCAGATCAATATGTAAGCCACAGAGTTCATAAGTCAATGATTATTCCTGATACTTTTCATCCCTTCCAGACTATAAAGCAAAATAATACAGATAATTTTTAAATATTTTGTCTACAAGATAACACATTTACTACTAACAAATATAATGCAAAACCTGAAACCTCATCTTTTGATTGATTTAGTAGTTTTTGTCTGCAAAAATCTTGGACCCATCCAGGCACATGTTAGTTTATATTCTTTGTGGAATATCCTAAACATAATGTCATTACAGCAAATTTTAAAGTAAAATTAAGTAGAAAATGCCAATTTCATGGTAAAAAAGACAATAAAGATTTTCTATGTATATTGATATGTTCCCAATTTTAAAGTATAATTGCATATAGTTCAATATGCACCTTCCTTAGAAAGTATTATTTGCATACAACAGTTTAATAGTCGAGTAGAAACTTTGAATAAAAATAGCAGTTTATCTTTTGGTATTTCTGAATGGGACACTGAAGTTCATAAGATGAGAAGTTTTTTTGCAATATATATCACTGTGTTTAAGTTGAAAGTATTGTTTCTTTATGCACAGAGGCCTTCTTCAATGCGTTTGTCACCAAGGGAGGAAGAAGATGATGATGCGGCTGAAAATACTTGTGGACCTTCTGGTTTATGGGAGGCACTGACACCTTGTAATGGATGCAGGAACCTCGGATTTCCCATGCTTGCACAGGTATGTGATTCTCTTTTCATCATAAAACTTAGTAACTATGGAAGAGATGCTTAATCTCTGCCTTAACCCTTAGAGTTATTTATAGTCTTGCCAGATTCCCTTCAAAATTGCTACTTTCACTCCTCATTTTAATGTCAAAAGCTGCTTCCAAAATTAAATGTTGAGGTTCAGTCATCCTGCTGTAATAATTATTCATAAGAGTTTAATATGGAGACTGATGTTTACTACCCCTATTTTAGACAGATAGTTGCTGTGTTGGATAGCTTTCTTTTCCATCTGGAAAGAAATTTTGAAGTCACATAGTTTCCTTTGGGATAAGTACTCTATTTTTGGCCAGCTTCTAATTAATATAATGACATCTCAGCTATTTTCTTTATAGAATTAATTGAGGACATCATGCATAACTCAACAAATGTAAGAATATAGCCTAAGACTTCTTTCTGAAGATTATGTAAGTTAAAGAAAAAAATCCCCAAATGTTTTCAAATGCTCATCATAATACAGAAGAGAATAAATAGAAGTGGGTAATATATTTGGGTCCAAGTCCCAGAACTCTCGGACCAGACCAGTCTACAGTATCTACCAAAGCATTCCAGCAGCTGTGTCCTGAACAAGTGATATTGTATTTCTCCAGAACAGGAGGATGCTTATTGCTGCTTCTGGGTCTCCCTTGTTCTCTCCCCCCACCATAAATTAAGCACTCTCATTTGTGTAACATTTTTCCCGCACTTTTTTTTTTGTAGCGTTGAATGAAGACCTGCCAAATTTCTGTTTAGAAATGTCTGGTTTTTCAGTTGCATCCTTACTTGGCACTGCATTTAAATAGCTTTGTCAGATTCTTGTGTACCACATTGGAATTCCATATCCTGTCTCACCACACTTCATACACTGTTGCTTTCATACTGTGACTGTACCTTTTATTCCCTTTAAGTCTCATGGGACTTGCACCTGTTTGAAGTCAATGCTGAAGCCTTCCCTACAGTCAATGGAAACAGGATATGGCAGCTCATGTGCTTGAATAACAATGAGCACTGCCCTGTCTCTTGATAAAGAGCCTTTATATTCCTTTCCCCTTTCAGTAGCTGTTGCCTACTTCATACTATCCATCATTTTAGACATTTGGCGAAGTGCGGCGTTGTTGGAATCATCCCAACTTACAACTGGAGTACTAGTTACTAATTCCTCATTTTTAAGGATTTGTTTCAAAACATATTTCTTATATGGAACTTTTCTGATTTAAATATCACTTGTGGTTTAATTATTGTTAAACTTAACAATATGATGAACATACATGCCATTTTTGTTTTCTAATTTTAGAAAATATTTTTGTTTTCCTTGTTTCTTCTTTAGGTAAGGTGTACATAAAGGGTGCTATAAAATTGAGGGATGCCTTTGAAAGGCACAATGAAGTGTGGTTGTTTAGTTGGTTGGTATGTCTTTCCTATTTATAAAGAGAGATTCATTTCAACTATGATGTAAGTTTTAAGATAATGATTCCTGAATGAGTGTTATTCATGGTACTTAAATTTTAAGCCCAGACTTATGATATCTCATCCTTCTTGCTCTGAGAACAGCAAGATTGTTAATTATAATATATAATTAATAATAATATATAATATACAAAAAAGAGTATATTTATTATGCTTTCATTTATGATATGACAGATTGCCTTTCTAGATTGCTTCTATCCATAGAAATCCATGACAGAGATAGTTTTGGTCTTTTGTTGATTTCTTTTTATGGGAGAAAAGAAAGAAGTTAGGTGGTGAAAAATCTCCAAAGTAAAAGCCAGTGACTTTGGTTTTGATAAATTGTAGCCATCAGTGTATGCAGTCTTTCAAGCTGTTAGCTAATCTGTTGTATCTTTCACATTTACTTCAGAAGGCAGCAGAGAACATCTTGTCCTAAGGGATTGAAAACACAAAGTATATATGTAAATTAAATATGTAAATATATATGTAAATTAAGAACAGAATCTGGAATTGGTCTAACAAATTATATATTGTGTGCAAAAGCATGGTTTAGTAAAAGTACAAAAATATGTTTCTGATACTCATGTCAGTGCACTAACATATCAGAAAGCACGGACATCTTCATGAAGAAACAGTGAGATAAGGGTATTTGACACAGTGTCTTAAAATTGTACTCTCCTAAAGATCCAAAAATAGGGAAAAGGCTCTATCAATTACTCTGGGACTCAAACGAGTTCATTTTTACACTTCTCCTTTATTTAAAAATAGATTTTGCAATTGTATAAAGATATTGTGTTTGCACATCAAAGGTGAACAAACATAAAGATTGATTCTTGCTTTATATACACAGTGAGAGGCACAGTGATAACATGAAATTGAGTTTTAGGTGGGATTATGAAAATGTCCATCTGTGACCTAGTGAGCTCACAGTTTTCAATATGCCAAAGGAAAGGGGAGTAATCTTGACAAACTTTGTTTCTTTTTTGCAGTTAGGGAAAAAAGCTTGCCTGAAAGTACTTATGGCATGCAGTGTGTTATTGCTGTCTCTACTGTGCTGGGAAGTGTCATTTTAGAAAGGGCTATTATAGCAAGTTCTTTTTAAAATGTTATTTAAGACCTAGTATAGCAGCAATACAGGTGTTCTCAGAACAATCAACTCTTTTTTACAGTCTCAGAATTGGTGAAGTGCTGGAAGAGCTTTATGGAAAAATCTTTGTGCCTTGTAAAAAATTCAGGGGTTTAGAATATGCAGCTGGATTTTTTGGAGACTGAAATTTAGATATGTCTTCTTATTTTAGCAGAGAGTGTAATCCATTTGTAGGTTATTATTTAGGGTTAATTTGGGCCTTTATTCTGAGGTAATCTTTGGTTTAGTGCAAAAATTCAGTACCCACATACATATTTGCATTTTCTTGACAATAAAGCAGCATACTCTGAACGTATATATATAATTTCATTTTCTTTTTCAGCACATTGAAATTGAATATTTCTCTGCTAAGGGGCAAATAGGGCCTGATGGGCAGAGATAAATAGAGGGCAGTCTGCAATGTCAGAGAGATGAGTGCTGCAGAGTTCTATATGATCCCTCCAGTATTATCAGTTTAAAGCAAGCAGTTCACACACCTTAATCTTGCCAGCCATACCAGCATATTTTTCTAATTATGATATGAAGTAATTGTGAGATAAGGCAGGTTTAGCTCTGTCCCATTTAGGATGCTGCTAAGTCAGCTTGACTGGACTGTGACTTGACTTGTGTTGTATGTGCAACTTCAAAATCCTGACAGTTATTCTGTGTGTTTGACATGATGACAGCCAGGAACACCTCATCTTTTACACCTCTGTTACAAAATGAAAATAATATAAAGAGTGCACTGCAGTTGCTATGGAAAAATTGAACTTTGATTCAAAAACCATAAGTATAAATCTTCATGTTGCCAGCTGCTGGGAAGCATGGCTCTTCATGGAAAACTTACCTAAATATTTAAATGTTATGTTTCTAGCTTAGTGTCAAATTTTCATCTTTTAAGAGGGAATGAACTTCTGGGAGACCTTGACATTTTCCTTTAAGACTGATCAACATCCTGCTATATAACCCTAGGGTTCCTAGAGGTAGGAACTCCAGCAGCTTTATCATGTGTCCACCTGTGGAAGAGAGACATTCCCCCAAAAATGCCTTTTTATTTAGAGGGAGGGAAGAAAAAATGAACTCCTAACTACATTTTTAGGAGGTGAGAACTGTATGTAATATTTTCTTTATCAATACAGGCTATGGTGGGAATATTTAAATTTGGAGTTTGATGCATCTGTTAATAGGGTTATGTATTTCATGTCTGCCTTCCAGAAGATCATTTTGTCTGTCTGTACTTCTTTTAATAAATTTTAAAAAGTAATTTTTTAATGGGAAGAGAATTTGTATACTGTTGGTATTGTAGAAACTAGTTATGGTTGTTCTGTAGAAAGTCTGACATTGAAAATTATTATGTTGCAATTATTTTTACATTCTCAAGTCAGCTCAGGATATGTGAGAGATGAATGGGGTAATTAAGGTGGGAGCTAACTCAGTTTTCACAAAGAGATCAAATCTGCTCCTAAAAAACCTGCTGTACTGATGCTCTCTGGAGAGAGTCAGCATGGCTATATGTTATCTCTTTCTATTTGTTATCTCTTTCTTTTTTAATATTGGGAATTTTATTTAGCATTGTTTGTTTTCATTTTAACATATTCTTTCAGTTTGAACTCCTTCTATCTTCAGTTGCCTCAAATATTTTCTTCAATTTCAAGCTCGATGACAAATGTTGAAGTAATTTTTGAACTGCTATGGTGCAGGGGAGCTAGTATAAAAGAGGAAGTATTTCGTCTTTCCTTTTTAATAAAAACAGGAAAAAACCAAATAACTTGTTTTTAATTAAACAATAATGGCTGAAGTGTTTCAGCTTTGTTTTTCAATCCATTAATAACTTTACTTTTCAGTGATTCAGTGAAAGCACATTTCAAACTAGACTGGGAAAGAAGCAGATTTGGCTCATCTTAGTGCTGAAGTTCTCCAAAATTAGAAACAGAAAGTCTTGTGGCATTATCTAATTTATATGTTACAGGGGAGGAAACCTGTCTCCTTATTTAGTGATGATGTAGACAAAGTTGAGACAGCTTTGGCCTAAAATATACCTGAGTATGTATAGCCAGAGTAAGATTGTTATATTATCTATAATAGTTTCCTATAGTTTCTAACCTTCAGTAAAAAATATTATTTTTCTTCCTAATTTAGTAGATTAAATTAGAAATTTACATAAATTAGAGTAACATGGAAAGCTCTACTACTCATAAAAAATATTTCTGTTAAACTCTTGATTTGCAATGTTGTCTCTTTTGCAGTAAGCTTAAGTCTTATTAGTAATTTCAGGAACACACCACCCACACACTGAAGCAGCTACTGAAAAGTGCAATATGTATTCTGCCTAGAAAGAACCAGCAGGTGATGATTATACCCTGCTGAACAGTGATAGAAAATAAGTATATTGAAAAAATTGCGGTTTATTTTAGTGCTATACTACATTTTCTGATTGTGTGTTAAGGAATGCAGCTGAACATTTTATTCTTGCATATGGTATGTATTACATGTGTAGCTTCTGAATTTCCAGTGTAAATTTGGAGTTGCCCATGTAAATTTGTGATGCCTTGTTGAAAAAACATTTTTACTGTGCTAGTTGTGTAATCTAGACACCCCTACACAGGTGTGTGGTATGACCAGAGAAGTTACAGTCTGTTTATCCTTGGGTATTTTCAGAATTGTCTGATCAAGCTGCTAAACTTTGCTTCAACTGCAAGTTTGGATGAGATGACTTCCAGAGATCTCTTTCATATCATTGCTGACATCTATGTTCTATAATCTTCTGTAAGGCTATGGGGCCTCAGATGAGCTTATTTCTTTAAAAGTTTAGGACTGCCTCTGCAGTTTGTAAATGGCTGTTTTTGAAAATTTAGCTATCCTTGTCTAGCACTGTGTAAATCTGGTCACTGCTGGGATGTGTTATCTCTTGGTGTTATCATGAAACAGCAAAATTAAACGGGATGAGAGAGAAAGGAGAGAGGTGTCAAAATGTACTGGAACTATTGATGTGTGCCTGAAATAATCTGAAATATTCATGGCTGTAGTGATTTACAGGATTTAATTTAATTCCTATTAATGGTATTCACATTCACATAGAAATTATTGTTGAATTGAACATTGTGACATACCTAACTGAAACAAGTCACAATGGTAATCTGGGAAGATCAGAAGACACAATTTCATGGACTGTTTTTGCTTTCAGTGCTGCCTCTCAAATGATGGGAAAATGAAAAAAAAATAATCAATTTGAATTGCCCAGTGAATAGATAGCAGTAGCACATGGCAATTAGTTTTGTACATGAAAGAAGTTCAGCTTCATGTTTGGAAACTTCATGCTTCATAACAGAAATATTAAAGTAGTATATTAAAACCTGAAAATTTATATTGATCTTCCTGGTTATTCTGACCAAATTGGGCTACTAATTGTTCACTATTAATGTTTCCTGGGGGAAAAAGCCATATTAAGTACACATTGTATTTGTTGCTCCTACCATAGTAAGAGGAGGAAGAGTGCTAGTGTTGAGGTGTTTGGAGTTAAGATGTCAGTTGAGTGGGGATATCTGGACATGGTGATTACAACATGGATTTGCTACACTGATTAGCCATGCAGTCAAGCTTTGTGTCAGGTTGTATTTCTGTGAAGGGCTGTTTAAAGATACTTGATGTTTTGGGACTGTTTTTGAGCATAAAAACCTATTTTCTATTTTTTTTGGTTTGTTTTTAATTATGTTAAAAAATATATCTGAGAACTGAGCTAATACTGGAACCATGAGGGATATTTTTTCTTACTTCAGATTTTATAGTATGGAAAATCATGGATTTGTACAGTGAGTCCATGAGAAGTCTGTAAAATTTATAGACCTGATTTCTTTCTGAAGAAAATACCTGACTAGACAGATGGACTTTTAAAAAGAATAACTCTGTAGTACCTAACTGTGAATCCTCTCTTGTTGTGCAAAAGGAAATGCATGCCTTGGCTTTAAAGTCATGCATAAGTCACTTTAAAGTCTAGTGGATCTATTTTACTGAAAACCTTTAATGCTGATATCCATTATATTGAGTCTAAAAATAGGATAGATCCTGAATCAGTGAATTTCTTAAGTATAAGCATTAATGTGCTCAGTCCCACTTGGGTTTCCATACAAATGGAACTTTATAAAGGGATACCTTATATTTTCACCAAAATTCAAACTAGTCTGAGACTTACAGTTTCTTAAAATCCCAAACTGATTATAAAGATTTTTTTCACTTCCAGCAACCTGTAATTGAGAAGAACTCATGAACTGGATGTAAAATAAATAAAACTGAATTTGGGGGAGTCTGTATTTAAGATATCAAAGGGAAATATATAAAACTACATTGTCTCATGTTTTCATGTAAATGTATTTTGGATTTACTTTGGATGGAAAATGTGATCTACTAATTATAGTGAAATACTTCTTTTTACATTAAGGTCTCTCAAAAAGGCAATTCAGCTAGAAAATGGGAATCTCATGTTTCATGTTTTTTCACCTAGAATGTTAATCATATATATTGCTGTAGAATGCAGATGGTCTATTCACTTTCCAGAAGCAATAAGCAGTTTTGTTTCATAAAATCTACTATAATAAAAAGAAGTCACCTTAATGCTGCTAATAGTATGGAGAATCGCTGTGTTGCTTTGGTGAAAGGGGGAGATAGCTTTTTTTAAAATCATGTTATAAATATGTCTCTGTATAACCCGAACAGTCCACCAGGCATTTTGCAGTTTTTCGAGATAAAAGGTATAAGTGTGAAGACATGGAGGTAAATTAATAAATTGACAGTATCATGCCAATTGTATTATTTTTGGAAGTGCTATAATTTTATAGCATCCTAGTTTTTGTTTCACAATATTTTATACTGTGAAGAAAAAGAGAGAAAATAAAATATTTACACAATGTTCAGTGCTATTTATAGCTACCTAATTTTGAATTTAGCAAAATTGAACCTATAACAGACAGCGTTTTAGCCCGACGGTCTAAGTACTTGCAAACCAAAGGTTTGCCCTTAATTGGTTTTTATGATTAGCAGATACTACATACAGACAGCAGATACATACAGACAGCAGTTCTATATACACATAAAGCTTTTTTTAGTGAACTGTTGTAATATGTTTGTATATAGGCAAGTGATTATATCCTTCCTTATTCACACTGGTTTTATAGAGCCAGTGATTTTGAATTGTGAAAAATAAATATTGAGAGCAGAATGTTCCTTCAGAAATCCATCTGGATGTTCTTGCTCCTTGTATCATTAAGAAAGTGTCAACATCTCTGAAGGTGTTTGACTGATTTCTCTTTTGTGTTGAACAGGAAGCCACTGTGGGCCAGCCAGAGTGAGATGTGAAGTTAGGAATGTTTTTGACCACATGCCTAGTTTTTGAGCTGTATTTGTGTGCAAATTAAACACCAGGGCACTTAGGGTATGCAGCTGACAAAGCAGAAGGCTTTCCTTCAGTCCTTTCTACCCACTTTCAAAGGGGACAGACTGAGTGTAACTTTTTCAAAATCTCTTTTGAATGCAATAATGTTCTATTGTAATGTTCATGAGCAATTTTTGAGCTGCCTCTTAAGGATAGCAATCTTAACGTCTTTCTCCCACAGAGAGTTATTTCTCATCAGGGCTGTAAAATCAAAGAACTGCTCAGACTCCATAGTTTGGATTTTTAGTGGCTAGAATCTCATTTTTTGACCAGAAAGAAAAACCCACTGCCAAGGGTTTCCCCTTGTCTGGCTTTAGGTGGTTTCATATGACATCCAGGCATTCTGAGTCACAAATTTCTTTCACTTGCCAACACTGTTTTCTGATCATGAAAATTTGAAAGGATCTTGAGTTTGCAAATTCCTTGAGTGTTTAACTTCTAACATTTACATTGCTATTTTGAAGATGAGTTATTATTTGATGAAATATGAGAAAATAATTGAAGCAGAACCTAGAGAAATAGAATCATTAAGGAAAAAGTTCTTTTCTGAGAACTTTTTACCATCTTGGTTTTGGGAAACTCTGATGTAGTAGTTTGTTTCTATATGAAGGAATTAACAATATTAACAGAGAATAGCTGTAATAAAAGTATTCATTACAGCTAGTATGACTGCAAACCTGAAGCAAGACCCCTTAATTCTTGTTAAATAGACAGTGTGGTAGCTGTTCAAAGCTGGAATCTTGCAGTGTACCTATAGAAAACTTTTTAAGTTCTAATTTTATGGAAAGTGTGATTTAGGTTCCCTTATAATCTTATTTCATTTTATGTAATCTTTACATTCTGTTTCCATTTCACAATATCTAGGGCTGAGAATTTGCAATGAATAAGTAATTATCATACCACAGACATCATCATAGTAACAATTAAAGCAGAAGAGCTTTGATGTAAAAGGTGGGGTTCCTCGTTATAGAGCCATATGGAAGTAGCATGTTTATTAATGGAATGGTTTTCATGCAGTGATGAATTGAGTGATTATGTTCATGTATTGTCCTTATATTTCCATCTTACCTGCTGAAATTCAACATGGCCACATCAGCCCTCATAAAATTGCCAAGAATATAGGCAGTATGAGGAGATAGAACTGAGCAATGGAGCTTTTTGTATCCATAGAACTAAAAATCCATGTTATGAATGTTAGTAACTTTGGCACACTTTTGGCCAGGAAACAGCAGAGTTCATAGGTTCCCATTCAGAGCTACTGTTCTGAACTAAAGTATGAAATAGAAAATTACTGGGTTATTTAAGATTATGGGAGATACAGGCAATATCCTCTTAACTTGTGTTTATTGCTAATGTGCATATTTCCCCTATTGCCATGGAATAACTTGTTTTTCAGTTTTTAAGCACCACTTCTAGCTTACAGTATGAATTTACTTTCCCTCTGACTGTCTCTTACTGTTAGGCTTAGTTTTCACATTGCTGGAATATCTGCAAAGTTTATTTGGTACTATATAATTAGGAAGTATTAACTTTTACAAACTTTGCATGCTGCTGGGATCTTTAAAGAACAATTTCAAATGTTTTTTCTGTTAATTTTGTATTTCACTTTCCTGTTCAGTAATGTAACAAATCAAAGTATGATTCACAACAAAGCTTTTTCGCTTTGACAATACAACTCCATAACTTTAGTATTTTGAAAATAATTTTCTTGCTCGTTCTATTTTACTGTGGGAGAGTGTGTAGGAGAGATTTCTTCTAAGAGGGTCTTGGTTTATGCTATTGCAATAATGACTTCTATACGAAGCATACTTAAATGTTTATTTCTTCAGTGTCAAAAACTTCTGAACATGGAAGATTGTCTTTCCCGAAATAGCAAATATTTATTTGTCTCTTCTATCAAGTCTATTGCATGTGATATCAACTAATGGGTTTCTGTTGTGCAAATTTTTCAGAGTATTTACTTCAGAACAAGATGCATGGGCAGAATATTTTTTTTCAAGACTTGGGTTATTTGTAATAGATACTGGATTAACACATTTTGGTGTTAAATCTCTCTTTTAAAAGATTTCTCTGACAGTGTCTCATTTTAGGGAAGTTATCTGCTCTCCAGTCAAGTCAGTTCACAGCTGTAGAGTTGCTATTCACAGAGCAGTTATGTTTTGCTTCAAGATTTACTTCAGTGCATTCAGTTCTTCTCTCCCCTTCACAGCAACATATACATTTTTCATTTAGTGGCACAGTAGTTGATAGAAATTAAGCTATAAAATGTGAGAAATGTGAGTCTGCTTAACATAGAGTAGTGCGTTAATTGTTTTCTGAATTTGCTGTCAAATACTGAGTTCGGTATAGGGTTTCTCAGTATCTAATATTTTCCATGGTTACTGCCATTATAATGTAAGGAATTAGTTTTCATGTTTGCTGCTTCAGTTGGAGCTGTGTGTGTATGTTTAAATCCTAGGCATTAGAGCATAAGCATCTTGCAGTGAAGTATTGTTTCCATGGAGCTTAGGTTTAAGCTCATTTTATCTTTTTTTTTTTTTTTTATAATATAATAGTCTTTATTTTAAAGAGGCATTTCCCACAGCTTCAAATTCAAACAAGACATGATTTGTTAAAATGTCTTTCATGAATACAATAGGAAAAAAAAAGGAGGATGTTTAAACTGGAAGTTGATTTTTAGTTTATAATTGTATTTTTTTTCAGTTAAACTAAGAATCATGTATTAAAACTGTTATTATATTACACTACATCGCCACACACAACCACTAACATTTGCATAAACCAGATTATGTACACTTCTAGTATATTCTTTGTCACAGTGAGTTATTTATTAGAGGAAGCATCTGCTCTTTTTCATGGCCTGAGTGTTGAATGCATGGGAAAGCATGTAGCATGACTACAACAATCTAGCTTCATTTGAAATGCTGAATATCTGCCAGTTAGAATTATGAAAACACTGCATAAAATATAGTGACATGTTTCTGCTGCTGAGGTTAGCGCTGCATTCATTATGCTCACAATTTACCCATGTCTTCACACATTTAGAGTTTAGGCTATATTAGTGAGTTTTGTGTTGTAAGGCATTGTAAGAACCTTTAGCTTTCAGGGATTTATGTCTGTAGAGTTTTTGTATGAACTTTTGCATTTGAAACACGGATATGGGAAAATATACGTTGGAAAAGGAGAAAATAAACCTATATTTGGGGTGTTATATAAATAAGGCTCATTTTTTTCAACATTAAGTTTGAAAAAGCAAATCTAAATTTTGACTGGTTTCTGAAAAACTAAACATCATATTTATGTTTCTAACTAAATAAACAGGACAACAACTCCAGCATGCTTTATTAAATTGATGTTTTTCTCAGCTCTGTGCAAGGCTTAATGAAACTTACAAAGGCTGTTTCAGATGTGGAAGGCGAATAAGTATTTCAGTTAATTCTGTACACGTATTATTCCTACAACTGCAAACCTACAATTTCAGGTGTTTGCTGAAAGGGTAAAAGATCCTACTCTTTTAAAATACATGCTAGAGATACTTTGTTCAGACCAGAGTAGATCCTCCAGTGTCATTACCCTTAAATGAGATTATTGGTGATTTTCCAGATTCTGTAATTTATCATGAATCTTATTATATGTTCTATGACAAATTATACATTCAAGAGTTTCTAGCTGTCATAACAATGAACATTTATGATAGTTTGACTCATGAAAAATTACTCTAATTGTATGATACTATGAAACTTGATTTGGTTAAATTATTAGTAATAGATAAATGTGTTTTTACTAGCCATAAATTATAATAATATTCCTGATATCTTTGACTGGAAAGGCAGTCAAAATAAATATTTCACCATCTATGTAGGTTTTTGGGTTATTGTGACAAAGGAAATAGTTTCAGTTGTTTATGCTTAGTACATTATTGTGTCAAATTTGTGCAATGCCATTCAGGTTCATGCATTTCCCTTTCCACCTTGCTGCATGTCAGAAAACTGTTCTAATTATCTTTAGTCGCTGGTCAGGACTTCTTTCTTGGTTGAATTCTTGACTACTCTCAGCAACCTTCAGTTACTTATCATTAATATTTCAGTGTGAAGTGTCCCAATCCAACAAGGTTATATATCAGTCTGTTTACAAATGTCAAGAAGTCTGTTTGATGTGAGTACACTCAGACTGGATGTTAGGAAAATATTTTTTTCAGTGAGGATGGTGAGTCACTGGAATAGTTTGCCCACGGAGGAGGTAGATGTCACATCACTGCAAGCATTCAAGGTCAGGGACTCTCAGCAGCCTGGTCTAGTTTGATACCCCTACCCATAGCAAGGGTTTTGACTAGATGATCTTTAAAGGTGCCTTCCAATCCAAACCATTCCATAATTCTATGACATACCTGGGATAAATGCGATATTCATTGCTCACTCTCGGGATAATCAGGAGTTTTGGGTTGATGGAGCATATAAGATCAATAACTCTCCAAAGTTTAAACAATAAAGTGTCATAGTACTCTTCTAAGGAGAGCTGAGCAGAATCATACTATGATGGGAAGGATTCTAGATGCTGGTCCTCTGGCCTTCAAAAAGCCAGGGGAGATAGCACAATACCCTGGTGGATCTCAAGGGGTATGTCAGAATTTAGTAGCTGTTCTTCACTATCTATATAAATGGAAAAGATATTTCTAAATGTGGCTGATGCCTTGCATTCTTCCTTTCTGTGTTTCCCAGATTATTTCTACTGTAAGAGGAGAGTAATGTATGACCCTGGTGTGTTGTCCCATGTTCCAGGGAAGTAATAAAGCTTCAAGTGACCTGATTTTTACAGGAAAGGATATTGGCAGAATTAAAAAAAAAAATCTGTGAAACACAAATTCTGTCTTCTTGTCAGTGTCAGTTCAGATTAGGTGTCTTCTGAGCCTCTATCATTCTATTCATAGCTCATGCAAAAACAAACTTGCATATACCTCAGCCCTTAATCATACATCATTCAGTTTGATTCTTAAAAGAAAAGCAAGACTATAGAGAATGAAGAAGCAAGGGAGGCTAGAAACCTGGAAAAAATATGGAAAAAAAGAAGGTCCAACTCAACATCTTATAGTTCTTGAAGATTTAGTCATGTTATGGCACATTGTTTCACAATTGTGTATAACCCTTTGCAATGGTCAAAAATAGATATTTTAGGAACAATTTCATTCCCACTGATTAACAATCTCTTACCCCTGTGCAGGTTTCAGATAGTGTGTCATAGGCATTATACTTTCAAACTTATGCTCAGAGGAGACCCAGCTGACTGCAGGCCCATGAATAAGGGCCACAGTGTGTCCCTGGCGTGTGCTCTGCAACTTCAGTGTCACATTTCTGTTTCTTTCTACAAGACAAAAAATCTAATTTACATTGATCAGTATGGGTGGCTATTTTCTAGTGATTTCCCACTACAGTGACTTACTCACTCTCAGTGTTGGGGGTTTTTCTACTTCTATTGTGTATGTATTTTTATCCTTTCCACAAAAAAAAAATAATTATTTTAATATACTAGCAGCCCAGCACATTATTTTTGTGAATTAATTATTTCAAATAAGGACAAATTATATCTGATGGTGGTGGTCAGTTATATATCTCATGTTTAGCAATTTGGAGTGGATAATAGAAATTTGAGATTGAATAATCTCTATTTTCAAAACAAAATTAGACTCAGATTTTGATTTCAGGACTAAATATAAAGGAAAAATATTTTCAAGAGGTTTTATTGTGGAGTTGGTAATAACTTGGACATATGGAATTACTGTAGTTGTTGCATTTGGTCGAGAGCTTTCAATCTTAGAAAAGAACAGATCACATTGCTTCACATCTGATACTTAGAATCTTACAACATCTGCTAATATCTAAGTTGGTGAATTATTTTATATCTTAGAAATTTCTATAAATGCTCAGTACCAGCAAAATGCAGAACATTTTGCAGCAACCAGAAGAATTTACAATTACTTCCTTGTCTCTTAATGTTACATATGCACATTTTAATAAAGGTTTGTCATCTTCACTTAATGAGTTGATAGATTTTTCTGGCTTTCTAAAGTATTAACAATTCTTTCTTGGCTCTAACTGGTTTAACTTCTGCTGGACATACAATTATTATATTTTATTTATTAGAGAGATAATTAAGAAGAATTTAATTGCTGGTAGTTTACATTCTAACAATTTTCCAGTAACCCCATCATTTTTATTTATTCTTTTCTGACATTTCTATTCATGCAAAGTTAATTACTGAATATTGAATAACATTCAGAAAATCAAACTGAATGTTAAGAGCAATTAGGAAAGGAGTAGAGTACAAAAAAATCATTATGTCAGTATGACTGCTTGGTGAGCCCTCATCTCGAATGAGGAAATCTGAGAAAATGTCATCCCTGTCACATCATTGAAGACTGAGAGGATGAAGGGTGGCAGAGATGGTCAAAATCCTGGAACAGCTGGGTAAGTAGGTTAGTATTTCTCATTCCCTAAAGGAGAGGACATGGGAAGTGCATATGTCTGTGACATCACAAGGAGAGAATAAATAAAGAACAGCCCTTCATTGCCATCTAAAGTATAAAACAGCAATGTCAAACTTGGTGAGATAGCTAAAAACAAAATGGGGGCATGCAAGCTATGAAAGGGGACATGTGCTCTAAAGGCAACTTGAGAAGGTAATTCTGGAAAGTTGGATTGGTAGACATGTGAAACCAAGTCAGCACCTTTGAGTATGAAGTGTGAGGCCCACGAGGTGTTGCAGAAGGAGGAGCAGTTACTGCATGCTTGACCTAATCTCATGTTGGTTTTGCTGTTCTCTAGATCAGCACTGTTGACTGCCTTTACAGACAATGTTGGGTGACAAAGTATGATCCAAAATCTATTCTAATGTTTGGTGTATCAATTTTAATGTTGGGTTTTGGTGGGTGTTTTTTTTTTTGTGGTCTTTTTTTTTGCTTGTTTGTTTTTTGGGGGGGTTTTTTGATTTGTTTTTTTTTTTTTTTTTTTTTATGTAGCTGAATTCAGGCACTGAACAGAATTTCCCTTTGGTGTTTTGTGACAATTTTAAGGCTGCTGTGTTTCTTCACACACTTCTCTAGGCAGATTTACTATAATTAGGGTTTTGGCATTTTGATTTAAATGCGTGTTTCTAGAAGAGTACAAGGATTAAATTGAATTCTTCTTTTTCAGTCATTGCTTTGGTAAATAAATTCTTTTACCTCTGCCTTTTTTACAGCAGACTTAAATGGACAGGGTAAAAATTCTTTTTTTTTCAAGTTTGTAAGATTCCTTCTCTTGTCCTGCAGTTGCACTTCAGCTGCTTCGATGCCTCTGTGTATTTTTTCTATTAACTTCATTTAAGGAACTAAGTGGCTTAAGTTAATAAAGTTACATTTGGAGCTGCAGGAAGTCTACTTGCAAAATTTTGTAATCTTTATAATGTCTGATACCTGAAACTAGTTGTTATTAGTCTGCATGTGTGAGATTACTAATACTGAGAGGTCATAATCTGGCTAGGTAGAAACTGGAAAGGAAGAAACAGGTGGAGATGCCATTGCATTCCTCTTTTAGATATGTTTTTTGAATGCTGACCACCAATTTTGTATTGTTTGCTAGTACATACTAATTTTTTTTAAATTACAAATACATCTTAGTATTCTATTTATTTATTACTTATTTATTATTCTATTTATTCTATTTATTTTACTTGTATGATTTTTTCCCCTGATCTCTGTTTCCAGTGTTCATTTTCAAGTTCTTTGTGAGTTTAACCTGTGATTTAAATTGGTCTCTACCAAAGTCATCAATAATTTTGAAGTGAAGCTGCTCTTGGTGTCATACCCTATCTTTCAAGAAGCCTTGAATTATTGCCAAACTATGAACCTACATATAGATAAAATGACCACAATGTCCAGGGAAAAACCCCAAAAATTAAGAATCATGTAGTTATTTGCTTATAGTATAAATAATTTGTATGAAAAGGCATTGTTGCCTGCAGCCAAAGCTTACCTTAGGTAATATAAGTTCTTGGTGAAGAAATTGTTACTCCACATTTTATTTTAGATAATGCCTTCTTCAATCATTTTTTTAGTAGGGCTATGATAATATCTAACTGTCAGGGTGCTTTCTTGCCCTTTGCCTTTTATTATATCATATTTTATTTATGTCTGATGCTTACTTTCAGAGACATCCATATGTCCAATATAAGAAAGATGTGGAAATATATCTTTGGCCATGCAATTTCTTTCTGCCAGGATTAAAAAAAAAATAATTTCTGGTGAAACTGTTGAAACTGGATGTTATATTCTTTTTCATTTTTGAAACTAGAAACAGTCTGCTTGGTTGAATTACTGTACCAGAAAAACTTCTAATTCCTCTTTTCCCCCTCAACATTTGCTAATCAGTAGAATTTGCTGTACATACTGCTGTTATGGGACCTTTTGTCATTATTTTGCTCAAATGTAGAGCAGTAATTCATCTTCATTCACAGCCTGGGATCCTGCCATCCATATGTGGAAGGCATATTTTTAGCTTTCTTATATGTAATATAAATATTTTGTAAAACCATCCCTGAAGAGAACGTAATTGTAGCGGTTAATGTAATTGTTGCTCTCATGAGATACAATTAAAAAAGAAAATGAGACATCCCCTGAATTACAACTTAAAACAGGTATTGCAAAAGCAGTAATCCAGTTTTCATTAAATAAAAAGCTTGATGAATGAAGTTCTTCTGTAAACTGAACAAGAACTGTATTATACAAAAAATTAAAGAAATAAGAAATGTTTTCTTCTCCCATGCAAGTAATTCTTCTGGTCTGTTACAGTTTGGATTTCAGCAGAATGCTGTATTTAATTTGCTGAATTCTAAACCCTGCTGGTCAGAGTTATTGAGCTTGGTCCTTTTCCTGTGTCATCGGAGAAATATCTCTCTTACCGATCTAAATTTTTGCCTTTCAGGAATCCTATTCAAAGAAGAGAGGTTATGCATTGGAAGCAATACCCTCTGTACCTCTGGATGCAGTTCCTTCAGAAAATGACAGCAGTCTTTGTGATTCAATAGACGTAGCAGTCACCAAAAAGCCTTGTTCCCTAGAGATAGCAAGAGTTCCTTCCTCAAGACCAGGTAAACCACCAAATAATCCTTTACAGAGTCATTGGTGTGTTAATCTATAGAATATGTAGGTTTATGTTTTTAAGCATGCAGTATTCTGTTTATCACAGTATGATTATAGTCTTCCATTAGCTACTATAAGGGCTTTACATCAGAATAAAGATTAATAGCAAAATTTTGAAGAAGTGAAAACCAAGCTGGTGTTTGAATACTTTCCTAGATAAATACAAGGTTGTAAAAACCCAAATTAGAAAGAGTTTCTTCTAGACAAGCCTTTTGCAGTAATCCTTTAATCAACCTGTTTCTTTTTACTAAGTACCCCTTAGCAACAATGTTAGGGAACTACTTCAAAATTCAAAGTACTCTGCATTTTCGTGTTACATGAAACAATATCTGATCCATTTTTAAAAATTAAATAGTTAATGAGATTTAAGAGAACTATTAAATGACAGTTTGACAGACTGCTGTTTGTGTTATATATAGCTTTGAACAGCAATGAGTTAAAATAGTTAAAAAACAATAGAATTTTGCTAAGTCAGATATTATCTGTAAGTATGATATTATCTGTAAAAATTCTGTATATGTTCTCCAAAATTATATGGTCTCTTCCATTACCCTTGTTTGAACTCTTCTTTAGTCACCACCTGGTACAGGAATTTCAGAATATAGTCATTTTGCTCTAAGTAATTGGACTGAGAGTCTGCTGTGACAAATGACAGTTCTCAGCAGCAGAGACCTATTTGAAACAGGCAGTTGACTTTCTGACCTGTGCAGTCTTGATTAGGAATCATGATTTGGGTAATGTACAGGGATGACAGATGATTGTTGACTAACATCATGTTACTGATGTGGTGTGTGTAAGGGGAAGCACCTTCTTGATTTCACAGCTGAACTAATATTGAAGGAATGCCAGAGCTACATCAGGCATGGTGTATGAGGCCCAGATAGCAAGATAGAGCTTTGGAGTGTGCAAGGTGAGGTGGAGTTGATAGTAGTTCCTACCTCTCTTTTAAATTTGGGCTAAAGAAGACTTGCTGGAAGCTGCATTATAAGAAGCAGTCCAAAAGGTGGCACAAAATAGGATAGCATCTTTGTAGAATAGTTGCACAGAACGGACCAGAATCTGACTTGAACATCAGTATGACTGCTTGCTTCTACTACTTGTTTCTAACTTGGATGATTTTGGCTCTGATAATCTAAAAACAAAATTAGTCTGTGCAGGACAACATTGTGGGTTTCAGTGGAGGAAGAAAATAACAAATTATCTTTGTTTTTTACACTTCTACTTGAATAATTATGGTAAACATGTACTGCAGTGGAAAGACTGCCATACACATACCAAATAAATTGGTAGGGGGAATTCATTACCTGCTTTCTTAGTAATGGGGCTCAACAACAAATCCTTTCATTGTAATTAGTATTTTTAAAAATAGATTGAGTTTTCACTAGTTAGAATACCAGGCTTTGGAATTGTGCTGTCTGCTAAACACAAGCATTTTTCTGAGGCGTAGTAAATCCTTTAAGATCAGCATGCAAAACAGATGCTATAAGGGACATTTTTATGTCTTAATCTGGAAGTATGTTTTATGTAAAGTTTAAAATAGTGTGTATCAGAGGCCTAGAGTATAACCAAGGAAGCTGTAGGACATTCATGAGGGCATGCATGATATTTAGAAGTTCTAACAAGATCAATGAGTTGACAATACAAACGTACTGTAATTCCTTCTGTTAATTTTCCATATTCCACTATGATATTTTCCTCTTGGCATTTTATTGGGAAGAACATTCAGCTGTATAGAAAAATGTAGTTTTATTTTAAGCTATAAATGTAGAAGTTATTTAACTGGCCTGGCTTGCAAGCCATATCTGGAATCATGTTGGCTCTTATCTTATACTAGAAATGGACCAAATGAAATAAATCACGTCACTCTCAGTTATAAGGTATTTAGCACTAGATGTAATTGTATGTGAAGTCATCCTGCCACTCAAGGTTGTACAGATTTATTGCTTGAATAAGTTACATATGATTATAGATAATTTATTTAAAATGAATATCTTATTCTGCATGTTGGTTTTTTTTTTCCTGAATTTCCCTCAGTTGTTGTGTCACTGAGACATGCCAATTTTGGCAATACTGTTTCAAATTGCTGTGTTATGTGATATGTAGGGTTCTGGGGAGAAAAAACAGACTGCTCTGTAGTTCTCTTGAATCTTGTTGTTGAACTGGTAGGGAATCACAGAGGATGAGCACTCCATGCAACCAATGGTAAAGGTTTGTTTTGAGGGAGATAAACTGAATAAAAGCAAATAAAAATAGTCATAAAGTTGGTTATCTCTACTTCTGAAATCCTATTTTGTGTGATTTTTATGTCTGTTTGCAAGAAATTAGGTTTATATAGGAAGAGGAACAGTTGCATTTATTGGTTTATGCTCACAGTTAAAGCAATTGCTTCTAATTAGCACAGATTTAAGAGTAAAAAAGACTACTTGTGTGTCTCAGTCCAAATTAAACTGCTCTTTGTTTCTGTGATAGATTAATAGGACAAGTTTGTCAGAACATATACGCATTTCTCAGCATTTTTACCTTTAAACTAACAGGAATATACATTTCTTATTTCTACCTTTAAACTAATAGGACATGATAAGAATATCCTGAAATACTGTGCTCTTTGAGACCATTTTTTCCATGAAGTAAAACATAAATTTGGGGTTAAAATTTCATAGATCCATCTCATTAAATGAATTTAAAATAATTGATTCATTAATCAATCTGACTGATTCTTCTGTTGGCTATTTTCCTGTTGGCTATGTCCTGTATCCAACAGTATCAATATTCCTTAAACTAAATATTTCTGCTACTCATTTTAATTTTTATACTGCTCTTCTATTTAAAAAAGAATTCACATTACATATTTAATCTTGAAAAAGAGTAAGGAAATTTTATTAGTTGATAAGCCATGCATTAGTATTTTCCTTTTGCTTTTAAGGATGTAATGAAATTTTATGAACTATAGCAGCAAATCATCTTGGAAAAAGTGTAAATGAAGTTAAAAAGATATTCATGAACGTAGAGTGGTTTTGGTCACTTATTTAGAGTCCAGAGTACTAATTAAGGTGCACCACCAGGCTGCTTTTGGGACTCTGATGTTAAAGATCCTTACAGACTTGTACCCTTAGTAGCTTAGACATTCTGTACCTCAATCCATCCTTGAACTTCCTAGTGTCATCCATTTTATTTAGGAGAAATACTGAATGAAATCTGAGTTACATTACCAAATAAATGCTAATTTTTAATTGTAGTTAAGTGCATTTCCCTACCCAGTAAGGAGATTTATATTTCTTTGAGTCTGGTTTTATAATTTCTACTGCAGAAATGATAAATCCCTATGAGTGAAACCAGGTGGCAGTTTTACATGTTAAACTTTCAGTAATAGTGAGTGACAGCCAGTAGTAATTAAACTATTTTTAGGTCTCCTTGTGTATCATCAGGAATTAGAGAGGACTTTTCAAACTCTATTTCTCCCAAACAACTTCTGGAAGAAAAAAACAACCACCTTCCTTGGGAAATGTGTTCTGTCTATGCAGATTAACAAAAGTTTTAGGAAAGCATCTCAATGACAAGAGACATTTCTCTATGCAAACTGCATGAGAATCACCATTGGGTAAGAGAATTCAAGAACCTCTTATGTTTCGTTATGTTACTTTGCTGTGCCTGCAGGTCAGGGACACATTAGTGAGCCATCTTCAACTCTGAAAACAGCTGAGCTGTGGCAAAGCAGAACTCAGTGTGGGCTGCAAAATCCAGCTGAGAAATAAGGTGAATACTATGGGGCTTCACTTGTGCTGAGCTCTCAGCCACTGCACAGTCAGCAGTTCCCAAGGCAGTAATTTTAAAGATAGCTCTTATACAACTACTCTACCCAGTTATATCAAAGATATGGATTCTATCAGGGATAAAAATTGTCCTTAGATATGTGATGTGTTGCCAGTAGCCTGTAGCGGGCAAACACAAAGCAAGGAGCTGAAACATAAAGAAAGAGATAGCAGCTTTTCTGCTCCTTCACCCAGCTAACTGTACTTTGAAGCAATCTTGCTGTTGTCAGTCAGGATGTTTTTGTTATCCAAAAAAATTGCTTGGTTTGTGCTTAAATTAGGACTTGTTAGAAGGACCAGACAGTTCATAAATCATACCTTCTTCTTATAGCCTCATAATCACAACAAGGAAATTAATAAAAAAGTAGTTGACATTGAATTAATACAATATATCAAACTGTCCCCAAGCTGGCCAATTCTTTGCACTATTAGGGTTTTATTTTTTGCTTTCTCAGCCTGGTATCCCTTTCCTGTCATTACAGTGAAAATGAACCTGAAAACTTGTCAGTGTGTCATATCATCTCAGCTGTGTAACACTGTGTCAGCAGTTTCACAGATATCTAGGAGGCTATTCTCCAGAAACCCGAATAGAAAAAAAATAACATATTTATCAACATTATAATATGTCTTTTACCTAGTTTGAAAGTCATCAAATACTTAGCTTGGTAAATAAAGTTCTATTTGTCCAATCATCAGTTTCTGTTTGACTTCAGTAATCCTGAATATTTGCACACTTCAGTTTTCCAGATTGAGACTAAGATCGCAAATACACAGTTTCTAACTTGATTAATTTATACCTTCAGTTTTGTGCAGTTATTTTCTAGTTATAAGCAAATCAGTGAGAAGTGGCCCCAAGGAAGCACCATCACACTGCCAGATATAAAAAATTGTCTGGATTAATGGAAATTGAAGAGTGTAGCTTTAGTCATCGATGCTTCACCACTTTGAAACTAAATTGATCTGAAGGGTCAGACACAAACCTTTCTGAAAGCCACTCACACTTGAATTGCTTCAAGGAGAAGGACTGCTAATAGAGCTGTATTTTGTTTAAGTATGCTTTTTAAACCAGAGATAGCAGGATGTAGTGCACTTAAACACATGACCTACAGTCTAACTCCCCAGGATTAAATACTTTCAAGG
The DNA here is from genome assembly GCF_036417665.1 of Passer domesticus. Taxonomy (NCBI): domain Eukaryota; kingdom Metazoa; phylum Chordata; class Aves; order Passeriformes; family Passeridae; genus Passer; species Passer domesticus. The sequence continues at coordinate 44,735,927 of NC_087478.1, read as the reverse complement.
AAAGATATTTAATGATCAAGAAAAATCGTCTTAGTGGTGTAGAGGGAAGAACATAATAAAGGAGACAGGATAACAGTTGGTCTAAACCAGCTGAAAATACTTATTAAATTTAGCCTAATTTGACACAAATGTTTCTGAAACAACTGGCTGTTCATGAAGGCTTTTCATATTGTGAATTTTGATATTTTGGTATTGTGGATTTTGATATTCTAAATCATTACTACCTACCTGCCATCAGTGCTGAATTTCCTAAGCAGCAGGGATGTGATTGGAGGACTTTGGAATACTTATCAAGGCCATTAAAACTTACTAGTGCTTCAGGACCCCGCATGACTTTACAGCACCAGCCTGCCAGAGTTGAGAAAGTGTTTCAACAGCACTTTGGCACATGATGTGATTCTTGGGGCTGTTCTGTGCAGGACCAGGTGTTGGACTTTGGTGATCTTGATCCCTTCCAAGGAATTGTTATCGGAATATTCTGTGATTCAGTGATGATATATGAGTGCTAATCCAATGTCCTTTATTGTTCTGTCCATTACTCATGGCGACATGATCTCCAAGGAGTATAATTGGTCTGTATGTTGAGTGGGAAGTGAGGAGCCACTCAGAGCTTGTCATCACAGAGCACAGGTATCGTAATGTGAGCCCTGCATCCTTTTGGTGGAGTTGGTTCACTGACAAAAGAGGGTTGTGTTTCCATAACAACCTAATAGCTGAACAAATCTTAGGCAGCAAGCATTTTCTTCTCTAAATAATTTTTTGCCTTAGAGAAGTGCTTTCATTGTTAGCTAAGGTTTCCCGGTTCTCAGGATGTTTTGCATAATATAATCCCCCTTTACATTTAGTACAGAAAGAGTATCATAGGCCATGGAAAGAATGAGCAAGAGGGTCTCACAGTGCCCTGAAACGATGACAATACTCCCCTTAAAGGGAGAAAAGTTAGATTCTTGCCTTTGTGTAGTTCCTTTCAAGACAGAGATTCAAAATATCTGGATTTTCTGCCTGTTGCTCTTCAAAGTTGTCTGTATTAGAATCACTGATTTCTGTGCTAGTTATTAAGAAGCTTCTCATTTCCAACTTCAGTGTATTCATGGCAAACTCCAGTCAAGACAGAGATATCCTAACATTCTGTCTTTGGATAAGTTGGAGCTCTCCAGAAACTCTTAATAAATCAAATCTGGATTATAATATTTATACCAATGGAAGTGGTTAAACTGGAAAACAGATACCTTTTTTTCCAATTAAATGTTATATTTAGTCCAAATGAAAATAGTTTGATTTTGCTGTTTATGTCTCTTTAGTAAAATTTACTTCAAAGTAAAAATTGAAAATTAGCAAAATTTTTCAGCTGAACTTTTAATCAGTAACTTATTAATAGTGAAATTTAGTGTGAAGACCAATTTTAGAGTCAATTTTTTTTCTCTCCTGTTCTTTTCCTTACTTTAACCCATGTTTGAGCTAAATGGGCATAATTTGGCTATGGTACAGAATGTATCAATTGACTTGTTTTAACAGGTTAATTTACAGTGTTGTAAAGGTTCACATTCAGAGTTTCAAGATACACATCTTTGCCAGCACAATGCATCAGAAATCAAACTACCCTTCTCCTGACTTTCAGAGGTGACATATTTTGTGTTTGTCCTTCCGACTGCCACAGGAGGTAGTGCAGGATGCATTGCTCACTTGTCAGAAGCAATTTTGTCTAGTACATTAATATGTGTTTGCAGCTAAGATTTTTCATTTCATGTGACCTTTTAATGAAAATCAAGAGAGTGCTGATGGAAGAGTGAAATATGCAATGGCTCTTCTATCTTGCATTTTGCTGGGTTTCTTCTTCAGTACAGCTAGTTCTTTTTTAAGCACCCTTCAAAACCAGAAAAGATTCCTGAAACTTATGCCTAGAGTATTTGCTGCTGTAGCTATTTCTATAACAGAAATTACAATTTTATAATTTCTTTGAATTTTTAAAGTATCTTCTGGAATTTTATAGTTCCTCTTTTTTAAGTACAAATCCCCAAATTATGAGAAGCTTGGGAGTTTTGTCTCATCATAATGATATTTTCATATCTATTTTTTTTATATCTGATATTTTTAATTAGGATGCTTTCTATTGACTTTTTAAGTACTGTATGTCCTAGAGGAGCACAGTTCACCTGTGGTTCTGTGTTGGCCACTGTTTTATTGACAGGTGTTATAGACTTGCTGGTTTCAATGAGTAGGTCTTCAAGTGATCTGAATCTCAGGCTGACATGTATTCTTAATGTCATTGACCTTAGCACATGTTTTGCAACTGATTTCAGTTGGGTTAGATTTTCACTGTGTACATCATCTTCCAAAAGAAGGGTCTTCATTAGAATTAAGAATTAGTCAATTAAGTATTACTATAAGACTGGGAAAAATTTCTCTTGTATTATGAGATGAATATTATCTGTGAGAATATTGTCCTTCTGATTTTGTCTGAAATCAGAAGATGGCTCTCAAATTATCTGCTACACTGTTGTAGTTGGAAGTGGCTGTAGATGGGTCAGTGAGGTGTGTAACTCTGATTTCTACCCTGTTAATTACCTCCTTCGGATCAAGTTGTGACAATGCATTGAAGCTGTGGTCCACCCTAGCTGTATTTGGGTGTTGTTCAGGAGGTGAGTGAGACAGTCTGAAAATCTTTTCTACACTGAAGTTTGTTCCAGGGTTGTCCAGGTTTGGGAGTTACTGGCACTAGCCAAGAAACAGGCCCAGGTGCTCCATATTCACGGTTTTTAGACAGATGCTGTCCCATATTTCTTGACATGTCTGTAGCCTGCTGTCAGTAGATAACCCACAGTGCACATCTCCCCTCCCTAATGTTTAAAGAAGAAAACATTCATACCTTATTGTTTCAATTTTCTGCACATTGTGGGAATTGGGGTTTTTTGTTAAAGTTACAAAGGGAGAGGAAAAAAATTAACTTTTGTTGTGCAAAATAAGCACAATTTTCATTAGGATTTGACTCTGATTATAAATGTATTAGCAGAACAAATTAGGACATGAGAGAAAATAAATTATAAAAAGTTTCAGTAGCAGTTCATCCTCTGGCATCCCCTCTAAGCAGTCCTGGGCAGCATGAGATAAAGCCATAGGTTCCTCTAACACAGCTATTCCATTAGTTATTCTATTTTTCTATTTTTAACAGTGAAATTTTGTATTTGGACCAACCTTTGTTATCATAAAATTCTCAAATTAATAACTAGAAAATTGAAATCCTCCAATTTTGTCATCAAAGGAGTGGCTCTAACTCCAAAGCACTATGATAACAATTAATTCTTTGCAGTGTTGAGAATATAAAAAATGTCTTTTTTTTTTTTTTCCCACTTCTTTACTTTTGAGAAAATGGGAATTTTTCCTGTAGGGCTAAAATAAAACTTCACTGTCACAAACTGAGAAGTAGACAGTGGAACAGACAGAAGTATTCAGTGATTGCTGTTTCTAGAGTGCTTTCTTGGCTGACTCTTCCCCATTTAACTGGCAGCTTTCAGAATCCTGACAAAGAGCATTAAAGGAATGAGGTTTATGTAGGCTTTTTGACACTCCTTCCACTCCTTCTACCCATTGTGGATTTGCAGGATAAGGATGTTATCTTTTTCCCATTTGGGTACTGCATGCTTCTTGTGCACATGTATCTGGAAGAATTCAGTACAAAAATTTTTAATTTTCTCCACTGCAAACATAGACCACTTGAATAAAGTTTATTAATCCAAATGTATTTGTAGTACTTACCTCTATTCCAAAAACTTTACATTTTATGTTAAAAACCAAGATTAAATAATAAAATCCAGTTTTTCTGAAGCAATGCCAATTTGCATGTCCCTTCCATTTATTATTAATGGTGATCCATATCAGCTATTCCATTATTCCTGATCTCAGGCTGAAAGCCTATAATGATCAAGGTTACTCCATTAGCTTCCTTTTAGTGTTCTTAAATCTTACCAATATGCCAGTTGCTATTAAGAAACAGCACCATTTATTGAGATCTTGCCAGATCTTTTTGAACTCTTGGATACAAATTAGATACATTGATTAAAAATTTCTAGCTTTAGTAACTCGTTTAACATTCCTTTGGAATATTTTCCTGTGAGTTTCTGTTTTATATTTAGGGAAAATATTTTTCATCTCTTGGTTTATAATATTGTCGCTCCTGCCACATTTCTAGAGTGATGTACCATAATTTTGTTTTTTTCTGTTGTCCGTTTCCCCCCCCCCCCATTTTTATGACCTTGATGCAGCAGAAGTCATGTGGAGAAACAGCATTATAATCATAAAGGCTTCTTCAGAGTGCATATGCACAGGAGACTGATTTGAGGTTGCACAATTGAGGTGTCAATTCTTACATATTGCAGCTCTAATGTACTTGCCTTTAAAACCTTATCATCCCTCTAAAAGGTTTTTAGTATATAATTAGGATAATTGCTCCCCATCATGTGCTCCCCCGGATAGCATCTCTGATAATATCCTGAAGAATGAAATGTTATTCTTAAAAACACTCTGTCATATTTGAAATTAAAACACATGGGGATGGCTGATACCATGGGATCAGTTCATTATCAAAATACGTGCACTCTCCGCCCATCCAACGTAAATATGTTTACGTTGAAGTAATTTCATTTTCCAAAAAACTAGCTTCCATTTTCTCTACAAACTCTCAACATATGTTAAAATTTTTCTGATGTTTCATTGGGTTTTATTATTATTCATTAAAATGCAGTTGAAAAAAATCAGCCCTCACAGGAGTTTTTTGGCAATTTTTGCAAATGAGTGCTCATCAAAGTGTGTGCATTCTGACCAACGCTCAGTTTCATCTGTCCTGGTGTGATTACTGTCTAGAATGATCTCATTATACACTTGACTGCATGCTGTCAGACAAAAACCCTTTTTCAAATCAAAACAATAATTCAAAAGAACATAATTATTTTTGGCTGTTTTGCATTTTAAAGCCCACATGAAAATATTATTTAGCAGGATTTGAGTTTTTCTTTGTTAAATGACTATTAGTTGCAACATCCTTTGTAGTACTTTTGAGTTAAGGCTGGAATATATATAGACCACATAGAACATATTCCATTCTATTAAGTAATACTACATCTCAGAGTGCTGATGGGATTGTTTGATAATTGAGCAGATGAAAATGCCTTTCATAAGTGGCAGTAATTTAATAGATAAATGGGACCTAATACTTCTGTAAAACTCACCAAATTGCTAATAATAACTTCATTTATTAATTTGTTTACAATTTACATGCATCTGGTACATTCTAGAGGAATATAAGCTGGAAATAGGTATAGCACTGCACAGAGATCTTAACAGGCATTAGCTAATCCTATGTGTCTCCTGATGAACCTGGAATTTTCTGTAAACCTTATGCTGAATTTTCTACAAAGCTTTTCAGTTTGAATCTTACTCCATTTTAGAAGCTGGGAAGAACCAGTTATCTTGAGCTCATAATTTTTATCCTCTTGTATTCAACACTAGATATTGTGCTATTTTGCATGAAGATGAAATTGAGTCCTATAGTTTGAGAGATCCAGTGCTCAAGAGCTAGTGCTTCACTTGAGTTATGGCTATAATGCAATGCAGTTCAAGTACTGTAAAAAAAGCTAAAGTCGTTTTCCGAAACACTGGAACTGCAACAGAGATATGTGTTGAATCAAACAAAGAACTCTCTGTCTTTTGTGGAAGATTAATTTCTCTGCTGTTTGGTCTCTTAATTTCAGATGGTAAAGCTGCTCAGCTCTGAATGTTTAATCAATAGACACTGCAATATACATATCTTAGGGTACTCTAGACATTCTCAGCATTACTGATGTTCCTGATGTCTCCTGCTCCTTGTGTAGTTTTTCCAGCTTTTTTGGTATTTTTGTATTGAAGGTTGCAAGTTTAACAGTTTGTTAAGGAATGGTTTGTGACTTGCTGTAGATGACGAGTAGATGTGTTGCACAATTTTTGTGATGTGATTACCTTTGATTTAGCTATCAGATTTGATTACCTGGGCAATCCCTTGTATTTCTCTGTCCCATATCAGGGATGTGGAAAATCAGGGGAACACTAAGTATCAGACTATAATATGAGTGACTATATCTGTATCACAGATATCTGTGTCACAGAACATGAGAATTCTATTCAGTGCTGGGTACATCCTGTGTGCATCCCAGCTCCATGCCAGATACCCCTTGTAGTAACTCTTCCCTATACTCACCAGCAAACTAACTAAAAACGTTTTTCTGTTGCTTCTGACTGGCCGTCTTTAGGAGAATTTATTTTGGTGACTGACTGTGTCAAAATTGGAATATAATTTTATCTTATATCATACAATCAACTGAATAGCCACACTAATAATTTTATTTCAGCATTGGCCTGAATCAGATCTGAAATACTAGATTTTATTATTTAAAAAATACCCCTATTTATACTGTCTTTGCTCCTTCAGTTAAAAACAACTGAAATGTTGTCATTTTGTGAAAAGAATTAAGCGAATGTATTTAATACTTGAATACATTTAACTGTGTTCCACTGGGAACTTTTCTAATGAGAATGATATGTTTTAAGAATTTTTAATAAACTTCTCTATTAACTTTAGTATATTTGGAAAGTAGAAATCTTGGCATAGCTTGCTAAATTTTGTTAAAGTCAAAATATTTGTGACAATATTAAGCAATTGCTAAAATAAACCAATTTTGTACATAATGAACAGATTTATTGGCTTTATTCAGTGTAATAAATGATTAAAAAATAGAAAAACATTGATTCCTAGTGAAGGTAATCAGTGTTGCATTTAAAAAAAGAAATCCTCCAATTATTTTTGAAGCTAAATAAAACCCACTAATTTACTTCCATTTTCTCTGCTTCTGTCTCCTTTTCTCCTTTGCTAGTCCTGATGGCAACATGTAACTTGCTGCCAAAAATTTTTCTTCTCTTACTATACAGAGATTTTATTTTTGTTCTTTTCATGCAATTTTCTTTTTATGCCACCTCAAAAGAAAACTTGAAGTGTGCAAGTGATGTAAGATTTTGCTATATATCAAAATAAGGTGGGAAAGGGTTTCTATTGCTAATTCACAAACATACGTATGCAGAATGTATTTAATAGTATCTAATAATAGAATAAGTTGCTGCTGCAACAAACTATCAAATTGGTCTTTTTTTTTTTTCCTGATATGCATTCAAATGTCTCAGTTTTGGAAGAACCCATATGAAACAATATGTTCACACCCTGCTGCTTTATTGTTATCAGAAAACAGAAATCTTCAACAAGACCATTTCATATTTTGTGACTCCAGAGCAGGATGTGTTCTTTCTGTAGTACAGTTTATCACTGTATGTGGTTGTAACTGTTCTGGATGATGACTAAAAGCAGCTGTTAGTAAGAATACTCTTTGCAGTCCAGCTCCAGTTCACCCCATGTCCTTTTTCATTCAGAAATCATTCTCTTCATGATGGAAGATACATAATAGATAGTGCAGCACAATTAAAACCATTTTCTTACCCGTAGGACTGGAATTGACACTAAATTTTTATTCAAGAGCATTTCCATTACTTTTACATCTATTTATGTCCTAAAATAAAGATAAGATAAATAAAGATATCTGTGAAAAGATATCAGAACTTTTTGTGAATATTGTGCAAGTAAATTTTGAAAAAAAACATTTTCTAATCGGTTATGTAAGTTGTATTTCAGAGTTTTTCCTCATCCAACCTGTTATAACTGCAAGAAGAATTTGCTAGTGATCAATTTAACAAAAGTGTGTTCTAATGGAATAATGGCATTTGCAGCAGGAAGTTGTTACTGATGAGAAGTTCCATCAGTAAAAGTGACAGGACATTCAGTTACATTCTTACCTGTATTCCAGTGTGATTTAATTGTGATTCTTCATTATATTTTATGAACTGTAAGTTACAGAACCTTGAAAAAATTCAAGCCATATTTTTCTCCATATAACTTGACAAAGTCCCCATAGTTTTACTTAATTATAATCCTTCTTTGTTTCTGCTCCACTGTGCTGGAATACTCCTTCTTGTCTAAGTCTGCTGATTTGGCTCTATGTCAAACCAAACGGGACAAAGCTGCATGGTCTAAAAACTGAGATTTATTCTTTTGCTGTCAAAAGCAGATACAAATGGCATACCTCTTCAATATATATGAAGTTTTGTGCTGATTTTATCATTCCTTTATATAGGTAACTGCAGCCCTCAAAAATTCCAACAGTGTATCCAAACTAGATATCTGTGGTCTCTATAATCAGTGTAATAGGTTGTATTAGTGGGAAACCATAATTGGAAGAATTTCAAGAAATTTAGAAAGCTAGCATACGGATCTTAGAGAACCTAAAACCAAAATATGAAGAGAAACCTGTGGTGGTAGCAGATTAAATATGCTGAAGTGTTGAGAAGATTCTAAACATTCAGAGAGGTTATGTAAATCCTGCTTTGTCAGTCAGAAGGTAAGATTAATATTGTCGAAATATATAACATGTTTAAAATATGTAATTTTTTCTGAATTGCAGGAGATAGAAAATAAATTAATGCAGGAATATTAGTAAAAGGGGTAGAATTTTAGTATTTTTCAGATGAAAATGATACATACAAATGAAGTATATAAAATACAGCGAGAAAGTTTTGGCACACTAATTATAAAATGGAAAATTTGAAATTAAAAAATGCTATCAAATTTTTTGGGGGTTTTGAATTATTAGAAACTTTAATGCTAGTGCCAAAAAATAGATGGTTGGAAACTGGATTGTGTTATTCCAAAATTATCCACAGTATTTCCTTTATCTTTCTCAAGTTGTTTGGACATTATCAGGGCAACACATCGGTCTATATAACTGGTCCACCTTCATACAGGTGCTGTGGTATCTCTTTCAAATTGAACAGTAAAGCCCCTAAAGATTCCCTGAATTCTCACTGTGTGTTTGTAGTGTATCCTGTCTGCTGAACAATTTCTTTATGCCTAATGAATATAACTGTTACACAATACAATATGCAATACATATTAACAAGATACTTCCTCCAGTGTAAATGTATTATAAATACAAAAATGTAAATTTTCACTGTGAGAGTTGAGCTTCATAAATCTCTCTGAAACTGCTTGAGAATTTAGATACTTTAAAGAGGAGTAACTGGATTGTGAAACATTTTAAAATCTATCTGCGTCTTTGGTTTTAAAATATTTTAGTTAGCACTTTTACTTCAGTGTTCCGATAAAGAGCTTTATTAATTAATTGATACTTAGAAGAACTGAAAATATAGTTTTTTTTTCCATTAATTGATTTTCACTGTAGCTGTAGATAGATATATATTGGGAGGTTTATCTTCAAGACTGCTTAAATTATTTATTAACTGAGCTTCATCCCTGGGATGTATGGCTATCATTGGCATTATTTAAACGATTTGAGAACACTTACTCTCACCACCTTTTGTGGTTTATTTTCTGAAATAATTTGATAATGTAGCCTAATTCAGTAATCATCTGTTGCCTTTGTAAGAGTAGAGTATTTTTTCTGCACATCACACTTTTGTTATTTTCTTTGGTTTATAGGAGAATCCTTATGAAATACTAAGGCACGCATATAATCACATTCAGTGACCTCTCCCTGATAAGTTAAATTTTAAAATAAGCCCAGAAATACTCAATATCTACCATTCTTTTTGGGGGTAATTTTTTTTTTACAATACTATTAGGCATCCCAGTTTTTAGTTAATGGCTAAGATAACCAAAAATATTTTGGCACCTGTAACTGTATCCTATGCTTTTCACTGAACTCCCAGAAATATGGTGCCTGTATGTTGAGACAGTGCTATTTGCACTATGAAATATCTGTTATAGACAAGTGCAATCATTTCCCTATAAACCTTTTAAATATGGAAAAGCCAACAAAAAAGCCATTACAAAAAAATAAAAAAGGTAGATGGCAACTGTGTAGTATTGTTTTTGAATGCTCAATTAGACATCAGCAGCTTGCAGAGGCAGTCTCAAAAGGTTACTCAGGAAATGGTGGAAATCACCCATCATCTCTCATTAGTACTTAATGAGAGATGTTTTTCCAGACAGTTGCCTGGTATTACAAGGGTTATGCAAGCTTGAAGCAGTTCCAAAGTCTGTTTGTGCAGGTGGGTGATTAGAGGAAATAAAAACTTGATAATAGTCATACCCAACTCTTGGATGATGCAGAAACAACTAAACAGACCCCCTGCTGCCACTGGAATGCACTTCACTGGTAATTAATTCCAAATACAATCCTGAAATTACTGCCACATTCAGGACTGGGCCAGTTATAGCTTCTAGTGCTTTCAACAAGACAGTTGCAGATATATGTTTACAATTCTACTAAGAACAACAGTTATTCAGGTTTGAGTGTGTGGGAACCAAGCAAATTCAAAAGAGCACATTCAAGCATTTGAGTCCAACCATTCTCCCTATGCATCCCATGTAGCTACCTACTGATTCTGTTATTCACTATTCCATCTGTTCTTTTGAAATGTCTCTGGTAATGTTTGTTCCTTGAAATCCTGGAATATATGATTGTCCTTATCTGTAGTTTGTAGATTTGTTTTATATTGAATAGTCATGTAGGAGAGAAGATTTGCAGTGGGGATTTAGTAAAATTAAGACTATTTTAAAGCTGAATCCTATGCTATGGGAAATTACTTAGTCCTGTTTGAGGCTACTCTGTAACATGAATGTTTTTGTTACCTCCCTAATCAAATAGGAGATTTTCTAATTATTTTTCTGGATTTCTGTATGAACTGCTTAATTTACTATATGCTATTGCTGCTAATCTTTGCAATGGGAACCCCACTTACAGGCGACAACATATTTTTATCACACATGCTGTCCAAGAAGTCTTACATATGGCATCTGTGAATAAAATCAGTGTGGTTTCTGCTATTTTGTGACCTGCTCTGCTCAGTTTTGGGTTACGTTAGTTCTTTCCTATTTGATGGCTTAAGCTCCTGCCTTGTAAATCTGCTCTTGCTGGAATTCAGTAGCCAAGAGTGATCCACAGAGAATGGACTGAGCCCAAGTGCTGTCCTCATACAAACACACATACTTTTACTGAAGTCTGTGGGTTTGCTTTAGAATTATGGGTTGATTCTCCTTGTTCTGCCTTAGAAAGGGTTGTTAATGAGCCCTCTACAAGGTTCTGAGCATCACTGGGCTGGAATTCTCTTCACCATGCAGAGTAAGGTTTAGATGACTTTTCATGTGGCCTGTCTCTCTCTCTTGCTTGGAGATCAAACTCAAAGATTCCCTGAAGCAGAATCAGGGAAGTTTCTTGGTCTCCTTGGCATGAAGGTATGAGCATATCCCTGATAAAGCATCCATATCTTTGATTATCACAGGAATCAGAAATTGCTGGTTTATCTATCTCTCCTGTGGAATTTTAAGTGGCAATTCTTTTTTCATTCCAGCTATGAAGATTTGAAATGGACTTGGTGACCATTCCCCCATTATCAAAGAGCATTAGAATCTGTTCCTAATGGTACCACACATGATGGGACCTACATTAATGTGTTTATTTCTTAATCAGTCAATTAAATTAGGCATTTTGGTGGCTCTGTTCTCTGCATGGTTAGTCACTGCAGACTGATCTTCCAGAAATAGTACTATTTCTATAACATCTTCTTTTTTACTCTTCCAAGATTTCTATTGTGGTTATGGCTGATTTCTGTCCAGGACTGATCATTATCATTGCCATGTTCTTTTTAGAGCTTTTAGTTTTTATGTAACATATTTGATATTAAGAGGACACGCAACATGTACAGACAAAGGCACTCCAGCTTTTTTTCTAAAGACAGATCCAAACCCATGGAAATTGCCAGACTACCTAAGAGTTTTATAATAGTCTAGCAAATTGAGTCTGCTATAATTGATCAAATTTAGGTCTGTCTTGTTACTACACTAAAAAGCATTTTGAAGCCCAGATGGCACTGAGCTATATGGACCTTTATGCACATTTTTGCATTATCCCTGATGATGTCCAAAACAGACACAGGATTTTCACCTACCTTCAAGTAGTTTGAAACATTGCATGAAATATTCCACACTGAGCAGAACTTGAGAAAGCTGTTATTAATAATAGGTGCCTTTGGATTTTTTGTCCATTTATGTGTGCAGGTGTATCTCTATATTTATGTGTATGTATGTTCATGCACATTCATTTTCCACCCTTGTCTTTTTTCTCTCCCAGTTTTGCAGTGAACAAACCTGTCCATGCCCTGCATTTGTAGTATAAATTTCTGCAAGGTCATAATATTAGGCTTTGTGCTTTAAGTATTTTGTTCATGCCTAGTATTTTCTTTTCAGATGTTTTAGAATTTAGTATATGTATTTAAAGACAGCATTAGGTGTGTAGTGTATAATCTAGTTCTAGGTTATTACTGGTCTATACCTCTAAAGTGAAATACACATTTCTTCCATTTTTATAGCAAAATGTAAATCTGAGAATATAGTATTTAAGTGACTCCACAAATAGTTGGAATATGGAAATAAAATAGGGGTGTATAAATTGCATTTTGTCTGGGAGCACTGGATGTGAATATGAACTAAATCATCATTTTCAGTTCCTATTCATTCACAGGCCATACTGTTCAGTCACAGGCTAGCTTTGGAGAACACAAACCAGATTTCTTCTGGATGTGAAGCTGTGCTTTAGGTGGACACCAAAACCACAAGCTCCTTCTGGAAGCTTTGATGATCATGTATGATGGGGGTGTTTGGTAGAATAAATAAGTTGATAAATAGTGCTAAAAGTTCAAACCCACATATATTCTAAATGGAGTGTCATGCAGATCAACTGCTTTTGATCTGCTGATCCATTGCCATTACACTAAGTTGTAGAAATAACTGATGTAATAGCTAATTCAGGCATAACTGTAAATTTTGATAAGGATGCTAGCATGTTTCTGCAATGAAAGTAGAAAACTAGATTAACTGTGTGTTCCATTTTAAAGATTTATTTCTGAGGTGAAATCTAATTATCACTGTATATCTGGAATATGGGCTGGGTCTGGTTTTTGATATTTTGGTTGCTGGGATGCAGTAAGTGTTCTGGTTGGTGTACTTAGTATTGCCTGATAGTTAATGTTGTGGCATTGTATGCATGTAGTGCTTTTTCTTTGAGTACATTATGGAAAAAAAAAATCTCTTAGAAAAGTTTCTGTGAGAGGTTTGTGATTTGTCCTCACAGCACATAGATAGCAGGATGAAAATGTCAACGAAGAACTCATTGAACTCAGGTGTTATGGTTTATTATTATTATCCATGAGGGCTTTTTTCTCTGTGCAGTGCTCCCTAGGAAAAAAGACATGTGGAACCAATGACTGATGTCACACAGCACAGGAAAGGGCAGAATTCCGTATGTTTGTTTTTTTTTTACCAGCTCAGTTAAGCAGTTGACATTTTTACGTTTTTATCTGACATCTTAGAAGACAGTCCTAGAATAACACCTTAGTTTGCTCTCATGATATACTAAAAGACCACATTAATGCATTTTCCTTGTTCTATTTTATTTCCTTTGCTCTGAAATAAAGAAAATGGAGAATATCAAGTCCTCAGTAAGCATTTTCAAAAACCAGAATAAGCTCAAATTACATAGACCTTGTGATGACTTCTCATGTGTGATGGAGGAAGGAAGGAGTATTGTTAGAGCATGCTGCAGTTCATTAGTTTTTAGCTGCTAGATGATCCCTGGAGCCTGATGTTATCTGACTTACACAGAAACATCTAGATTATTGCAACATGAGCCAGGCACTGGAAGAGAATGCCAGTTGTAAATATTTCCCTGTTGGCCCCATCTGTAGCACCTATCAGAAATTCGGCATGAGAGCTAATCTTTTCTAGGTAAGCTTGGTAGTTTCTTAAGTTTCCAAGTTCTATTTGCCATGAAATGTTTTTCTGAAACTTGCTGTGTTGCCATCATAGTTACCTGAAGAGTGAAAAAAATTGCCTTAGTTTTGTCACCAGGGAAAATTAAAAATTATTATTATATAATTTAATTCTAAAGCAAATAAATGCAAAGATACTCTTAATGAAACTATAAGTACTGTATACATAAACAGGTCCTACAAATTGGTTTCAGGAACTAATTTGATGGTGTTGTTCTCTCTCTGATGGAGCAGACCCAGGTAGTAAATCATTATTGGTTGCCTAATGGGAACATCCTACTGTGAAAATAAACAGCTGTCCACAATAAAGAAATTGTTTACAAGAAATCATTACATGTCAGATACTTAGCCCCTTGAGAAAGATGGAAAGGCGTGAAATACTGAACAGTTGGAATTTTTTTTCTGGGCTGTTTATTAAAAAAAAAAGAATGTATAGCTTCTTTTTGCAAAGTTTTGTTTTAGGCTCTGTAAACATAATCTTTTATTTTATATTGCTGCTTAATTTTGCTTGGAAAGAAAATCTTTAACTACTCTTTTCTGAGGTTGCTGCATATTGTGTATACTGCTGAATTGGTTATGGTTGTATTCACACATTGTAGCTGGAGAATTTTTTCTCAGCTCTCTCTTGTGGGGCATATAACAGCCCTGTTCCCCCTCCTGTATGCCTTACAGTAAATTTTCCTTCCAAGAATGTCACTCCCAGTCAGCTCAATGCCACTCATGTGGCATGTATGAAGGGGTAAAACCTGACCTTCAGTGAGCTACTACTGAACAGGGTCAAACAGAAGTCTTTCCTATGCAAAGACCAAAACCTTGCTCATGTAGCTTGACTCCCCTGTTACCCTCTTCTGTATATTTGAAGTGTGGTTAAACTGAGCTGAAGTGACTATCGACAAGGCTTTGAAATAGAATAAACTGGTGGGCAGACAACTGCATTTGTTACCACTGACACCAATAGGTGTTTCTGAGGATGTGTCCTTTGAGTGATCCATCATTGGGATACTTCTGCATCTGCAAGAGTGCCTGGTTTCACTTGCAAGGCTTTCATATGCTAAATAGCTCAAGGGCAGTTGTGTTAAGCACAGCCACACAGGCTCACAGAGAAATAGTGACAGAAAGGCAGGGACTGCTGGAGTATGGAGGAGTTTGTGCTCTTTACAGCTTTGTCAGAGATAGTAATTCTGTTTGTTTCTCGCACCAGTGAGTAAATAAATGCACTAAGTGCACTTAGCTGGATTCATGTGGAGTATTTCTCACTCTAGAATTCATTTCTTACCTTCCTATATATGGTGCCTGTGTTCCCACATTTCTTCACAGCGGTTTAGTCCCTTGTTTGGTGGCTCCCTAGCCAGAAGGCAGGGATCTCTTGGAGCAACTCTCTGATTCCTCAGTAAGGGACAGTCATTGATATTATTCTATCTGTCCATGGAGTGAAAGGAGATGCTGTTTCATAGTCTGGAGTAAAAGACACAAAGACTTTCAGCTCGCTTAAGGTGTTACTCATATATAGCCTTTGTCTCACTGTGAGATTTTCAGAGTATATCTAGCCTTTGTCCTCACTATGAGATTTTCAGAGTATGGCAAGGCTTTAGAGGTTTCTCTTCTTGCCAAATCTCTATCCCTCCTTTGATAAGCTGGGCTTTCATATCACAGAATACTCCTTTACATTGTACACGTGAACAACATTATAAATCTAGACACCAGGTCCGTCGGGAAAGAATATGAGAAACTTAAGGCTTTCTGAAATGCTTGCATATCAAAATTCTTGCATGTCAGTTATGTTATTGTGAGAATTCATTTTCAGTTATTTTCTAAGGCTGTGTTAAATTGTAATAACCACCATAACCATGCACAGGTAATGGCACCTTCCCCAGAATCTGAACTAAAGCATTTCTTTACTGATATAATTCTAGAGGCCTGAAGTAATGTGGAGTTTTTTGCCTTCAGCTAAGTCATTCCTCTCTACCCTCTGATTTGGTTTTCCCTAACTTTACGTTGATCAAATAGCATTAAGAACATTTAGAGAAGGTAAAAATGATATTTTAAGTCCTTTTAATGGTCCTTCCCAGTGCCATAAAATGGTAAGAGCAAAATGTGTCCAAAGAGCAGTTTCCATACACATGCAAGTGTGCAGGTGTTTTTAAGCCAGCTGTAGGTTATATAGCTGAGGTACTGCTGGAAAAGAACTACTGCAGTGCAGAACTCTATGGAGGATGCAAATTCTACCTGAGAAACTGAGCATATTTTCATGTAATTAGTCCTTGCTGGTCAGTTATGCTGATCACAATGTTAAGAGAAGTTATCAGTGATGGCTATTAGCATGTTCTGAGTTAATACGTATTTGTGTAACACAAAGATATATGTAGACCTTGGTCATATGTGTTAGGATTTTCCAGGATGAGCTAGAAGCTGCATTATAAATGTCCCTTTCAAGTCACCCCTGTAATAGCAATAATATTTGAATTCACTGTCAGTAATTCAAAGTAATGAAAGTAAAATATTCTTGCTTGGTTTCCACCTCATTTTGTTTAGGTACTTAGAGAATGCTGTATCTTGTCTTAACATAGAATGAATGTATGGGTTGAAAAAATAAGCGTAGATATGCAGTATATTCCTTGACAAATATATTTCAATTATATTATGTTTTATAAGTTTAAATAGTGTTCTGAGCAACCTTCTGTTTTCAAAGTTCTTTTTTACTTTAAAATATACAAAGTATTTGTAATTTCACATAGGTGTTATTTTTATTCACAGATAATGCACCTCAGGTAGCAATTACCGCACCAGGATCTGGTAACCATAGAAACAGCTCCACAGGCCCAACACCTGACTGCTCTCCTCCATCACCAGACACTGCACTTAAAAACATAGTGAAAGTCATACGTCCTCAGGTAGGTGCTCACCATAAGCATCCTCTTGTTTATTGTATTTCTCCTTTTAATAGCAGGCTGTGATGCACGTATTCTAAGAGGATGTTACGGCTTTATGCATTTGAGTAGGTCAAAGACATAAACAGGACACAAAATACTTTGTCTTCTTAACAATCAATCTTAGTAGCAGAGGAAGATTAAATATTTTATAAAATGAGCCCAAATGTACAGAGAGGTATCTGTACATATTTCTTATAGCACTAATAATGAATGAAGTCCTTATGCAGTATTTTGGTTTTTTGCATACTCTTACTTTTCTTTCAAGGCTATGTTTTGATTTTATCAGTATTATTTCCACATTACTTTTTCAGGTTTACTTTCTTCCCTTTTCATCTCCATTTGCATGAATTTATAATGTTTCATACCTTTTTTCTTTTACTTTCCCATGCAGTGTTGCTTATGAACTTCCTTATTTCTAATACTGGGAAACAAGATGCATAATGTGTGGGAAACTTGAGTGCTCCATATAATTCTTTAAGGAGTGCATCTCTTTAAAACCAAAACTTTAAAGTAAATACATGTTAGAACTTGAATCAGTAATGAAGAGTTAATCAGCATGGAGGAGTTCATTTAAAAATCGTGGGATCATGGGATGAGTCAGAAAAAACCTTGGTATTATCTATTTCCTTGTTTAAAAAGCCATGACATTAGGTGTTCCAAAGCTAGTCCAGACAACTACATGCTGAATTGACTGATTGTGAAACTTTTTTAATGTGAACCGAAAGAACTTCTTCTCCTACTAATTTTGGGTTCAAGTGCAGCCATCTGTTCTTTATTGCTAAGCTGGTCTCTGCAGCTGAGCCACTCTGATGCTATTGGATGCAGGCTTTGTACCATCAGTATGTCACTGGCACTTGTTTTACCTCAGGAGTAAACTGTGTTTTCCTAGGACTAGTATAGGCCAGGTCATTTTGGTACCACACAAATGACTGTGTCACAGTGTTTGAGGTGAATTTTCCTTCAGCTCTCATTGGAGTGCACAGTTGAGAAGGTCTTGCAGAATTAAGGGTAGTTATTGGGAGCACTTGCTATTTCTGTCTGGGAGCCACTGGCTTCCTGTGGCTGACACCGTCACTGTTCAATAATTCGACTGGCAGGCTGGTGCAGACCATCCCCTTCTGACACCACCACAGTTCAGGTTCCACATGCTGGTTTAAATCTAGATTGCAGAGAGCCTAAAATTACAGTTTCTTCTATTTTTTATTTTTATAGTTGTTTCTCATTTTGCTTGTTTCTGTAGTGTCTCTGTCCCTCCCACCCTACATCAGTCTATAGTACTGAAATGCCTCCTTCTCTCCAAGCTGTTTTTTATAGTAGGTGGCAAACAAACAGAAAGGTAATGAAATATTGTTGAAACAAGCTGTTGTGTGATAGCTTATTGAAAATAGCATTTAAAAAGCTGTTTCCATCATGATATTGCCAACAGATGGACCCAGAACACTTCATGGTGATGCTCTCCTGCTAGTTAACTCTGAATGGATTCAGCAGATTCTGGGGAGCTATTTTCAAATTTAAATTATTCCATTTACTGACTCACAGTGTTCTCATCGTTCTGCAGAACAAAAGCTAGCTCTGTGATATATATGGTCAGAACTTTACCACATTTCCTAAAATGTCTCTCACGTGGCCCTGCACGTGGCACGCTCCCTGTACAGAAAACAACAGCAGACAGGCATAATGTATGTTTTAAGTCTGTGTGCTAATACACGACAGGTTGGATATGCTGTAGCATTCAGATCCCATTATGCTTCTCCTTTTTTTCATGTGTTTTATACACCTCCCTCAGTATTCTTTATTCTTTGTTTTTGCTTTTTATCTAATCACCTTCCCCTAAGACCTCAACTGAAGAATTTAGACAAAGAAGCTGTAGATATTTGCAATGTGCTGTTTGCTAACCATTAGTGTTCATTCTGCCTGCATATTTAATTCCTTTCTTCCATTCAATTACATGGCAAGCTCTTTGAAGGGTAGCACAATGGGATTCTATTCCTGACTGACCTCTCACCATTCATGTAAAACTAATGAATACTGTTACACAATATATGCAAAATAATTAATTTTCTGTTGGCTGCCAGGGCCTCTTTGCATTTTTCTAGCAAAATAAATTGATTTCTGAGATATCTAAACCAAGGATCATATAGATTTCCAAAACAGCTGTCACTTCTTTCCCTTTTCCATGTCTTGTGCATCCAGCACAGGAAAGTGCCAGTAGAGGCAGAATGGGAAACACTTCAGCAGCCATCTTTGCATGAAGCAGGCTTTGGCAGCTTGGATGGAACTGACAGAAAAGTCTGGCCTTTCAACACATATAGTTATTTTTATTTGTAGCCTTACTCATCTTTCCTGTAGGGTTGTACATATA
The DNA here is from genome assembly GCF_036417665.1 of Passer domesticus. NCBI lineage: Eukaryota > Metazoa > Chordata > Aves > Passeriformes > Passeridae > Passer > Passer domesticus. The sequence continues at coordinate 44,716,721 of NC_087478.1, read as the reverse complement.
CTGGTTTACCAGCAGTGAGGAGAAACACTGTGTTTCTATGCAACCAGGACAAGAGGACACAGTCTTAAAGCGCATCGAGGGAAGTTTAGGCTAGACATAAGGGAGAATTTCTTCACAAAAAGGGTGATTGCACATTGGAATGGATCACACCTGGTGGAATAATCATCCCTGGAGGTGTTTAGTGCCATGATGCCACCCACCTCTACTACCTACAGTCCTGAGGCTAGCATACTTAGCAGTATCTCAAGGATCTGTGTGCGCTTCTATTTGTGCACCTTAGCTATGGCTTGTACCTGTGCTCTAGTATTTTGCAAATAAATTTCTTCTTTTCAAATTTTCCAATGGTCAGTCTCTCAAAAAAAGGTTTTTTGAAAAGTTACATATATGCAGAAAAGAAGTAAACAGAATTTAGCTCAGGTCTGGACTTGCTTGATATTTTTGTTTTTTCAGATTGTCTGGATGAGATTTCCTAAGTTTTTAACTCTTGAATTGCTGGTTAATGGAGACTTTGAGAAAGTAATACACTTTCAAATTAAGGACGTATGCTGCTGTGTGTATTCACAGCACATGGGATCCAAAATAAGATGGGGTAGGAGAACAAGTAGATAAGTTTCCTTCAAGTTTTAACTTAGTTACATTAGTACATAGAGTAAAATATTACTTACCTTATCAGACTGCAATTTTAGAAAGTGACAGTAAAATGGAGCTTGTTCTATCACAGTTCCTGTAGCTCTCAGTCTGGATGAAGCCTGAACAAAACTAAAGTGCTTGTGATGCTTCATGTATTTTTTTGTATTAGATACTCAATTTAAAAAGCTTCTTATTTATTTGTTCAGCTCCATTTGAAAAAATAAACTATATCCTTAGAGGGAGAAAGAGCACCTTTTTCCATGTAAGAGTGGGGGGTTTTTGCCAGTGTTATTTACTTGTGGGTCTTGGGCCAATTCTCATAAAACTGAATTCCGACTTCTCACCTTTAAATTTAGTTATTAAATGTAGTCCAGCATTTGCATGTTATCTTCTTGTCTTTTTAAGATGTGTTTCAAATGGCTTACTGTAGGTACAGCTTTTGATGTCAAAATGTGGATTATTTAAAAGTTACTTTGATTTTATCTATTGTGAATTAATATTTTCCCTATTTTATTTGAATAACCCAATTTTGTAAAACTGTTGTTTCAATGCTATTAAGAGAGTTTCTGGTAGGAGGACAAAGGAACAAAGAATTTCAGTGTTTCTGACATGATGAAATTTCATCATCTTTTTCTTTCTTGTTTTATTGCTAAGATCTGCAATAATCTATTCATCATAATATCTTTTCTTTCCTTATCAATATAGATGTGCTTCCTTTACAGGAATCAAAATTATTTTTTCATTTATATTTTTTTAACCTCTGTAAACAAAGTTGCAATTCAGTCTATGGCTCCTCATTCATCTGGCTAAGACATGTATGAATATAATAACAGCTAATAGTTTAAACATTAGCAGGCAAAATAAATTGTCTTCTTTTCCTGCAAGTTCTAGCAGAATCCTGCAGGACATGTGTAGCCTCTGATAGACCTATCCCACGGGCTTGGGCTACCAGGTGTATGGCAGTTTTTGCACGCACAATGTGCCCCTCAAACCTGTGTGTATGTGCTTCATCGAGGCATAGGGAAAGACAGGGGCCAGGACATTCCACTCCCTGTGTCAGCCTGGACATGAATGGACAGACCATCTGTAGAAGATGTGTGCTCTAGAGCCTCCCTAGCTGACTTAAAAAGTGATAAAAATCTACATTCAATGAAATTATTTATCATTCTTTTTGCTGGTAGGTGCAGGAATTACTTTGAACACAAACAAACAATCAAACAAAAATCGCCTTAGTGGAAACTCTGGAAAATCACAGTTCTAGAAAATAAATTTTTCAGAATTAATAGCTCCATAAACAGAATTTCCAAGGGGATTAGTGTCACTGTTTCCCCTTGTTGAAACAATGAAACTATTTCTGCTGGTTCCTCCCCTATACTTGCACGGTGCTGCGGGTTCCTCAGTTGTTCGCAAATGAAATGCACGCCTTGTCACAGTTGGCTTGAGTTAGCACGTCCCTGTCTCTGCCAGCTTAGTGAAATCCCTGCTGGAGGTTGTTGCACCAGTGCACAGCACCATGAGAACTCTGTGTTGCATCTACTGAAATTGTTTTGCAACACACACACAGAGAAAATCTGTTTTGTTCCATTTTAGCACAAAAAGGAGGGATGGAGAACACTGTTATGCAATAAATTCTCTCCACTCTCTGAATGAGATCACAGGACAGCAGGGGTGCAAGGACCTTCTTTCTCCTAGGAGCTGCTTTCTGTGCTTAGCTCCACTTACAACATGCTCAGCCAGGCAGGGCATGACCAGGAAAATCACTGTGAAGAAAGACTGTGCAGGCACAAGGTGCTTCCTGTTCAGGTGCACACTTCTGCTGCTGCTGTGTTTTGGTGCTGGACTTTGTGCTGTGTCCATGCTTAGCACAAGATGCAGATAAGATTTTAAAAAACACAAACTTTACAGAGAGTTATGATTTTGTGGGGGGTCATATCCATGGTAAAAGCCACTCCTGTATATGAGCTTTTATGAACTTCTGGGAGGTGCTGAGCATTCTCCAAACCCTCTAAAATAAAAATGTATTCTACAGTCCACACATGGGTAGATTTAGTGCTCATCCTTTGCGTGCCCGGTCTGGAGATTTTCCATGGATGTCATAGTGTTTCCAATGTTGTGTGTATCTCTTAGGGCTGCAAGCACATTAAGGTGGTTGTCAGCAGTCAGTGACCTTGATTCTATGTAAATATATTTCAGATTATTCTCTTTGTGACAGGGAATGTCTATACAAATCTGCTGCACACAGTTTGATGCCTTCTCGTTCTAATGATGTTGAATAAAAAATAAAGCTCCTAAATAGCCCTTGAAAAAAAGGGAGCAAAGCAGAGTTAGAGGTATACTGTCAATGCCATTAAGATGTGGTTAGCAATTAATCTATGCATGACTGAAAATAGGGCAGACATTATGAAGTGATTTCATTCTGGAATATTGAGTACCAAACACAAAAAAAGGTTCTGGTTGGAATTGTCTCAGAGGACTGATTCCTACACACCCCTCTCCCCCAGCCCACACCCCACCACCCTCACCTGTTTTATCACAGCATTCATGGGCAGAAGATGTGTAACATGGGCAGAAGATGTGTAACAGCTCTAAAGGAGAATATTTGGAAAAAAAAATTCCTTGGAGCATAATGGACACTCTGTAACTACTTAATAATAACATTAAGAAAAATATTATTAAAGAGATGCACTGCCAGAGATCTCCTTTGACAAGTAACTATAAAACATAATTCTATTTATATATTTTAATTAGGTCTAATAAGAAAACATAAACACATTTACCCAGTACATGGTACTAATGAAAACAGCAGTGTGTGTTAGTGCATTTAATTACAGTTCAACAGGATACTAAAACACAAGTATAAATTAAAGCAGAATAACACTCTATTGTGAGGAGTGTTAAGTTTTAGAATGTCACTTGTACGTGCATATGTCTTTCTTGGTTGAAACTGGTTTCTTAAATGGAGAGATTTTCTAAGTTGTGATTCCTGATTCAATATAAACACAAATCATGCAGAAATATAGAACATTTTTCCTACATGAACTTGTAACAGATAGGTGAAATAGTGTTTTAAAGGTAGTTTGGTACTGAAAGGAACATCTATGCTAGTAAAATGGGCTTTAGCTCTGCAGAGTTGTCACCTACACTGTTGAATTATGAACACAGTCCTGGATATAATTTTGGTAGTGTACATTTTTCTTTCTCCAAACACATCCACTGTCAGGCCTGATTTGTGATTTGAATAGAGCAAACACCATTCCTGGTAGATAATTCTGCCTTGAACACCCCTCTCTGACACCTACTGAAGTTTAATTGTAGGGGTGTGAACCAATCCATGCCAGTTGCCCTGCCCTAGTGATACTTGGAAACAGTAACACGCTCAGAATTTGGAAGATTAAAGCCTTACCTATTATGCCTTGATGGGTTTCTTGCATTATATTCTTAGCATTTTCATTTGTTTTTGTAGTATGGAGGGGTTTTGAGCACCTTAGTTATGTAGTAACCCTTTATCATCATCTGATAATGCGCATTTTCACACGTGTATGTTGTCTGTAGCATGCAGCTTAGAACAAAGAGACATCACTTCAGCCCTTCAAAATTTATGATATAAAAATATCATGATACAAGCAATTTTCATAGTCTGCAGGTGAAAAGGGGGGTGTTACTAGCAGCTGGAAGCTGAGATTTTTGAAGAAAATAGTCTTGCATCCATTTTCCAACTGTTTCAGTGAAAATAACACTATATTAATTTTTGAAATATAGAAAATTTTTATATCTGAGGAATGAGACATTCTTCTTATCAAATTTATCTCTTGCTATTTGGGTCTCGTTTCAAGCAATGTTTTCCCAAGATAGGTATAATTGTGTATCTTCAAAATCTGGTCACATCTGTCAAGGAGGGAAACTGCTCCAAAGGTGTTGCAGTTTTTGGCATTCAGGATTGCTGCTCCTCAGAACCCACAACTGCAATATGGTTGTAACTAAAATAAAAGTAGAAGGCAAGGAAAATAGAAACTGAGGGAGATCAACTTTTTTTTCTTATTTATTTCCTGTGTGGTTTGTCATCTGAGATAAGACCACAGGTAGAAGGGGCAGCAACCCTCTGACCTTTAATTACTTACTCCATTGAGGGGCTGTTGAGGCAGAGGTAGGACAACATGCAGAAGAGAGCAGAAAGCACAGTGTCTGTAGGGCCCCCAGAGTCACACAGCACAGCTTCCTGACCACAGGCTACACAAAACAGCTGAGTCTGTGTCATTCCTGAGCATGGCACAGGCAGGGAAGTGATCCAAGTATTCTGAGGGACCTTGAGATTACTCTAAAGTAATATGCACTTCCTGGTCATGAAGGATGCAAGCAGTGTCTTTCTCTAAATTAATAATCAATCAAACAGAAATTTCTAGGACGTTGACACTGTGATGTCATTAAAATGAATTTACTTTCAGAATGCATTATGCTTTTAGCATCATAAAGGATCTACAGCAAAAAAACAGTGGAAACCTTTATTTTATTTTTTTTTTAATTCTCATGGTCCTACAAGCTTCCCATTTTGGCTGCTTGGGATATATTAGGTGCCAGCCTCTGTGTATTTTCTGCTTTCTGCTCTTAAACTTAATTAAAATATTGACAAGTAAAACCAAGAATGTCAAGATGGGTGGTGAAACTGCCTATATTTTATTTTTAATAAAATTTGTATTACAGTCGCAACATAAGATAAAGTTTTGTGAAATGAAAAAAGAGAAAATTATATTACTGTGTTAAAAAGAAAATGTGTCTTCAGCTTGTTCAACATGGTATTTTGAAGCTTGACAGAATAATTGATTCAGTAGTCTAGTAATAATTCAGTGTAGTCTTGCACTTCTAGGTGACATAGATAAATCAGACACAGATGCATTGTAATCTCCAGTTTTTGCAATTTCAAGGCTACTTGATCACCTTAGCTCAGATCCTATAAATCAAATAATTGTTGACAGCAGCATTGACAGATGAGAATGTATCAGAACTGGTGATTTCTGCAAATCAAACTGGAGAAAACAAAGAAGCCTGTCCTGTCATAGGCTGTATTTTACTGAGAAAATTTGGATGTTTTGGGCTTCTGTGTAAGTGTACATGAGCAAAAGGGACAAAGACAGAAACAGAGATGGTATGTTAGAATGTCGAGGCAAAAGGCAGAAACCATAAAAGTCATGTGAAAGTTGTCTTTGAAAGGCAGGACAGAGGTTAAAATTGAATGCATTCAAGAACAATGAGAGGGATGTAGGGACTGTAAAGTCAGTGTGAGATGGGACCATGAGGGAGTTTGTTTGGGAGACCTTGATGACAACAACCACAGAGAAAACAGAAAAGCAAATTTTGGAACACCAAATAGAACTGGAACAACTGGATACTGTGCAGGTCTTTTTAGAGTAATATAAGTAGATTTGGAAGGAATGTAAGAATAAATAGGAGAAAAAAAAAGGTGCCCAGAGAAGTTGTAGATGCCCAGTCCCTGGAAGTGTTCAAGGTCGGATTGGATGGGGCTCTGAGCAACCTTGTCTACTTGAAGATGTCCCAGCTTATTGCAGAGGGTTTGGATCTAATGACCTTTAAAGATTCCTTTCAACTCAAACCATTCTATGATTCTATGAAAGGGAAAATTAGTGTGTAGAATGAGATTTCAGAAACAAGCTGAAGAAGGGAAAATTTCTGAAGAAGGAGTGAGTTGATCAGAGAATTGAAAGAATTTAATCATCTGAGCAGATGTCAAAATGAGGGATTTAAGTGGCCACACAAGTACACTCACACAGTGTTAAACATGTGATATGAGCCTGGGGGAACGGGCTTCAGCCTCTTGCTTTCTTTGGTAAGTCTGTATTTTATGTGCTAACTAGAATTTAAGAGTGTAGGTGCAGTTCTGTCTTCTGTCATACATTTTCTGCATGATATATTGCAACTGAAATCAGTTTCTACATTATATAGGGTGTCTGGAATTTGTCAGGTTTTGCCAAATGCAGAATTTCCTTAGGCTCATTGGTTCTCAGTATTTTAAAAAACCACACATCTGTCCCTTGGGAAAGATCTATACCCTTGCTCAGCATCTGTAAAATGGGGCAACTAGCTCTGCCATAGTACTGAGTGTTGTGAGAATTAATTTTTTTAAGACTATGATAGTGCTATGTACACAGATCCCAAGGGTAAAAGAAGATGAAGTCAGAAGCTTGTATTGCAGAGTATACTTCAAAGTTGAAGAAATATTTTGGTGTTGAAATGAGAAAGGAGTTTTGCCCTACTGCCTCTGCTAAATGTTGTAAGAAATATTTGAATGATCCCTTGCCTGCTCATGTTACATGCCAGTCATGGCAGCATTACAGAACTTGCATGCAAATTCCATTAATGGAGGGATTAAATTCTTACTTGTCTTTTGAATAAAAAAACATTTCAATATGTGTATTTTGATGCTTTTCCTGTTTTTGCAGTTTCAAAGGGGTATCTTTCATTGATATGTGTTCACTACAGACTGAACATGAAAATATTTTTATTATACCTGATTTAACAGTTATTTAAATCATATTATTGCAATATCTTTAAAGATTTGTACTGACATTTTTTCTTATGCATTGAAAAGATTTATTCATTAGCCTGATTTGATATGCTATTTTAGGATGGTGTGGGGTTTTCTAAGTTGGTATTATGACAATTGAAATAATATTTGTGAAGAAATACCTAAAAAAGTAAATATCGGTCATTAAATAGATTTACACATAACAAGCGGATTAAACACGAGTGTAATGAATAAAAATCTACTTAAGGACAAATCTGCATGCTATGTAGCATGCTTATTGGGGTGAAGTGAAGCCATAAGTATGCCAGAATGTCACAAGGGTTATCTAAGCATGTCCAGACCTTTGGAGTAGTACAAGGAAGGCATGTAATGATAAAGCTGGCCTTGAAGAATGAAGGAATCTCTTTGGGACAGAGTTTTAGTTTGTGTTTCACAGTTAGGAAATCTTGACCCTTGACTGAGTTATGGTGTTCAATACAGTAAATAATCTTAGACTTTTTCAGAAACAGTCTCAAGAGTTCTTGGCAAATGTAGTTAAACAATGGCTTTGGCAGGGGCAATCAGCAAACCAAATCAGGAATTACTGCCAGTAAGACTGGAATTTGACATCAGATTCTAAGAAAAGATTTCTAGAGTGTTTCTAGGTGTGAGCTGGATGTGAGATTAAATCTGGGACTGAAACACCTCTGCTTTCATTTCTGTGTATAAGAATCTCTGTGTGATTTAGAGTCCTAATCTCCCATCAGGCTTAGGGCAGTTGCAGGATTCAATTCAGTTACTTAAAAGTAGGAATGTAATGTCATTGAAGGTGCTATAGAGATGTCTTTGAAATGCACATGTACAGGTATTTGTACAGGGTGTATATAGGGGAGACCCGCACTCTTCTGAATGGCAGCTGGAGGCCAGGTGGGATGCCCTAAGGAGTCTGCAGTGATGGTAGATACCTGCATTAAGGCAAGGGAATCAATACCAAGTGGACTGGGGTGAGGTGAATTGTTCTCTGAACTCTTCATGGTACACACACTAGATCATGATTTTATTGGCTCAATCTCAACTGACTGCTCAGGGAGCTTAAATACCTAAGGTACATGTAAAAAGCTGAGCTGGAAATTTGATTGATGAAATCAGAAATGGAATTTCATCCTAACTGTAGAAAAAAAATGATTAATTTCTACTGGGTTTTTTTTGTTAGTTTGTTTTTTGTGCAAATAGTGCTTTAGAGAGATAAAGGCAGAGAGATACACTTAGCACAAACAGGTTTACTGAGTCTCTCAGAGCATATATTAATGAACAACTAGCATACTTTAACAGCATAATATTTTACAGGACACAGCAAAAGTGCTCTAGTTCCTCTAGTTTCTAGCTAACAGTTAGTTAGCTGCAAAGGCTTAGATGCTGGATTCCTGACTAATTATGTAGAAAAATTGGCACATGTTGATGGATGGACCTTGTTAACTCCAAATATATTGCAGCAGTGTAATGCTGTGCAGTACTAGAGGCCAAGAGAGGTTCTCCGCAGAAGCCTTAGACTGGAAAGACATTAAACTGAGATATGTTTCTCTGAATCAGTAATAATAATGCCCAAGTCCAAAATAAGGTAGTGAAAGGCCAAATGGTGTATCAGATGCTGCTATTCTGCCTCTAAGAAAGGGGCACACAGACAAACCAGTGGCTGGAGTGCTGACTAGACAAACGCCAGGGCAGTTGCCTTTGGAGCGGCTTTGGGAGACAAAATGGACCATTCCAGCTTCCTATTTAGACAGAAACTGTCTAGGCTTAAAAATAACCAGAGATGCCAGACCTCATGTTAAGAGAAGTGTCCCCTTTTCAACACAGGAGTTTAAGTCCTGCAAATGTGCAAAGCCACCATTGCTTGGGAAAGGGCCAGAAACGTACTTCTAAATGGCCAGAGATCGTTTTCATTTTTAGAAATAATTAGGTCATTCATGAATCTGTTGTCTAGCAAAAGTGTGCCATTTAGATTTAATTAATACACATGAGTGTTTTTGGTCTGATCTGAGAGTTATTTTGGCTTAGATCCCAAACAATGACTTCCAACCCCACTGTTTGATGTTGGAGTCTGTCCCTGTTCATTTAACTCTCCCATGAAATTACTAGACCTAGGAGTCAGGCTTTCAAAGCAGAAACTGGTTTTAATTATTAATGAAAGTAAATCTGCTCAATAGACCAGATATGAGTTCCAAATGATTACCAAAATTTCTCTTTTTTCTCAGTTTTAACATGACACAGTTAATGCACATGATGCCTAACACAACTTGAAGAAATAATCAACATTATACAGACCGAATTCTATTGAATTTTTCTGTCTGACATTCCAATATGAAGGGTGAATTTTTAGTGAAAACCGCCTGGTTCAGTATTTATAACACAAGCTTTACAGGATTTGTAATCTAAAAATTAAATGGACCAAAACCAAATTTGAAAATCACTCTACTGGAATAGAGTGATAGATTTAACAGGTAAGGGATGGTGAATACCTTTGTGGTGCAAGGAGGATCTTATGCTCCCAAAGGTAATAATTAGGTCTTGACACTAATAAGGAACACATTTTTTACCCTTACAAATACTCTGACATGTTAAGCCTGACATGCTAGAACAAGAAGAGATGAAGCATCTTTTACTCTCTTTTTCTTATTTTTGTCCAGGTTTGGTTATCCAAGGCAGAATTTCCTGAGATGTTTTTCTCTATTGTGAAATAATATACAGACAGCCTCTGTTTTGGAGACACTTAATGTTTCAGTCTTCACTTTAATGTGAAGCAGCAAGGAGCATTGTTAGATTAGGGTATTGTGGGTATGGAACCAAATGAGTGCTGCAACAGATGATTTAGCATGGAATTGCAAACCAGCACTGGTCTGTGGCTTAAAAACTGTGATATTGACCACTAAGGTTATGCCTGTACTAGTAAATATTGCACTGCAGTGGGAACAAGTCCATGTAGTGAAAAAGTTGTTGCTGACCTGATGAACACATTATATAGATTTAATTTCTACACCTGATGATGTAGATCCACCCAAAAGAAATTTGTTTCTCATGCTTTAAAACTGCTCTGCAATCCAAAGCACAACCATTAAATGGGGTTTGCTCAGGGGTTTCCTTTGCAAGTAAATATTTGAAATAAAGTAGTACCAAGTTGTTTAACTGTTCCATGAAAACTCATGCAGAAAGTTTGATTTTCATGTATGTTTTCCAAGCTGACAGTTTTCCCTTAAGCTTCCAGACATTTCAGTCTTTGAATATTTGAGGCATATTCATAAATGGAATAAACAGCAGAGGGTGGCTTTCGAGTGATGGGCACTTGGTATTATTTAGTAAACTTCATTATACAGACATCAGCGGTCTAATTGTTTTACAAGATGTACCCAGAAATGCAGCTGGTGGAGAGCTCCCCTTATCAAAAGATGATTGAAATTTTTATATGCAAGGCTGTAAAGGCCTATTTTGTGTTGAATTAAATTGATTAGAATGAAGACATGCATTTTTTCTAATAAAGATTAATCCAGATTTTAGAAGGAAATTATCTGCACACCAGAGCTCATCATATGAAATGATTTTTACTACTATAACCTTTGAGCAGAATAAAAGCAGTAAAAGCAGAGAAAGGTTTATTAAATGTCAAGTGATTAAAACTATATACAAAGTCTGCATTTTTCATGACAAACTTCTGTTTTTCTTTTAGCCAAAGCAACGTACATCCATTGTATCTTCTCTGGAATTTCATCGAATGAATCACAGCCACAATTATTTTGAAATCAACCCATCCATTGGTTGTGCAAGTTTTATTTCTACCCCTGCAATCAGTCCAGCTAATTATTCCTTTGGATCTCTGGAATACAGTCTTGAAGAAAAAGAACTTACAGGTATAGAAAAAAAAGCTTACTTTGTCTGTCAACAAAGCTTTATAAAACATTAGGTCTTTGGGTTTAAGTTGGAATTGCTGTTGTCTTTGGTAGTAAAATACATTTATCGTAAATACACAAAATTATTCCTGATTTTTTTTTTCTTACTACTCTACAAAGAGTTCTGGTATTTCATGACCAGTATTATGAGACATACTTTTTTCCTGAATATTCTATTTTGAATAAAAAACCTTTAATTTCCAGACTTTCCTAGAATTTAGGTATTGTAGTTTTTTAAATGATGATGACTCATACATCATTGTGTGGTCAATATACTCCAATAAGAATTTTAAGTTGAAAAAATGTAATTAGAAATCATTATGTAATCACCAGTGAAGAATGATAAGTGTTGAGTGGAGTGATAGAATGGGGAAGGTTTTATCTGTAAACAGAGATTTACATAATGAAAATGCTTTCAAAAGGATTGAAGTATTTCCTCTTTCGCAGATCAAAGCTTCAAGAATGAGAAATTTTTAGTAAAACAAGCATTTACCTTTGTCCTTTCAAATTCTATATAAAAGTTGCTTTATTTAGGCTAAATTTGTGGCAGAAGGGTATAGTATTTGGGAAAGCTGATGTTATGAAACAAATGTCTTTGATAGCTAGTTTATGGGATCTGCAGATCAAGTTTAAAAGTGTATTGTATTTTAAATATAAATAGGAGTAGATTACTGTAAAATAAAAATAATAAAAATGTTGAAATTCAGTGCAAACTTATCAATTGGTTTTTGTAGCACTAGTCTTGAAATGAGATGAACCTTCTTCAATCCTACTTGGTAGAGTTTAAAAAAAATTCATAGCTAGATCAATAGGAAATTATATGTTTAGGGAATTCTTGTGAAATAAGAGTGAGAAATCCTATCTTCTTTGATGAAGAGAGAGTTAAAGTGATCAGAGATTACTCATATTGGTTTTTTTGGAGTATAATGTAAACAAAGATAATAGTGTCATCTTTGAAACGAAAAGAAAATGCTTATATCAAGGGTATAGCAAATAATTTCAAACTTAACTGGAAGCAATTTGAATGGTATCTTTTTCTTCCTAGGTCTGGGGTCATTTGATTCTTTAATGTTTTGGTTGTTTTCTGTTGTTACAGTTTTTTTTCTATGGTAAACTCTCAGCAATCACAATTTTATTCTGGGTAGTTGAATAATGCTAAATATTTCTTGATGTTTAAAAGCAAAGATAAGAAAACAAAAAGAACATTCACTGCCATTAGATAATTAACTTCTCCAGATTGCACAATTCTGTTAAAGTTCTTCATAGTATTTGGATTCGCTTGACTCTTATCGTCTTTGGTTAAACCTGCAATGGCCTACACTCAGTAACTTCTAATTATTGCATTTAATTTTATCTGAGATTGGGACTATAAGGTCATGCTTCTTAGAATTTTATGCTTCTAATTTGTGGAAGATTTGATTTATGGATTGAGTGAAAGCTGAATTTCCTTTTATCTCTGCCCAGAAAGTGAAGAAAAAATAACAGGCAAAATGACTGAAGTTCAGGGCATCTTCGACAAGCTTTCAATAGTGCATTTTACCATCAGTAATCCTTTATTTACCATTAGTAAATTAAATAATTACAGTTAAATTAAAATTCCACCCTCAATTTTCAGCTGGTGTCCTAGAATTATTTAAGTATTATACAGCATCCCATATTAGACATACTATTACCCTGAGTGAAAAAAACCACATTTTATTTTGATAATTTAGTTCATTTTGACTCCTTACTGATAGATGATGCATGGTAACTCTGCAAAAGACAAGGAGTACTAGTGTGGAAAGAGAATAACAAAATCTGGAAGGAACAGACCAAAATTGTCTCTCTTGGAAAAGTCTTTAAGGCTTGTTTCCTATCTAAAATAATGGTCAGCAAGGAGCAGCAGAAACAGTGTTCTGTGTTCTGCTACAGCTGTTCTCTGCTTTAGCTAGCTGTTGTTTCACTGAAAGGTCCCTTGTTTCTTTTCAAGATCTACAGTGACAACAAATACAAGTCATCATATGACCTAAATATAACCTTCTGAAAATACATGGAAAGTCTGCATCTTAAAGTAATGGTTAGTTTAATTGAAGATTTGTGTGCATTTGAGTGAAACAATTTAAATGCTTTTTACAGGATTTCTAAATCAGAAACTTCCATCTAAATAAGGAATAAGTATTTCCCTACTCAATTACAGTGCTTTTTATGTTTTCTTCACAATATTTGCAAAGATTCATTATAATTCAGATAAAAGTGAGAAATGAATACAACAAAATAATTATTCTAAAATATTCATAATTTTACCTTTACCTCAGGTAGTCTAGACTACCTTTGGTAGTCTGCTACCAAAGAATAATCAACCTGTTTTTGATGGTTCCTTTTTATGTTTGGGGATCACAGTTGTGCTCTTGGTGTTTGCTAATTCCCTACATCACAAAATTTGAAACAGGGGTCCCGATTTTTAAGGGTATTTTTATAAAATAGAAAAACACTTAACTATTTCACAGATATATTTAATATCTGAGACATATTATCTGAATGACAGCATATGTCAACATTTCTGAGCAATAATCTGGAGAATGGGTCAAATGCAATGGTAAATATGTGCATCAGCTTTGGCGTCAGATAGCCTTGTAGAGTAAACAGACAAGGTATGTTTTATGCATGGATGGCAGCAGAAATCTTAAAATCAGGTTGCCTGATGTAAAAATAAAGGTTCTGTCCTTTGTTTTGAACTTTAACTGGTGGAAGAACCTGCAACAAGTTGGCAGCATTTCTCTCACGCCAGTGTGTGTAGGGCAGACTGCGTGAATGCAGCGTTGGCGTGACCTCTTTTCAGGGCTTTGTCTGGTGCTAGATCATTGACATAAGAGAAGCATTCTTGAATTCCAGGTGAATGGTCATGCTTTCATAGCATTGCATTTCACCTCAGATTGGAAGCCAGTGCATCCCAGTAATATCAGCTACTACACATAGTAGTATAATAAGTTACTGTACTAAAAGTGAGACCACTTAATTACACAGGGAGTAATTTCTGTAGGCAACTCTGTCCCAGCAAGTGCATGTGATTTTCTTCATCATCTGAATGCATGCTTAGTAGGTGTTCTGTAAGATAACACACATGAAAAATTAAATACCTGATAATCAGGAGATTGTTGTTTGTGAGATGTTCCTCGTGTTACTTTGACCGTGAACTAAGACCACAGATGTGCAAGATAATTCACTCCAGGAGAGGGCAGCCTGGGCTTTCAGGGAAATGCCTGCCTAAGAGATCTCTCTGCCTTGTTTTCCATATCCCTCAAATTCTCTTGAAACTGTGAATCTTAAAGATTGAAGGTAAGAAAATTGTGGCCTTTTGGTAACATTGGCTTGGCACAATCAACACTTGCAGCTGAAACTGTCTGGATGATTTTCTTTTCTGTTTTTACTTGATCAGTCCAAATAATGGATCTTTCTCTAACCCATATAATTTCATTATGTCTTCTTATCCCAAGTATAATTGGGCCATGAAATTAAAAGGACAGTTCTACAGAGGTTCTTGTTCTGTTTCAGCTCACAAAATAGGTTTGTACTCAGATTCATGCATGCAGCAAAAATACCAGCAAATGTCTGAAGGTAATCACATTACAATCTTTATTTCCAGCCCATGAAAATCTGTACATTTTCAATAAGTTCAGTATGCCATTCATTGTAAACGAGGATACAGTTTTTCTCTCATCTTGTTGTGGTAGTGAGAAGTATTTATTGAGTTTATCTCTTAGTTAGAAAGGCTGTTTCCACTGGTCCTTAAAGTAGCTGTTACTGCTTTTATATGCCATGTTCTCTGACTGTGAGAGACATTTAGTACATCTAAGAAGGCTACATTTTTCCTTAAAACAGGCTGGAATGAAAAATTAAAGAATTTTAGCTTTAATGTGTGAACTATAATTTTTTTTTCTTTTACTTTTGAAAAAATTATATTTGAGTTACACCTTTGATTCCTTCTATAAGTGTCTTAAGATTTTTCTTTACAGTACATATCTCATGAAATTTTTCTGTCTCATAAGCCCTATTTCAGAAGCAAAAGCAGCCCTAAAAGCTCAAAACTTGTAATTTTGTCTTCTTCTTTTGAGAGAATCAAGAAATACAGCCCATTAGAATTAGAAACTTTTTTCAGAGATGAGGCCTAAAATTCTTGGCTATGTTGCATTCCTTTATACAGTCAGAATTTACTCTGGTGCAGGAATGTTTCTTTATGTGACAATACAAAGCTGCTCTTTGAAGTAGGTCACGTATTTGTCAACATTACTTTCTCATTCAAGTATCTCATGTATTAAGAGCTGATATGAAAATATCAAACTCTGATGTCTATGTAGACTCTTCAAGCCTTGTTTCTTCAATCGTAAAAGGTTTTGGAATGACTAGAAGTGAAATACAAAATGAAAGGAATACAAATAAGAAGAAAGTAACTTTTATTGCCAGAGCATTTTTTTGGGTGTGCTGTATGCAAGTTCATGGTGCACTGTCTTTGTTAACAAAACCTCACTAATTAGCAAAAGAACATGTGGTTTTCAAGTGACAGAAAAAGGGGAAAATATTGCCTTGTAATGAAATCAGAATAATCAACAAATTTTGGTAGATAAAGCATTGCAATCTCCTTTGTCCAGACACCTGTACATCCAGTGAGGTAATATCTAAAAACACTGGTACTGCCAGTCTGTACTTGTCATTGACTGAAAACTCTTTTCCAGACGAAATGGCTTTGAAGGTCAAATTCAGGCCTTCTTTTCTCTGGCTTTTAATTTTCTTCATCATCTTCTTGATTACAATGCAACAAATTCTGCCAGGGCATTCTTCAAAACAGGTTAATTTGAACCTTTTCATCTGTGAAGATTATCTGTTTTTCCCTGTAATTTATTGCTATGTTCAACTGAATGCAATTAGTAAGACATAGTAGAGCTATTCCAGGAACTGCTACTGGGGATCATGCTCTGTACTGTCTCATACAGTTTATTTTTTGTTCTAATTAACTTGTCCAGCAGATGTAGCATGTTGAGGGCTCCTTATGTTGCCCTTCTTTTTGCTACTTCTAATTTCAGCCTTTGCAAAGTTATCCAAGGCAAGACACAGTTTGTCACACAGGGACAGAGAAATGTAAGGTTGATTAATGTTATAAACTTCTCTTTGTTAGCTATTATTGTCTTTGCACAGTCCAATTTCAAAGAAATGTGTTTTGTGCAGCTCATTGTAATTATATCTCAGTGTTACAAATATGTCAACACATCCAAAAATCTAGTGGCAGAAAGGTCTTCTGAGGTAGTACCTGGAAAGCTGTGGATGAAACCAATTCCTGTTCCAGCCAAAAGCAGTATACCTTTTTCCAAGAAATTGGTTTGTGCTAGTGCCTTCATGAAACATTAGCTACAATATGCCCCTGAATCTCATGCCACTTGAACTTAAAGGTAATCTCCTTGGAATTAACTATATTATTCCAACTTAAAGTTCATGACAGCCCTTCAGTAATGCCTCTGCAGTGTTGTCATTCAGTTTTTTCTTAGGCTTAAAGGAATTATCCAGGCTAAACCCACTTAGTTGTTCATGTGAACCTGCTCTCCAAACATACTGTTTCATATGTCACTCACTATGTGGACATTCTGATTGCTAAAAAATGGTAAAGTAATATGAAAATAAAACAATTTGGAACAAGCATATTGAGGGAATAAAACTGCAGATGGGTCTTGAATCTCTGTTGTCAGATACAGCACTGGATGTGTTAATCAAACAAGGAATGACATGAACAGCTTATCTCTTTTCAAATCAAATTCTGAACCATCTGACCACATGTGGAAAGGCATGTGTTGAGCCATGTGCCTGCCTATCTTTTATTCAAATGGCTATTCTTCACAGGATTTGCTCTTTTCACTCACATTATTTGCTTACTTGGAATAAAGCCAGTTAGCTATTGTTGACAATACAATAAGGGGAAAAAGTCTGTTGTAATACTTAAGGTATTTTTACTAATTTTGAAAGCCTGTATTCTTAAGTCTCAGTCTGGCAAGGAGGAAGGTAGGAAACAGAACAAAGCTGTGATGATGCTGGAGATGAAAATTTTAGAGGCTGTCCTAAAAGTGGGGAAAATTTCCGTCAGTATCCTTAGGAGCACTGTGCATTAGACTGCTGTCAGGTCCAGGAGTTGGCTGATTCTCTGAATCCTTTTTTGCCTCTCAAGTAGGCATAATGTAAAGCTTACTGCAATGTATGTGTGTTTGTACACATGTCTATCTGCAACTATTAAAATCTTTTACACTTCATTTAGTCGTATGCATTCCCTTCCTTGAGAGGTGTCATCAGAGATAAATAAGTGCTTCATCACACCATAAAATGATTCCCTGAAGGAGCAACAGATACTACTATATTAAGTCAATAAGGACTGTCTAAGACCTTCTTCTGAGGAACCTTCTTTTGAGGTTATGAGTGCAGTTGTTAGAAGCAATATAATTAAAAATGTTATTTATCTGCATTTAATGTAGCTTTTTCCAGTTGTAATAACTATCCTGACATGTAAAGTCAAAAGAAAAAATATTTTCTGTAATGTGTCATTTACACTTCTTAGCCATCTCTAGAAGCAGAGTAACTATAGATGATACTCATATTTGTCTGATTGTCTTAGCTCTTTCCTTTACTGTTTTGGTTTGTTGTTTTTGTTTGGTTGTTTTTTTACGTTTAGCCAGAAGCAAAATAACTCCTTAACTTGTAGTAGTACCATTTGCAGAGACAGATTGTTTTAGTCTTTAGGCTGTCACCATGGCTTGTATTGTTCCCTTTTCATTGGATGTTTTGTAAATAAGATTGACCAAGCTGTGGACGGATGCTCTTGAAAACTTCATCAGTCAGAATAATTGCCATTGTGAGATGAAGGCAATAAGCAAAGAGCACTAGAATGTCTCAGTCTTCAATTCCTTACAATATTGTTTGTGGTAGTTTTCTTTTATCCTGTGAATGCACTTAAACTGATTGTAACATTATTTAGAGTATTCTGTCTTACATTTCAATCTTTCTTTTCCTGTGTCATGTCTTCTTATTCATATTTAATTACTTTTCTGCTTCTTCTCCTTTGTGTCTTTTAGAAAGCTTTCTACTCACCAGCTGTATTTCCAAGCCATATGTGAGATGATTAGAAGTGAAGGAAATAGCAAAACTCTGTTTTTTTAAGAAATTTTAGTCCTCTGGGTATAATTAGTGATGTCCAGTTTTAGGAAAAAACAAAAAGCTCTGTGTATAACATACCAGTCAGTTACAAAAAAAAAATGTTTTCTCCTAAGGTCATTCTGAAATTAAAGACAATTCTTGTTTCTCTTTCTTGCATGCAACTCACTAGATTTCTTTATTTGTTACTGTTCCTTGCTGTCCCATTGTAATGTTTCCTATCATTTGATGTAACAATCCTTTCTCTTTATGTCCTTCCAAGCTGTGTAAAACAATGGGGGTGGGAAAACAAGCCTTCTTTACCTTTGGTGGATATCCAAAAACTAGGGTAGAGTCAGTCTTCCTCATAGTTAATTAATTATGTATTTTATAAACAGCTCTAGCTGAACAATGTAAACATGACAAATATTAGAGTACATTGCTGATGATAGGGTTCTTGTGGAAAATTAAACTTTGATGCCTTTTAGTGAAAGATGAAAACTGAACACCAGTCTCTCTCATTCTGGAATAGCCACTGTCATTTTTCCTGAAATTGATATGATACTATGAGCTCCAGAATTTTGAGTCCAGACTTGAAAACCCTTTTTTCACCAGGATTTGGTCAATAAATCTGAGATAATTCCATGAATGGTTTTAGAATGACTGAGTAGATCTTACTGTAAAATAAGATTAAATATTTGCATCTGGTTCTTGCTATATTGAATAACTTCTATATGGTGGCTAGTTTGATTTGTAATTAGAAATTTTAAAAGTAATGGCAGGTTTAAAAAATATTTAAATACTCCTTGTTTTCAGGACCATTTCTACCTTTTGGTAGAAATGATTGATTGTACAAATTCAGTTTATAATAAAATTGATACTCTCAAAATTTCTTTGAAAATCCACAGAAACACAGAAAAACTATGTTTCACCTAATTTAGCACTTGATCATAGAAGTTAGGTATATGACTTTTCAGTTCGTATTTATAATTGTAACGTAGCTCTAACGGTAAAGTTGAATAAATAAAAAGGATTTTTTTTTACATTTCTAATTTTTACATAGTGAGATATTAATTCTTAGAGGTATGCAGAGGGTTCACTGGAGGCTTGAACTTACTCATTTGAAGAAGAAAAATGCGCATGGCCATGTCTGGGGAAGGTAGACAGTTGTACTCTGATAATATGTGAGAATCGTCAGATACCCAAACAAATAAGTTCACATAAGTGTAGCAAAAGCAGAAGGACAAAAAATAATGTGGTTGGTCTGAGTAGGAGTAAAGTTTTTTCTACCCTGTGCCCTATTTGACTGATTATGAATGCCTTTGGGAAATGTGTAATTGCAAAACAGTGGCATAATGACACCTCTCCAGAGTGTTACAGCCTTTGAGTATTTGCAGCCCAAGGTCCTCCTGAGCCCAAGCACCTCCTGGATGTTTCCTGTGTATTATGTAACTTACTGGATGTATGTTCTAGGAATGGATCCATTCTCCATGCAACCCCTATGCAGATTTTGTTTCTACAAGGAATTTTGCAAGGAGTTACACACTTAAGTATCTAGTCACCATGAGGGAGTTCCATCTTTTGTTTCAATGATCATTTCAAAACTCAGAAGGCTAAAAAGTGTTTATGTTCTAGAGTTTTCATTTGTGTCACTTGTACTCAGCAAATTGTGACACCATCTGATGCCAATTTTCTGCATTTCAACAGCACTGTTCATAAAACTAAGATTCTCAGTTCCTGAGACATAGAATAATTTCCTAATCACAGAATATTCTGAGCTGGAATATAATATCACAAAAATCATAAAGTCCAACTCTTAAGTGCATGGCACATACAGGGATCGAAGCCATGACCATTTTGTTATTAGCAGCATGCTCTGGCCAACTGAGCTAATCTCTTGGCTTTTTTTTTTCCTAGTTATGCATATTTTTCTTATACCAAAGACCTTTGTTAAATCATTTAGAAGGAAAGTCTTATTTTCACTTTTGTTGGCGTTTTGTAGATCTCATTAGCAACTATTTATTGTTTATGTATTTACAAGGGTGAATGTTTTGAATACTTACTCTGTAGTGGCATTATATTTGCTTTCTTAATATGTAAATTGTGCTGAAGTGCCCTCTTAAGAAAGAACTCTGGATCAAACTTGTACATCTCACAAGGAATAATATTGTCTCCTATGGATTTTATTTTTTAAGAAAATATTTAAGAATTGGTGTCTCCAGACATATCTCATAGAATAGCAAGATGTTTTATAATTCTTCCTCCCAGAATCCATTCTGTCAACAGTAGAGGCAACACACACCAAGGAGTTTGTGTCACACTTATGATAATCAATGTAATATTATCTGCAGTCTCTTTTTAAAGTATCATGTAGATTGTAGCTTTGATAATGGGATCTGTGTTTCTGGCACAAGTCAGGCTCTAAGTGTCTGTAGAGAGAGGTATGTCCTTGTGCAAAAGTTTGCAAGACATTTGCTTGTCAAAAAAGAAAAGTCTCCATGCAAAACCTCAATCTATATGTGAAAACACAAAGACACACAAAAAATAATTTCACCATACCATTTTAGTACAATATTAATTAAAAATCTAGTTTAGTTTAAATACATCTCTGGGGCCCATTATGCTTGTTTTTTTAAATTTAAATTTAAGTTTTTCTTCAAATACAATACTCCCCGAACAGCTTTTACTTTATCAAATATCAAGATATCAGATACTCATACACACACACACAGACACACGCATATATATGTAGGCATGCTTGAGAGCTGTAATATTACTTCTCTGTGGTGACCAGTGACAGGACCTGAGGGAATGGCCTCAATTTGGGTCAAGGGAGATTTAGGTTGGGTATTAGAAAAAGGTTCTTCTCCCAGAGGGTGTTTGGGCACTGAACAGGCTCCGCAGGGCAGTGGTCCCAGCACCAGCCTGACAGAGCTCTGGGAGCGTCTGGACAATGCCCTCAGACACAGGACGGGGCTCCTGAGGATGGTGCTGTGCAGGGCTACTAGTTGGATTTTGATGACCTTTGTGGGTCCCTTCCAACCCAGCATATTCAGTGACTCTGTGACGCTGCTATGCTTAGCTTACATGAATTTTAACCAGGAGAAAGGTAGGCATAGGTTTATTCAGTTTTAGTGAATTCCATCACTGGATTCCATGGAATACTGTAAGCAAATACTATAGTTGAATTCTATATTTAATAGAAAGAATTCAGTAACAAATTATTAGAAGTTAATTTACTTTTTTATTTCTAATTTGGTATTTCCCAGAGTAGGACCATAAGGTTGTCACTGGGGACTGTTGTTTCTGATAAATGGGTTGAATTTAGAAAACAAAAACCAACTTTTGCCTACACAGCAGTGTACTAAGAGGTAGTTTAATGTTGCTATTACTAACGCAAAAGTAAAAACCAGACATCCTTCAAAGAAATCCTGTGTATCATATAGATCCTTGTTGGATCTTACTATATTGGCTTTGAAAGTCTAGTGGCACCTTAAAAATGATGGAAGAGCAGATCATGTAAGTCATGTAAAAGTAAACAGAGGTATAGTGCTCACATCTGAGCCCACATTCCCACTTAATTTTACCCAGAAGGAAGGAACTTCAAGATTGCACTTCAAGATTGCTCCAGGATCTGAACAAACCCACCATAAATAGGAACTGTGGAGAGACTTCCCAGCCAAGCTAAAACACTAATGAAGGTGCACCTGTAAGCCTTCAGTACAAATGAGCGAGCTCCTATTAACCGTGAAAAAATTAGATGAATGAAAACAATGAGAAATGAGAGATTCTGAATGTTTCAAATATAGAAAAAGCTGTAATTGTCCCTTTTACCATCAGAAAGCCTAACTACAAGATACGGGTTTTGTATAACCAAGCTTATTGTTTTGCTCTTCTTTTCTGGGAACAATTCCAGGAGTTAGATGTTAAAACCATAAATATTCAATTATTTCAATCGCTTGCTGTCTATCCAAGCAATTAGAATAACCCTTACCTACTTGCTAGCTAGTTCATATCCCTCAGATAAAGTGAGATGATACTCAAAATTGCCCTCCCCTCCCTCCTCCTCTGGAAATGTATTCTATGTCATCTTCATAGGGAAGACAAATGAGACACTGAAAAAGAAAAAAAATAATTGAGTAACAACATAAAAGAAAAACAGTTCTGAAAATACAGGTTCAGGGAACAGGGAAGACTGTTTTTCCCTGTATTACCAGGCATTTTTCACAAAGCTAAAAACAGACATTGTTTCTCAGAGCAGCATGTACTGCATGAACTATTTTCCCCAATTTTTTTTGTGACTTAGGAGGTAGTTTTATACCATGACCAGAGAATGATAAATGTTCATCACCATTTTCTTTTTCATATTGTAAAATATGAAAATACCATACTCTAGTATAGGCAGAAAACCCCTCGAGGATGTAATGCCAGTGGAAGTGACAGCCCATATCTGCCTACATGGGGTGTCTAGATGTTGTTAGGGGAAGGTCTCCTTGGACAGTGTATCACTTAAGAGTTCCTGAGAGAATTTAGGCAGCTGCTCTTTGGTGGTTTAACAAGCAGCCAGCCCCCATCTGCTGTAGCTTCATGCTTTCACTCTATGGCAAGTGCTGAATTTATCTACAGTGCAATAGAGATGGAGCACTGTTGGTTATCATCCATGTAGGAATGCTAAGAGAAAACTCTTGATAAGGTACTGCAAGATGCCTGAGTGATGTGTTGCCTTTTATCATGTAACTACATGTTGAAAATGAGGGGGAAATGGAAACAACACTAATCTCAATTAAAGATAAGGTGAGCAGTACCAAAGTACTGACTCATTTAATTTTGTAGAAAAATTTTAGAACAGACCTATTTCAAATTCTAATCAAGTGTCATAATGTGTCTTAATGATTATTTCAGGAAATAATCACACATGGTAATTTTAGGATTTCAGAAAATTCTGAACTGATACATTCCTTCTCTCAAAAAAATTCTTCCACAGTAAAGCAGCAATTGAAATATCACCTATAGCAACAGTAGTCATGGGGAAACATTTTTTCTCAGTCAGTGAAAGCAAACCACTATCACAAAATGAGCTACACACAACATCGAAGCAAGAATATCTCATGATGGTGTTTACCTGGAATCTTGATGAAGTAAACACTCTTAATGCATACTTCAATATTTTAGATTTTTAAATTACACTGTTTGAGATTAATAATGTCATATATTTTGGTCTAAACTACTCTGCCTCTTATTACTCCAAGGATAATATTGAGTTGCCTTAAATAATTTACATCAGCTTTGTAAATAATCAGCACAATTACTTTAGAAAGTGTCATAAACTTGTCGCCTTTCTTCACCTTTTGGGATTTAAATGATCATAGATTATTATGTCTTGAATAAGTTCTAAACTTCTCATTGTAATTAGATGTCATATTGTGTTTTCCTTGTGAGAGCTTTATTTCTTTTTATGGGAGCTCTTTGCACTCTTCTCAGCACTTGGAAACCAAGCTTGGTTACTGGATATGAGCTCTCCTCCTGTTCCATTCTTCTGCATCACAACCAGTAAGGCCAATTGCACTTCCAAACCCAATATCATATCAGATATTGATACTGAGTTACAATAGTGTTGAACAAATAAAAAACCCACCCATCACTCTGCATAGTTAAATTGTGCCTCAGCACCATGGACAGCAGAATTAGCATCATATCTGTAAGCAAATTAAGATTAAAGAATTGTTTACTAAATACTGTCATTAAAGTAGTATTAGGAAAAAATACACAAAATAATAAAAATATGTTAACTGCATTTCACAGCTTTCAGTTGTCTTAGTTCTCAGTCTGATAAATCAAAGAGAATGACAGTGATGATACAAAACAAAAGACTTCTAAGCAAATAATTCGTCTTGTAAAAGAAATGTAATTCTTAGCAGCCCTCATGCCCCTCATCCCCTGGAATTTTGAGAACTAAAAATAAACTGAAGATATGGAAGTAGGTCCAGTTTTTCTCTTAAGTAAATGTCTATAATATGATTATGCTAAATCTGATGAGAAATTTAGCATAATATGATTATGCTAAATCTGGTGAGAAATTTTGTGTTCTGATTTAGAAATGTCAGAACCGTGAGAAAGAGAACAAGAAAAAATGAATAGATAGGTCAAAACTGGGAGAGAGAAGAGAAAGAGAACTAACAGTCAGCAGTTTGATTGCTAATTCTCATCTATATTTTAAAATCCGTCTTTCAAGTACCTGTGTTTTAATGGATATAGCAAACTGTTCTGTGTGCTATCACTCATTCATTCATAACCTGTAAAATAAATTAGACTGTTTATAAAGGAATTTTAATTACATGCTGTCATTACAGATGCTGTATTATTCTTTGAACTCACTGTTTAGATCAAGATGTGCAAATGTACTTTGCAAAATAAAATGTTCTGCAAGATACCTACACTTATAAGTATATATAACTATACCTATGTAGTTATCTGTAGAAGGTGTGATAGCATGTCTGATACTGACAATATATGCAATTTGTTAGGAAAATGTGTTTAAAATTATGATTATCAGTTAAAATTCTCTATGGGCCTGATCCAAAGCTTATTGGTAACAGTGGAAATTTTGTTACTTAGTATAGCAGATTTCAGATGGAATCAGACTCCAACACATTAAAAATTACTGGTGTTGAAGAGCTTTTTCTTTCTAAAAACACTGGAGGCAAATACATTAGTTCAAAACCAGTGGGATATCATTCTGGACTAAGTCTATAATTCTAAAGTAGAACATGTGCAGGACAGAACTTAACAGTGATTTAAAACAGATCTGAATTGGACTGGTGCACTTTACTGACAAGACTTGGGATTATTCTGTTCTCTAAAAAGGCATTTAAATCTGCATGCTTCCTGTTTTTCTAAGGCTAGCAATCAATTTGGGACATTTTAGCACAGTACATCACTTATTTCTGTTTCAGATTCTAAAAATTGCTTTGAAGTATATGCCAGAAGCAAAATTATTTCTGCCTGTAGATGAAATAACTCATTCTCTGTGGCTTCCTCAGATGTGAAGTAAATCTCTGCTCAGGAAAAATATCATTTTTTGTAATAGAATAATATGTAACTCCTGATTTTAAGTTGAACATTTTGCATTCTAAGTTGAACATTTAGCATTCAGACAACTTTATGGGCTAAATTGTGGCACAGACTCAAAAGTTTTTCTGATGAAGGCGCATCAAAGAAGTCTGTCTCAGCTGGGCACAACCTGCTCTGGGAAATAAAGAGGAGGGACTGTTGTCCACTGTTTGTTATGCCAATGATAAATTTAACTTGAATCCCATTGGATAATTTGTTATTACAAAAGCATGGAGATGTTAGAAAAAAATTGTTGTTTTTATTATTTTTTACTTAACAGTGCAAATTCATGCATGATATTTTGAACTGTTACCTCTTTTCTTCAGATGTGTAAGATGTAACATGGCAGAAAAAAAGAGGATTGGTTTATTTCTTCAGTCCTTACCATGGAGTGCAGGGAGAGTTTCTGTCTGGTGTTTTTGGACCGCTGTCTTGCTAGCTGGTGTAAGGTCTTGTGGCAGGCTTTCACACATCCACAGAAGATCAGGAGCAGTACACAGTCTGGCCCTGTGTTGATTCAGAGCAGTATATAAGTAGAAAGATATACCTAGTTCAGACCATCACAGCTATAGTCCCATTACTACTCTCTGCTTTTCACAACATCTTCTTACCAATTTTCTGCATAACTCTGAACCCTTAAATATTCTAAGATCATCACAATGAAGCTCTTGTGTCATCATTTTTGCTGCTGTGGCATTCAGTCAATAGTATCTGCTTAGTGTTAGTATGGTTTATAAGAAGGTTTCATATAAAGTGAATGCAGTACATGTTATCACTAAGGATAGGATCTGTGAATCATGCTAGAAATAGTTCTAGAACTTTCAGTGCCTAAATTGGATCTCTGAAGCTATTAATTTTGCCACCATTCTGTTCACAACCTTCCCAGATCTAGTGCAAATCCCACAATCCCTTCCTGTGCTGGGGTGGAGAGGACACATTTCCTTTTAAGGATCCATCATAGGAACTTCTGTAGGCATAAAACATTAATGAATTTGGTTGATGACATAAAATTGAGAATAAGCATGTTAAACATGTAGAAATTAATGTGACATTCTCACAATTCTCAGAAATCAAACAATTATTCTGTCTGCCTGAATTTCTGTGAGCAGTAAACATAATATAAAGCTTTGGAATACCCTGTATGGGGGCACATAATAGACTGGAAGATGTTTATACAAAATCTGGAAGGTTTTTGCATAATTTAATGGTATATGGTGTAGTGTTAAGGAAATAGAAGTCTATAGAGCATTCTCTTTTGATCCCATCTATTGGTCACTTTAATCCTCTTTCTGGACCCAGAGAGGCACAGTAAACAGGAAAACCCTCTTGAAAAGTGTGGTTGTCAATGGAAATGTACCTTTCCAATGAAGTGTTTACCAAAGCTGTTTGAAGTTCAAAGTCTGAATAAGCAAAACCGATGCAATTTTTCCCGATTACGGTTCAAGTGTGATTCTGCATATTTTTTATATAATTAGATAGCATATTGGAATTATAGAATTGTGATAAAGAAAGATTTGGTGAAAACTGTGCTGCCCTGGTATTTTGCGAAGAGTTACTGAAAATAAGTTAAGTGTGAAGCATTTCCCAGATGGTAAAAATTCACTCCAAGGAATTTAAATTGATACTCAAAATGTTGCTGTGTTCATGAAGCTCCTTTTGCATCTTTAAAAAGAAAATTGCAATGTACTCTAATCACTGACATTTGTACTGTAATTTATTATAGAGAAGATTAAATGAGCGCAAAAATTGCAGGTGGAAATTTAATCTCACCCTGCATTACAAACTTGCAGCATAATATTCTCATCTTTCAAGTTTTGACCTGTTTTTGCTGTATTATCATGAAACTGAGCTTTCTTCAGGGAAATATCAGTAAAAAACCATGCCCTTATGAAGCAGCTGTCAGTGTTAATTTAGTTACAGAGACATTTCTTTCAGTTTAAGCAAGATTTCTTATGATCTTTTGACGCAGTGCTGGTTTCTAAAAAATATTTTAAATCAAAGGATTCATCATTGTTTTTTGAAATATTTGAGTCAGTTCATAATATCAGTCTAATATAAACCTTTCTTCAAATTCCATAACATTGAAATATATCATTTTAAACTCTTTTGCTGTCTACACTACTTGACTTTTTTGTCCTAAATTTTGCATATAATTTTGTTATCCACTGTTTGATATGTGCTTAATGCAAACTGAGTTAAGCAAGGCAAGAAATGCTGATTTGATTAGAGAATAGAAACATTGATTTAATTTGGCATTAATGGCATAATAATCAGGATTAATTCATGCAATAAATGGCACATTCTTTGCCTAATATAACCTATATTGAAAAAATAAAATGAAGTACTCTCTTAATTAAAATATCTATAACCTTAATGCAGAGAATGAATCTTCTACATTAAGCAAATACTTCTGTATGCTTCTGTATGGTCATGTTTTCCAACACACAAATTCAACCTTTTATGAAAAAAAAAAAACAAGAACAAAAGGTCTTCAGTTATGGCTGGTGTTAATTCTCTCCTTGTTCCTGCATCATTCAGAAGCTGATCATGGTTTATCTGATATAGGCCACATTCTTGTCTATCTAAAATGCGAAGTAAGAAAGTGGATTGTTTAATTTCTGTGGCAGCAGAGCATGTGGTGCTGCTCATAAGTTTGCTGAATGGTTGCCATTGTGTTCTTCCGAGGCAGCTGCCTGTTAGGGATACCTGCAATGTGTTTCACATTGTTTGGATCAAAGCAGTTGTGGCACTGATTGTGCTTCTAGTTATTAATTTATTTCTGTGCAAGGAGAATTGTTATTATTTTGCAAAGAAAATTATTGCATACATTTCTGTGTATGCATAGTATAGCATTGTGTAGGCAAACAATATAAGCCTTTCAGTTTGTGATATTGAGAAATGAAGGTGCTGTTTAATGACAATTGCTCTGGTTTTGTTTTCTTTTGAGCCTGGCAGTAAAATACTAGAGTAAAACCTGAAAAACTGGGAGATTGACCCAGTTCAGTTTATGAAGCAGCCAAAGATGTGATTCTTCAAACAACTGTATTTTAAAATAAAAATAATACATAAGTATTGATTCAAATTTCTCTTAAAAGCTGAAGTATGGGTTCTGACTTCTTGAATATTTATATCAAATAAAGAGAACCTGCAAGGCTTATATCCAACAGTAGAGGAATATGCCTTGACTGTAAGCTAATTTGTGACACAGCAGTAGACCAATAATTGTTTTTTTCTTAAAAGAGACATAAGCTCATGTCTACACTAAGTGTAAAATATGAAATGCAGCCACTATTGTGACATATTATTGTTAGATTTCTTATTATTGGAAATCATACATAAAAATCAAGTATATATGTTTAACATGTAACTGAGAAACTGGGTTAAATGCCATCTCTTAGCATTTTACATTTAAACTGAGATATGCAAAGAAGAGCTATGAGCAGCTGTAGCATCTATTTCAATATTTTCTTCACTGCTATGATTTAGCTTTTTCTTCTGTGTTGGATGCTTTGAAAATTACTTACTCTAAGACATAGTTGCCTGGAATTAATCACTCTTGCCCTAACATCTTTATCGCTGGTTCTCTGTCTTTAGAGGGATCCCTTCCTCCTTTCTAAAATACAAGGAATGACCATGCATCTTCTATTTTTCTAATGTAATTCAGTATGCTAAATACTGAGTTCTCGGTTGTGTAACTATGTCAACTCTTTAGTTGCTTGTACTGTCCTTCTGGCTTCACATATCCTGACTATATTTCATTTTGTGTCAAATGATATTAGTTTGCCTTTTTCTCAAATGAAATTCAGAGTATCTATGAAGACTGAGCTCTATAAAATACAGCTATAGAATGACTGCTAAAATTAGAGTTGGCTTTATGGTAAATATTTATTCTAAAATACTGGGAGGGAGGTAATATTAATGGTGTAGGTAATATTCTTTATTCCATTACTAATTAATATTTTAAAAATTCAAGCATAGATTACTAGATTTTTATATTTTTTTTGGTGGGAAATCATCTGAACCATGTCAGCAGTATGAAAGCTGGTACCAGGACTGTGGTATAACTACCTTAATTTATTGCAATAGGACTAGTGTTTAGGTTGCAGTGATTTTATAAAGCCCGTGCTTTTGTTCAGTATATCAGATTGGTAATTCAACTCAGAAGAGTTTATCCATTATTTCTTACTGGCATAAAACTTCCTGTGACATTAATAAGGGAATGGCTTCCATAAACCTTGCCTAGATATCACAGAAATTAGCCACAAATATTTTAATGCTTTATTTGATATGAAGACATTGCTGAATATCAGTGACTATTTTTTTCTGAAAAGCAAGTTGAAAATTCAGCTTTCCTAGTGATCCTATGCATTTGATGATTCAATGCAGTTTGGAAATAATACAAGTTGTTAGTACCGGTTCTTTTACAATTTTGTTGATGTAAAATACGCATCAAATCTGGACTGTTTTTCTGGTCTTATGCAACATCACATTACTTTATAAACTGGATACCAATTCTGATTAAGTGGATTTCCATTCAGTGAGATTACTTTTTCCATGTTTTGTTTCCTCACAGTGGAGCTGGTTGCCTGAGCAACCGGTAGAACACCAAGACTGGGCTGCGGCTGGTGCTTCCTTCCTCACTTCTAACCCACATGCAGTTAGGGCTGCACAACTCCCAGTATCAGGATCTGTAGGGAAGGCGTTGTCCATCACACTTTACTAAGAGAAAGGTGAACAACCTCCCAGACTAGACAAAATCCGTGGTATTTTTTGTTGAGGGTTCTCTTAAGAAATATGAAGCTGGAGCTGGTGCATTTGGTGAAATCAGAGAACTAAGGGTGCATATCTGAGGACACGAGCCTCCATCTGTTCTTAGAGGGACGTTTGTCAGAGAAAAAAACTGAGGCAGTGACAAGTGCTGTGACCTGTTGAGAGACACACGTAAAACATGTAGCATAGAGATGTGCAGAAGATCCCAAACTCTTGTTGGAGCTTCATGTTCTCTGCACACACATCAAATGTTGCTGAAAATATAGGTAGCTCTGTGAAGCAGGGTTCCTGGGCAGGTTATTTTCAGAAGTCCTGTTGATGGTTTTCACTCTTGAGCTCTTGTTAGATAAAAAGATAAAACTCAACCGCCTATTCTCTTGGATTAAACAGAAAGAGAGTGGTAGGCCCAGTACTTCAAGAAAATTTATCAGTCTGATTTGTTCTACTGCAAATTGAAAATTTCAATACCTTTGTTTAATACACAGGAAAATTTAACCAATCAATTATGTTGAAATGTGTGAAAGATCAAAAATAACCGTGGTATGTTTCTTGAAAGTATTAGCTAGAATAAGTACTCTCAGAGCAGATGCTGTAATATCAAAAACAGTAATTATATTTTAGAAATATTTGAGGGGGTTTGAGTTCATACAATGAGAAAAGGTGAAAATCTTACGCTAACATTTCTTTTTCTAAGGCAGTAAGATACTATTTTAAGAACATGCTTATATGCAGTGAAAGGAAAAATGTAACATTTTATTCATTTTTTTATTCCTTTTAGTGGTGAAGAAAATAAAATGAGATTTTAGCATAAATTAATGTAGCATTACTTTCCTGCACATTTGGATAAGGCTCTCGGATGCTTTTAGCTCACTTGTTTAGTATAGAGTTCTGGTCCCTGAAGGGAGAGATGATGAATTTGAGGGTTTTTTCCTTCCTCATCTTCCTTCATCACAATGATCTGTAGTGTAACAGTTCCCAAATTTTACATTTTTATTTTACAGTCTCCTAAAAAATAAAACACAATGGCAGGGGCCCTCCAAAAGATTTTTTTCCCATAGCCAGGCAGGGTGTGAGCATTAAAAAGCCATGTCAAGTGTTCAACATGTCCCTGGTACTAAATAACAATGTAGAGAGTTAATTTTTTATTTGAAAACTGCCCTTTTGCTAACGTATGTGGTGATTTTGCTTTTTGCTTGTATAAAATGTCCCTTCTTTGTGGGGGTGGTGGGAGTGGTATGTCTTCTGTAACACTTACAGCAAAGCTGAAAATCCAGCCCTGTAGCTATTTTAGTATCAGGAGGAAACAGTCTGGAGAGAGACAGCAATCCATGTACCAGTTCCATACCCATGTGGCTTTGCTCACATGGATGTGAGCTGGAATTCACTGGTCAGTTTGAAAGAGTGAAGTTACCCATATGCACAATTAGATGTAAACTTGGTCTTTTTCTAGGAAAAAAAAAAAAAAAAAAAAAAAGAGAAGTCAAAATAATTACATGAATTCTGTAATAAGAGGTTTTTTCTTGAAAAAAAAAATCCACAATTTTTTAAAATACTATTAATTGACTTAAGAAATGTCCATTCTATTCAAGGAGTAATTGTCAAAGTATAGAATTGACAGCAAAATTACCGCTCATAGGTTTTTATGATATTATTAGCCTTCTAATAGTTCTGCATGCAGACTGGACGAATCTGTTTTATACTTGTGATTTTAATATGAATTCACTTCCTGCAGGGGAAAACACTGACTAATCATTTGCAGACCACATAAAAAAAAGGTCTGTACTCAAATGTAAATATCAAACAATATTGGATGTATGACTTTATTTAGTTTTCAGTATTTTTAAACTGAATGAGCTGCATTTAAACAATGTTAAAAAACATGCATTTTAGTTCTAAACAGTTCCATTACGTGATTTGCTTTCTAAGGACATTTGTGACTTCACAGCCATCGAATCAGTAAGTGTGCGAAAGACCTCCAAGATCATCAAGTGCAGTCTTTGACCAAGCACCAGTGCCACGTGCAGGCACTTACTGAGCACCTCTAGGGATGGTCACTCCACCAGCTTCCTGGGGAGCCTGTTCCAGTGCTTTCACCCTTCCAGTCAAAAATTCTTCCTGGTGTCTAATCTACCCTGGCACAGCTTGAGGCCATTTCCTCTTGTCCTGTCTCTGGGTTCCTAGGAGAAGAGGCCAGCCCCCACCTTTTACAAATTCCTTAAGCAAATGTTCCTGATAAGAAATTTAGTCCTTAAATGTGTGCTGAGGCAGTACCATATATTCATTCACTTCAGGAGGCTTTGCAAATACCAAAGATAATGTCAATTTTTCACCATTTCATGTTTTCCCAGAAGCAGAATTATCACAAAATTATTATTTTTTAGTCATTCATGCTATCTGTGGAAAATGCGACACTCTGGAAATGAATATTATACTGAAAAGTGGCAGATGCTCACACCATATGGATTAGTCAGGAACAGCTTCATGAATGTTAGGTATGGCAGAGGATCCTCTGGGTATTTTCACATAAAGAATTGCGTGGGCATAAAAGGCCCAAGGACATCTAAAGTATTCTTGATCTCTCCTGCCAACTTACTGCAGTGCAAGCTCTGGGGATTTTTTTTTGTGTGTGTGCTGTATGTCTTAAATGGTTTTGAGGAGCTGCCTGGGGACCTGTAGTTCATGGCATGTCTACAGATGGTCTCTGGACTCTTCAGACCAGTGTTCTCAGCACCACTGCCTGTTCATAGGAAGGACTAGATTCAGTGACCCCATCCTGGGTGTGTGCAGCCCTTAGTGATGATATTCCTTCACGAGAGTCTCAGTCTGTTCTTGGAACTGAAGTGAATGGATGGTAGTTCATACAAATGAAATTTTGTTACAACATTTTGGTATAACACAAGCATCTTCTCTGTGAAGTTTTGGCCACTACTGGAATAAGAAGAAATGGGTCTAGAGAACCCAGAAGAGAAAGACCTGGAAATAAAAAAATCAATCCTTTTCTAATAATATGTCTTTTTCGCCCCTCAAACCAATGGCAAATAGATGGTATTCAGTAAAGAGACAGCTTGGAACATAGCTGAATAATCTTTAACACTAATAATAGTAAAAAAAGTGGAAAAATATCTGGGTTTTAAACATGTATGTTTATTAATTATTTCTCATACCATCTTACAGATGTCAGTATTGTCTCCATTTCATGCTATTTCTGTGTTGTACAATGAACGTGCAATAACCCAGCAATTCAGGAAATAGAAACAATTAACCTGTAGACCTATGTGAGGACCTGTTAGTCCCGAGAGAGCGCATGAAACAGACAATTCTATTTACATAGAAGGCTGTATCTTGCACCTGGGCTTCTATTTTTGCATTGCATTATATTCAGAGTTAGATAAAACATTTTTCACAGCTGTGCAGGATTGCTTATCAGTGTCCTTATCTTGGTAGGGAAACGAGATAAGAAGTCTGAGAAAGCATAGGGATTGAGTCACTTTCTGGAAAGATGGAATGTGTAGGAGAGGAGGAGGGAGATGATTCAGTTTGGGGTCATGACTTGGAGCAATGAGGAAAGGCTGCATGGCACAGGGTTGACACCCTGTTTTGGAGGCTGGAGCTGTGTAGTGGGAAGATTAAGAATGGTGTTTAAAATGGAAGTTTCATAGCTGGATTGATAGAGTTTCAACTCTCATATTTTCTAAGGTTAATTCTCACAAATAGAGGCAGGTATAAAATTTCAAGGGATGTTACTTTTCATATGGAATTAAATTCTGTAGGTTACTCAGATGACCTTAAATCATATCAGGCTCTAGGCAATAAGCTCAATGACTGCCTAGTTATTTAGAAAGTTTCTTGAAAATGTCTCTTCTTAAAAAATATTGCCTTTTTTTAGAAAACTCTATGGTCAGTAGTCATCTTGTCATCTTTAGTGAGCCAGCCACAGCTTCTGAAATAAGGTTATATTTGCAGAGATTATTTGGAGGTTTTTGGGAGGATTTTCTTGCCAGCATTAAAGAATGTGAATGCAGTTTTTATTACCCCAAAAAATGGTAATGAATTGAAGTCTAAAAGCTAGATGGGCTGCTGTGGGAAAGATAATAAAAGGGCAAGGTACGTAATTGAACCTGGAATTCATGACAACATTGCAGACTCCTCATGCAGTTTTTCTCCTTACTTTTCTGTGTAGCATTACACAGTAAATAAATGTTTTAAGCAAACACCATTTTTCTAGCTGCTCTTCCAATACAGAATGACTTTCCAAGACCCTAGAGACCCTGTTTGTTTTAAACAGAACAAAATACTAAATTGTCTGACATACCAGTCCTCTCAGTGTGAATACTGGGTACCATCTGCCTCTGATTTAAATTCAATGTATCATACTGTGTGAAAAATCACATTTTGCAAAATAATATTTAATAATTTAAATCTTTAAAATATTTTAAATTCATTTTGTTGGAGTTAAACCATATCCATTTTCTTTTGATGTATGTGTGCCTAGGAGTAACACATCATTATTATAGCCAGAGTGCTTTATAAAACATTCTCCAATTTTTCAGTTTATTATATATATAATGACACTATGTATACTCTGTAGTTAAATTTGTTTCCACGTGCATTAAGCTCCTTTCATATTAAAAAAAAGATTCCTACAAACATTAGAGAAGTATAAAACCACAGTATAAGAGTTTTTAAAGGACTTCTGTAAAACTCAGGGTTTATGGTGAAGACTGACAAACATCTTAAAAGATGTTGATAATACTTAGCTTTCCTGTAGTGCTGTTATCCTTAGCAGGTTGTAAAGCCCTTTAGAAGGATTGATGTTATTGCAGCTGAGGAAATATAGGAAAACTAATATTAAAGTGATTTTCAAAATTCACCTGGTAAACAACTGAAAATGCTAGGAGTGGTTCCTGAGTTGCAATACAGTAGATTTTAGTTTGGACTACAGTGGTTTTTTTCTTCATTCTGTTCTGCTTTAATTAGAAAGTCTTCCATTAAGAAAAATAGTTGCTTTTACTGATTTGTAACATTGTTTTTAAAGATATCCATGCATGATAGGCAAATTGAGTCAAAGCCTAATTCCTTTAGTCTTTCCTGGCAGCCCTGGTATTTTACTTAAATTGTTGAGACTATTTCTGCAAAACAGACAATGGTGCCATCTTTATACTGCCTCTAGCTTGAGAACTGCTATTGAAATGCAGCATAACTAGGGCTAAATTGCTCAGGGTGGGAGCAAGCTTCATAGCCTATTCAACGCACCCTAATGATACTGCAAGGTTTCTGTAACCACATAGGGTGTTTTTAAAGCTCCCTTGCTGTGTACAAAACACTGTAGCTATTGTCAGTGCAGTGTGGTCACATCTCATGTCTCTTTAAGGAGTCCTTGTTTTTTTCGTTCCTGCTGACCTTTCCTATTACCTCTTTGGCCCCTTGTGATTCAGCCTCAATGTTAAATTCTGATTAGAGAACTTAATGCCAACAAAAGTATTTAAGTTACATTAAAGTGATTTCTGTGGATTTTCTGTAGGTCATTAAAGAAGACAGTTCTGAAGTGTTCATGTTGCAGAGTTTATTTCTATTGTACACTTGCATTAATACTTGGAGCAGACTGGTATTTAACAGACTTTCAATGCATGCTCTCATTTTCTTCAAATAAGTTTTAACTTCTTAATTTTTTTTTATTTTTTTTTTTTGGTAGCTAGAGCATCTTTCAGACCAGAAACAAATTTGCCATTAAACCAAATAATGAATACATTTTCTGTGTTTCATATATACAGTCTATTTATTCTCTTTTGTATCTAGAAGGAGTTGTGTAGAACCTTATGTCCCCATAGTAGAAGGGAAACTACTGCATTAGGTATTTTGGATACCACAATTTATATTTGGAAGGGGCAATTTCTTAATGTAATACTCTCAGTGAACAGCTGGTACACAGTAAATTTTATATAATCACAGCTGTTCTCAATGATTTTTATGACTCAGGCTGAGTTTCATGCTAAGACTAGAAGCTTAAATTATGTTCAATTTGTGTTCCTTCATACTTCAAAAAAATTTACTTCAGAAATATATGAAAAATATCTTGATCTCCTGATTTATGTGATTCTTGACAGTCTGTAAAATCCTAATAAATACTCGAGGTCTTTCAAGAAAATCAATTCCTCTCTAGTGGCTTATATAAAAAGTGAGTTTCTTTCTATATATGTAAAATCTTTATTCTAGTTTTAATTTAGTAGGTTTTGAATGTTCTGCTGTGAAAAAAGTCAACACAAAATGGCTTCATATTGGTGAATGTAGTTGAATCAGCATTATTATTATTATTTAGCTAGTCTGTGTCACATGTGATAAACATTTTCCAAAAAAGCACTATTGCATTCCCACATTCTCAAGAAAAAAGAGTTGTTACCTTGAAAACTACTTTTTAATTAGGAGAGTAGAAATTTGTTATGATGGCAGATTCATTAAAAAAAAAAGAAAAGAAAAAAAATTGCCATGTACTTACTGACAGATCTGCAGTATTCCCACTGAAATTGTGGGAAGGTAATTTATTTTGTAAGAAGATGGAAAGCTTTGGGATGGATTATGAGCAGCAAATGCTTGGAGGCCACTGGCGGTGTGGTGATATGGCCAATGACACTGCCAGCTGTGTCACTGGAGTGGGATGTGAGAGATGATCTACTACATTTAAAAAGTTGTTCTTTGTGTCTCTAGGATCACAGCTGTCAATTAAGTGCTCCTGATGCTGTTGAGAGTGCCCCATTAAAGGCTCTGTGTGCCATTCTTATGTTAATATGATTTAGGGATGAGAGTCACACCTAGCACTCAGTTATGGGTAATGCTTCCAACCCAGTTGTGGTGTTTATACGTGAAATCAAGGAAGAAGTCTGTCTTATTCACACGTTTAATTTAAGAGCATGTGGGAGCCTAATTGTATTAACTGCCTTTGAAGTTGTAGAGGAAGCAGAACAAAAACAATCTTGTGCATAACACTTCCAAACTTTTCTTGTGCTCTATCACCAGCATTGGATCTGCATATTAGCAGTGCTTCCATTTTCTGAAGAACGCAGTTGGTAGGCTACATGATTTCCTAGCTCATCAAATAACCTTTTTGTCAAAAGGCTGAAAGGTATAGTGAAAAGGCTGAAATTCATCCTCAGATTTTGTAATGTTCTTTAGAGTGATAGAACCCAATGACTTCTTTACCTGCTTAAGCTATTTTCCTTTTTTCCCCTCCATCCCAGTCTGTTTCTTAGGTGTAAAATTTCCATGAATATGTTTGTAATCTCATGAGAATTTAGAATGAAACATTACATTTTTAGGTTAGGGCTCTCTTTCTAAAGTTAGCATAAGGAAAAGTACATTCTCTGTGTGTGCATTGGTAGCTTCCAATTTACAATACCTGTGATGACAAATACAAGTCTGTGTAAAAATGGGCATGTGTGTCTGGGATTTTTAATATTTGTTTTGTTTTGTCCAGTACAGGCCAACTCTTCACAACAAAGGCATGGGTTCATTAAACAGGCTAAAAATACTTTCAGTATTCTGTTCCTTCTGTTTGACTGCTTCTGTCTTCTTTTCACTAGTCTGGTTGAACTTTGCCTCCTCTGCCCTTAGTTTTTCAGATTTTATTGGAATTCTTCCAAAATGGTGACTTCTCCTTGTGTTAGTCCAGGATTCAGGTATGATCTTGGTAACTACTTCCAGCTGTGCCAGGAGCTTGGCTTCTAGATTTGAGCTTTGTACTTTTTTGTTGGGTTTGGGATATTGTTTCTTTGTTTTTAAATTGTTCTGGAAAATTACAGTGACAGAAGAAAACACTTGGGAACATCAGACTCTTATCTCTTTTATCTGAGGCCCAGGAATCTACAAATCCTCCTTCGGGAGTCAAAATACGTGCCATATATAAGACTGCACACCAAAGAAATAAGTATATAGGACTGAGAAGGGGTCTGATGACTTTGAAAAAATTCTGCCTTCATGACTGAAGGTTATCTTTGCTTAGCAATAGCCTTGACTTTACAACCTGGTTTACAATGCAGAACAGCATGGCTAAGCTTCCCACATGACAGAACTGAAAGGATTGCTGAGTGGATATGGAATATGCTAAAAAACTCACTGCTGGTGCAGCTAAACATGTGAGGAAGATTTAATTTAATTTAAAAAAGACATCTGTTAAAATTATCAAAAAACCCCATCTAAAATGAATAACTAAAAGATATTTGGTGTTATTTTGTTTCTTTTAATTGACATATACATATGACACAACATATAGATTTTCAAAAGTGCTTTAACTACTGGAAATTTCTCCTTGATTTTGTCATAAGTTTTCCCATGATTGTCATGATTGTGATGTGATACTTAGAAAATTATTATGATTTAGTCTAGAAATTGTCAATGACAAATCTATAGGTTTAATTAAAATAGAAAAACAAAATGTAATACAGAAAATAATATCATTGTTATTTGTGTAAGAAAAGTTGCATTTAAATATGATTGACTTCAGGCAAGATCCTCAGTAAAAATAAAAACTGTCTGCAATTCTCTTTATTTATAAAGAAACAGCAAAATAAGCCGTGTCCACTCAACAAATACTCAAAAACCTCAGCTTGTACCTGGGCAGTAATTTGGAGTTGATGTGGCTGTGATAACATAGGCAAAGAACATAGTGAAGTGAAAGACAGAGAGGTTTAATTTCAGTATTTTGATCAAAGGAGTTCTTGACAGTAGAGACAGATGTAGCAAGAAGACTGAAAGCAGTTGTCGAGTAGTGCAGTTCTGGTGAGAGCTCTCTGGAACTAATACTATATATATATATAACCATACAGAACTATTAATATGTATATCTCTATATCTATAATTAATATTCCCCCTTGACTTCTGCTTCTGTGTTTTCCTACTCTCATTTTCTTGCTTACTCTTCTAGAATTTTTTTAATTTTTCTGGCATTGTAGCTCTTCTTTTAAGTTTTCTCTTTTTTTTATTGGTTTCTTTTTTTCATATCTTCAAGAAGACTTTTTGGATATTTCATATACGAATACAATGTGAAATAGAAATGAAGTGAGTTTGTAGGAGCTTTGCCTTTTTAAAATACCTCAACAAACACTAATTTGTGAAAGAAATATTCCATGATTAAAACTGAAATCTTATTTCCATATTTAGTGTCTCAGTGTCAGATGTATTCAGGGGAGGTGGACTTCATTATTCTACACTCTTATGTGCAGGGCAAATGGAAATGGCCCTTCCTGACCCTACATTCATTATTTGGTGTTACCAACTGCTGTGTTTTCCTAAAAGTCATTGTACCACACCTGAAGAAGACAGGCCAGCACTGCTTTAAGCTCTGGTCCACTTTAATCAGCTGGGAACTTTTTTCTGATGCCTAACTTTACAATTCATAGAACAGTTTGGGTTGGAAGGCACCTTTAAAGGTCATCCAGTTGGACACCTGTGCCATGTGCTGGGATGGCTTCTACTAGACCAGGTGAAAACCCCATCCAGACTGGCCTCAAATGTTTCTAGCAATGAGGCATCCACCACCTCTCTGGGAAACCTGTTCTAGTGTTTCACCACCACCACTGTGAAAAACTGCTTCTTTATAGCTAGTCTGAATATGCCTTCTTTTAGTTGAAAACTATTACTCCCGACCTATTGCTACAGGTTGTACTAAAAATTCTGTCCCCACCTTTCTTCTAAT
Source organism: Passer domesticus (assembly GCF_036417665.1). Classification (NCBI taxonomy): domain Eukaryota; kingdom Metazoa; phylum Chordata; class Aves; order Passeriformes; family Passeridae; genus Passer; species Passer domesticus. Next base: position 44,676,925 of record NC_087478.1, on the reverse strand, counting down.
CCCGTTTGATTATTGAAAGGCTACAATAATCTCTTCACTCAGTCTTCTGCAACCTGAACAACCCAACTTTCTCAGCCTGTCTTCATGGGAGAGGTGGTCCACCTCTCTGATCATTTTTGTGGCCCTCCTCTGCACCCACTTCAACATGTCCATGTTTTTCCTGTACTGAGGACTTCAGAGCTGGATCCAGGTAGGGTTTCACCAAAGTGGAGTAGAGAGGAAAAATCCCCTCCTCACCATAGGCCTCTGACAACTTGGTGTGTAGCGGTACTTCCATCCCCACAATGAAGATGAAATATGAAATACTTCCTATGATTCAGTCTCTCTAACTGCCAAAATACCACAAAGCTCGAAATTCTTACTTTCCCACAGGAGTTCTTATAGGATTAGCACTCTGCCACCCTTCACCTGAGGACTGTGAAGTAAAATCATACAAGTGCGATGGTCTTTCTTTATTAATAGTCTTCCTCAACTAATTAACTTCAGAAACTGGCAAACAGAATCACACCTTGGAAATTACTGATTTATTCTGAATCTTTTTCTTTGGTGTGATAAACATTGCTGTGTTGGCTCCAGTAGAAAGTGGCTTACCTGATGTAGAAGAAAAATGCCATTTTTAAGAAGCAGGCAGTTATTTTGATTGAAACTTCTGTACTTCTCTGTGATGATTACTGCATGTCTTGGGATTCCATCAAATGACAAAAACAATTGAAATTCAGATTGATTAGAGAATTTGAAGGCAATTACAAATGACAGACTTTTAGTCTTCATATTGATAATCTGTGCGGTGAATTTAAGTCAAGTTTCACTTTAAATTTACTTTTAAACTTCACTGATGAATGTTCATATCTGTGGAGTTAATTTTGATTTGAAAACACATAGTATATCCTCATATATGTGTGATGGTTTTGGGTTTCTTTCAAAATTTGTCCAAGTTACCCTTGGAAGAAAGGAAACTGCTTTCAAAAATAATAAAAAAAAAAGGATATATGTCTCTTTCCTCTGTGCAGATTTATTCTTTGTTTACCAGTACTGTAGCTGTACTGTAGCTGTCCCAATTACTTTGAATTCTGGCCCACCATGTATTCTCTGAGCAGAGAAGATTTTAATAGCTTAGAGTCTTCTTTTCCATCTAAAGACTTGAAGAAAATTCAGTTATCTGTTTACTGGCCTCTAGAAAGAGGCCAGTAAACATGTCCCATTTGGTAGTTGACTCCCTGTTCATTTAAGAACTGCTGTCATTCTCCTTGGAAATACCTAATGGATGTCATTTTTTCCCACCATCCTCATCAGCCTTCTTTCATTTAGGTTGGTGCAGATAGGAGGAATAATTAAGTAACTTAATGTGAAATGCTAAAAACACTATAAAATTCAAGGCAACCTATTCCAGGTGTGACCATTTTTACTTTTTTTTACTATGTTTCTTTATTATAGGTGCTTCCACAAAAATGCTTTCAGGAAACAAGCATTGTCTAAATACTTGGCACATTTCATCTTTGTCTCTTCACGAGATTTTTGTAAGCTAATTTAAAAAAAAACAAAACATACAACAACATTCGAAAAAGTTCTTTTTGGGAACAATTGTAAGTCAAAAGTCTCATCAAGAGTTTCTGTTTGTTCTATCTGTGGTTGTCAGAATGGCTTCTTTTTTTCCTCCTGTTCTCTCCCTGCCTTCCTTTCTTCTCTGTCTTTCCTATTCTTACAAGAAAAGGTGTGTGCCCACTTTTAATAAGAAAAGTGATTAAAGTGTTTTCATGGTAATTTCCTGTTATTTTAACTATAAAATTTAGAAAAAGAAAGAAATAATCTGCAGATTTTTTTTCTGGTATATCTCTTAGAGTGCTGTCTGAAATGTTGAGCTGCTAGTCATGCTTGTTTGCTTTTAGAAAGAGAGCAAAAGTGACTTGTTTTAAATTTCTCAGGAGGCCATGATCATCTGATTTCCAATTTATTCCAAATGAAGAATATGCTAATTAAAACAATCAAAATATTGTTTCTGCAATTATTTGTTACTTATGATTGACATAATGAATTACTTCTGCACTCTTATTTCTCGTGGGTATGTTTGGTTAGACAACTTGCTATATCTCTTCACCTTGCTTTTTCCAAGGAATTTCCCTGTTGATGGAGAGTCTTCCCACTTACATATCTACAAAACAAGATCTCAGTGATCTGTTTTCTCCTCAGGTGAAATGTAAGCACACTTGCTTAAATAGCAGAAATACATAAATGATAGAAGGATCAGATCTGCCTAGTTTGAGGCCTTAGTTCACAGGTAAATAAAATTATTGATGATACCAAGTGTAAAATAAATAAATTAGAGTAGAATGAAGCAATAATAATATTCTAGGCCTGCCTTGCTTCAGATGTATCTGTTTTAAGGCCCTAATGAACTTTTTACCATGTGTCTTGAAGCATTGTAGATGAGAAGTAAATAACTCATGATCAAAAAAGGTGTTTTCTAAATCTAAAGTATCTAATTACATAGGAAGTTTCATTTACTATTCAAGATGTGCCAAGACTGGATGAGATTATTTGGTAAAAAAGAGTTTTCTACCATCTATTATTGCTGGTATTATGATCAGACTGTTAGCTGAACAGAATCTGGTCTATAAATTATGGGACTAGAATGGTATAATTCCCACAAATATTAGTCTGTTTTCTGATCCCTTAGACTGAGTTTCTGTTTTCCTATTTACAGTTCCTGCACTCTTAAACAAACTTATGTATGTATTTCTACTGGTCTGGAGGATGTTTTTGAAACCTGTACCATCTTAGTGCTTTTAGCTTGATAAATTAGTCCTCTTTATTAGACCTTGCTAATATTTATTAACCTCATGCACATTATTATCCCTAGTTAAGAAAATATTATTCTTAATAGGTGTACCATATTTGAGAAGCAGGGCTATTTGGTGCCTTTGGGGGATATCTGCCTGCTGTGTTTCAGAGAGAACAGCTGACCCTTTCTTTGCAGAAAATACCATCCTTACATGAATGGCAGAATTCTGTGGAAGTAGCTGAGGTGTGACCAGTGCCTCTGTGTCATTGCACTTCTTTCATAGCATGTCCCCTGATATGGCTTCAGCAGAAGAGTTTCTGTGAGAACTTTTAATCCCTCTCAAGCAAAACAAACCAGGTGAATTCAACTAGTCTACCCAAACTGGGGCAGCTGATTAGCCCTATAAGCAGGTTATCCATTCTTACACTCAGCTCTGGCCCTGGAGCTGCTCAGTTTGAAGAGCAGTGGGGTGAGTGGTAATGTACTCTGTTGCTGCAGCTATTCAGTAGGTGAAACTCTGCCCTCTAACTCTTACATGATCCTAACTGAAGCTAAATTATTCAGTTTCCGTGTGTAGCATTTGTGTTGTGTGGCTTTCCAGCTTGTTGTGTAAGAGGGGTTTTAATTACATTAAGCTGCCTCTCAGTCTCTGTGGGAGCTTCTGTCCTGCAACTAGCTGATGATTCATACAGTTTTTCATGATAATATTTTTGTTAATTTGCTTGTATTTGTATAGTAAACTGTCATTTGTGGTGGAGTTTGCAACTGGAGTTTGCAATGAAAGTTTGCAATTGTCTTCCAATGCCATTCACCGCTGTTCCATGTCTGAGCAACTGTAGATTAATGCTTGTTTTCCCTTTAACTGTATCTAAAATTGAGAAGTGCTTTTCTGCATCCTAGTAGCTTAAAAAAAGCTACACATTGACTGCTAACTGTGCTACTCCCCTAGCAGTCTTAGTTAATTTGAAGCAGGTTAATTTCATGTTCCAAATGCACATATGTTTCCAAAATACCATAAATGACACCTGGTGTCAGCCAGCCTTTCATGCTCTGTGGCACTCAGGTGATGTGGCCTCTTAACTTGATGGCTATTTTGGTAGAAGTATCAACAATCATTACTTAAAATAGTAACAAGTTTTCGGTTCCTATTTAAAGTGAGTGTATGTAAGCCATCTGAAATGAAATATATGTACACATGAAATTATTTATTCTACTGTAAAGGATTCTTTGAAATGTATTATCTACATCTACCCCCAGTACTCCTTCTCTGCTAGCATTTGATCTCGAAAAAACAATTCTTGTGCCAAACCAGGTGTCTAGACCAAACTGGATACAGCAAATACTGTTTCTGACCTCTTGCTGCTCCACCAGAAAGACGCAGGTTTCCCAGATGTGTGTCACACCTGTCAGATTTTGCAGTGACTTTGGATACCCTGTAGTGTCCAAAATGGCCATGTGTCTGCATTTAGCCACCTGAATCTCTGCTCCTTGTTTCACATCTTCTTGTAAGCATCCTCTGTGTAATATTACTTTTAAAGGTAGATATAGTTACTTGTGAAAATAAACAACTTTGAGAGATGTTAAATATGCCTAGAAAGTTATTATTCTTAGATAAATTATTTTGCACATTGTTGTGTCGATTTTTTAAGATGATTTATGTTTTGTAAATACTTTTCAAAAGAAATCAAATGGTTATCCTCTCACATCTGCAACCCCCAAATAAATCATTAGGAGAAAGTAAATACAGTTAATTTGGTTTTTATTCTCTCATTTTCCCCAATCAGTATGTATAACTAAAACATGAAGTGATCTACAAGATTGCTAAAAGACTATGATTTTTAATGATTAGTTTCAATACCATCACATGTAAGCAATTATATAAAATTTCAGTGATTGTTCCACATAGAGTTGAAAATCTGAATGCAATTTTCTATGACTGTATATGTACCTACATCTAGAACTGAAATTTCATTCTACAGCCAGAGATATTTTCCAGACATTCTTAATTTTTTTACACTTTTTTGTCCCTATAACCTAACATATTTAGCAAAAACTGGGGTAGGGAGCCTTTATTTGCCATTATTTCTTATGAAAGCACCAATTCCATTCTTCCTGGATTTGAAATATACGTTGAAAAGGAGTTGAACAGATGATCTTGTATGTGGAATGAGGAAAGGGACAAGGTGAAGCATCTTAAAAATATTGCTGTGATGAGAAATATATTCTATATTGAGGTTAGAAAAGAGAAATGTACGGTCAGTGCAAATGGCAGAACGTACACTTCCTTTGCTTTCTGGTCTTGTCTTATGCTGGGGGAAACTGAGTTGTTGCTAGGGCAAATAATTCCTTTTAAACAAAATTCTTGTGCAATGTCTCCTTTTAGAAACATTATTCTAAGAATCATCCACTATTTCTTACAGTTTCTCTTGCCTTGTATATCATAAGTTTTGCTCCCGCTTGGTGGAGGAATTTGTCATTCCTTCTTTGCATGTGATGTGTGAAATACCAGGAGTGGAGCATGTAACAGGGTTTTATACAGTCTTCAGCCAAAGGATACAGTTTCAAGAGCTCATCTGTCACATTGATATTGCTTTGTACTGATTTTAGTTATTAAGAGTCACCAAGTTTTCCTCTTGTATTACTCTGCCCTGCTGTACTATATTGTCAAATTAACATGTACTTTCTGAGCACAGCCACAACCCACTCAACTGCTTTCTGCTGAAAAAAGAGATCCTCACAGAATTTCTCGATGTGATTATATGTGATCTCTCTGCAGAATTACATTTTACATCCATTGCCATTCACCTCTCAGAACTTCTTATGAAACGTTCACTAAAAGTTACAAAGACACGCTGAGAGGATTTCTTTTTTCTTTTGCTGCATTGCAAAGCTGAAGCATTCCAGCAGAATCTTAGCTTGAATGTGAGTGTTGAATTGGTCCAGCATTTCACCTGAGGGATGTTGACCATTATTTTATCAGTCTGATATGTTCATAAAAATGTTAGCATGATATTTATCTGAAGAATCCTTATTTTGATGTGCAGGCATAAGGCAGAATTTTGTACTGTAAAATGTGATGGTTCATGAGAGCCTGTCTGTCTTTAAGATGTCTAGGAACCAAGCCTTATATAGTCACATAGAAAGAAATCCTCATGGAAACGGCATTATGGAGGTGGCAGCTGCAGCTCTTTATTTTTGTCTGTGTTGAATTTTGCAGTAAAAGGTTAACCCTTTATGTGATTGTGAAAGTTACATTTATGTCCTCCTCAAATACAGAATATGCATGTATCAAAAAAAAATAAAAATCTGAAGATGTACAGAAGAGACAAAACAGCTCAATAAGACCTAAAATTAACTCTGTTTGTACCAGATTACACTGCTATTGCTGAAAATTTGGACAAGGGCTATATTTAGGCATTATAATGTGGTTGGAATTAGCAGTAATAACTGCCTAATACCCTTCCTCATCCAAAGCTTTCTTTCTTCGTTAGATGCTGGCAAGCAATGTTCAGAAAACTCCGTGTGGAGCTATCTTTCCCTGAAAATCTTTCTCATCTTTTCATTTCCTGATGGGCCACAGGGAAGCGATGAAGGTAGTGACAATGAGGCAGTAAAACCCCTCAGTGCAGAGTCAAGCACAGACTGCAATGCTGTGAGGTGAATTGGCAGTTTTGAAGCATATGAGAGCAAACTCTCAACCCACAGAGATGCTCACTGTAATTTCTAAGGAAATGGGTTTTGAGAAGCTGGCAGTGTTGGAACCTGGGCACAGGGCCTGGAGGCCATCAACAGCAACCTTGCCAACCACTTTTTTGGTGGTTTCTCCAGATTTAGGATTAACCAGAAGAAGCTATAATCTGGCTGGACACTATTGTTCCTCTTCTGTGTTGTTGCTGGTGACAGGAGAAGCCCACAGTCTTCACCACTTGCTTAGTAATCTTGTTGTTCTATCTACCAGGTTCATTATACCTTGCTGTAACTTTGACTTGAGTGAGAAAACATTGTTCTGCCTCATCTAAGATATCTGCAGCCAAAGTGCTGCCATCAAAGAGCTGTAGCTTGGTCAGAGCCACAATGTGATTTGCTGTGTGAAATAACGCCTTCCTGAATATTGCTGCTTCTGGTTTTAAATACTATGAATTTTCTTGGTCTTACATATTTTCTTGTTGATCATACCCTTTTATATAGCTTTGGCAATACAACTGATATCCTCACTACTGAGAGTGTTCTAGTGTTTGCAAAGCAGTCTTTACTCTGCAAATATGCTTACCCATCCTTCTATAAGAGGGTAGTTTCCAAATATTGCTCAGTTCTGACTGTTGGTTTTAGCAATCAACTGAATGTGGGGAAAAGGGAGTTGAGAATACATTTTTGGGCAGATATTACACATGTGCAAAGTGTGATGCTAAAAACATCTTTCTGGATCAAATGAAAACAGAAGTTGAATAGAATAATCATGTCACAATACAGTTGTTACCATAGCTATAGAACAATTTTCTAGTGGATTTTTATTTTACGTTAGAAATTTTGTGCCATGGCAACAGCAATGCCTGTTAAAGATCTAACTCTGTCATTATAATTTATCTATTACAGCTCTTTTCATTAGTGTTATTAACAACTGTTATTCTCCTGAATGTACTTTAGTTAGGAACATGGAATCTCTTGAGATACAAATGTGAATAAGATGATTTCCAATTTTACATGAATGCAAAATTCACAGCATTCAGTATGCTTCTGATTTTCTTAATGTGCTCTGCAGTCTTGGAGTCAGAATCAGGGAAAAATATCTGAGTTTGATGAAGCATCTGTAAATTATAACTCTCAAATACTGAAAGTGAGAAATGGTATTCCATAGAGTTCTATATATGTACCACGAGCAACTGTGCTGGGGTGCATCACTGTGAGAATAAATAGCTGATTGAATTGCAATCTGCTGCCTAAATACCAGTTTGGTTGTATACAAACTGGTGATAATAGCAATATGTATCTGTGGCTTTGAGATTATGGCACAACTGAATTTATTTGTAGTACCAAATGTAAATGTTTTCCTTGTAACACAGATATGGCAGTATCACAGTGATTTTCAGAAGTAATCCTCTCAGATGGATAAGCTGTACGTGCACTTGTAATAACGCTAAAGTTCTGTAGAAATGACATCTGTTTATGTTTTGGTATTATGATACTATTTACAAGTAAAAAGATAAAGTGGTAAGAAAAGCAGTATCTGGTAAGGAAGCAAGATCTCTTTCTGATGGCTTTTTTTAATTACAAAAGTAAATGTACTTGCAAAAAGAAAAATAAAATTACTTATAAGCTGAATGCTTCTCTCCACTGGGATTGAATCCAAGAGCCGAACTTCTCCTGTTCTCTTGTGTCCCCACCCCCTTTCCTAAAGTTCCTTCTCATAAAGCTTGCTCTAATGTCTGGGAGAAGAAAAAGCTGTCATTATTAAATGGCTGTTCACTGAGTATAGACCTATGTGAAGTAGTTGTTTATATAAATTCTTAGTGCCAGTTAAGTTGGTTGAAATAATAAGAAGAAATAAAAATAAGAATTAATAAATGGTTTAATAGCATGGGGTTTTTTTCAATACACAGCACTATTCAAAACAAGAATTATTTTTATATGTTCAAAACCAGAAAATAATATATAAAATATCACATTTTTGTATTGCTACTAAGCCTCAGGAGAAATATTGATTTCAGTATCATTTTTCTTGAAGTTTATGACAGAAATATGCAGCAATTAAAAAAAAATCTATCTCAGAGATGGGTAATTATTAAAAGCTATCATTTAATTTTTTTTATAGTTCCCTGTTTAGCAAGGGTATAGTAGTGGTGTTATACTGAAGCTTTTCATTCTTTAAGTTCTTGAGATGGAGAACTTGGACATTCCCATTAACAATGAATCTGCTTTTTTAGATAATGGTGCAGTTTGAAGAGCTTATTTTACATCTCACATTTCAGGCCTTAGGTCAACAAATACTGACTTGGAATAAGAAAGAAATGTGTACTCTAGGAAATTATTTTATGATTATCTGTTGTATGGCTTATTTTTTTCCTTCTATGATTTCTTTAGAACATGACAGGAAGTGATAGGCTACTGTACTATTTAGAGCAGTGCTATAGTCCATCTCTGTACTCTCCTTATTTGCTGAACATAAAAGTATTAAATATTAACTGCATTAAGAAACTAAAATAATAATAGTGCAAGTCGGTATTCAAAGAGTGTTAACCTTAACAGTTATCAGTTCAAAAGCCAGAAGATTCTGAATTGTAACTTCTTCATTAAACTGTTGACTCTCTGGAGGATTTCTAGTCCATCCTCTTCTTTTGAGCAGGACTTTCATCATGAGATCAGACATGTCTTTTCCTAACCAGGTCTTGAAACTGTCCAGGGGTGCAGATGGCATCACCTTGTATAACCTGTTTTAGGGCTGCAGTGCAGCATGCAATGTGATGCTTGCTCCTTAACCTTCATCATGACCACATAGATCTTTTTTTTTTTTTTCCTGACAGCCCCAGTCTTTTTTGTTGCCTAGTATAGATGTGGTTTGCATTGCTCAAAATCATAGGGTGAAGGTCTAGCTATACGATTTTTGCTTACTTTGCCACATAATTAACAAAGCTCTTATTAAAAGTCTCTGATAAGTTTCCCTGTCTCTGCCAGGGTGTTTTATACTCTGGTCAAGACAGACCAAAGGTTGCCCAAGTAGCCAAAGATCAAAAGTTATCCAAATAGCCATTAACCATGTTCCTTGGTTTTTGAATGAAAAATTTGACACATTAGGGTCTGATATTTTTGATCTACTGAAATGAAGAGTGACCATGCTTTGAAAATATTCTGTGTTTAAAAATGTTGAATACTCTGAACAAAGAAAATCTTGAGGAATCTCAAATCAGATGCCCAAACATCCTTGCATTTTCAACATTATATCCTCATGCCTAATTTTTCAAATTAGCATAATATCACATTACAGTCTCACCTTAGAAGGATACATGAGTTCATATTTGTGAATGTCTTAGATAATGGACATAATAAAAATTTGAGAGACTGTTAGAACTTGATATTCAAAGAAGAATTTAGGTGCTATGCAATAAATATGCAACAAGACCATTCTTATATAAATCCCTGGAGATATTTAAAAGGTGTGAAGATGTGACACTTAGGGACATGGATTGGTGGTGGTGGTAGACTAGGCAATGCTGGTTTAATAGTTGGACTTGATGATTTTAGAGGCCTTTTTCAAACGGAACAGTTTTATGATATTTTGGAAATGCTGAGGAGCTTTTTCTTCCTTAAGCAAACTTCATTCTCAACATTAAGTGAAATAGGATATTTTTGAAAACAGGTAGTGATCACATAAAATGTAAAATAGAGTGCTTGCTAACACATAAGAAGATTAATGGGTAAACAAGCAACCTTTGTTTTCATTTTTTCTGACTTCCTTAAAGTATTTGTGTGGGTATTTTAAAGATGAAAGTTGTACCTAAAGTAGAATATATATACTTACGTGTGCACAGTACAGGAAGAGTTGCGAAAGATCAAGCTGAAAAAGGCTCATACAATATATTTGGAATCTTTGCTGCCACGTCAACTATCAAAACAACCAGAATTAATGTTTTGATATGCTGTCACTGCAACACTGCTGGAAAGTAGGAGACACACACACTTTCTGGTGGTCAGTACATATATTTACTGACCACAGGGGAACAGGAGTTCTCAGTAAGAACTTACTTTGTTTACAGTAATAAATTGAGCAAAATCAGGGCATGAGATGCACTGTTGCTTGGCACTCTGTACTCTTAAACTGTTTGGGTTTTGCCAGTCTTGGGCAATACTGAACAGACCCATCTAGACAGTGCCCAGGCACAGTGCAAGTTTTAGCTGAGATCAGAGACTGTTCCCAGTATTTATTTGGATGGACCAGCTTTTTCTTGAGAAGGAGAGTTTAACTTAAAGGACACGAGCTTAGTAATTCCTTCAGGTCTTCATAGCTGTTGGCCAGTACTATTTAGCAACATAGATGTAGCAAAGCTAGTAGTGAAATTCTTGCAATCCAGGTTCTGTAAGCTTTTATTTTTCTTGATTTATTCCCTCCTGGTTTACTTTGTCCTGACAAAAACATTTATCTCTTCAATGAGTCAATACACAGCTATGAGATACCTGTCTGGAACATCAAAATAGGATTCAGTTCATGACAGATATATAAATGTAGGTATCTGGACACAAACTGAATGCTGTCTCCTGTAAGTCACTGGCAATGTAGTTAGCCCAGTTAACAGTACAGGGAGTGATAGGTTCCACTCATTTTATTAATCTGATCTCCGACTATGGTGGGAGCTAACATGCTTCTTACCCACGTAGAAAAATGAGATGTCTTAATCTGGAGCTGAATCTCAGCTACTGAGATTTTCAGGTAAAGGAAAAGCACCAAAGCCAGTAATTATTTGCATAATTTATTCCTCATTTTGAATTCACCTTCAAAATTGCAGACAGATATATAAATCAGCAACTCTCAGAAATCAAAGAGAGAATATCCCATGTCCTCCTTTTCCCCTGAATTTTTCCCCCAAACCAAATTTTTCTGGGTTTATTGATCCCTTAAGCTCTGTCATATCCTACATTTAACCTTTCTCCATGACACCTCACATATTTTTGGTTGCAAAATGTCTGAAGTGTATATTCTAGTTGGTTGTTTCTTAAAGAAGAAAAGTGTATTTTCTTGGGTCCTTAGAATGTTATCATATATAGAAAAATATTTAATTTTATATTTTTAAGCTGCTGACTAGTAAAAGAGTTGATGAAGTTTTGAAGTACACACCAAAATCTTTCTTCTGTCATTCATAAAGTCAAGCACTGCTTTCTTTTAGAAAGGATATTTTGAGATTTGATTGGGGGTTTTTTTTGCCAGCAGATATTTTAGTTAATTGGAGAAAAGTGCTCAATATCTTTGTATGTGATGTCATGATGCTATGCTCAATTCCTCGTGGTAGCTACGGCTGTGCTCACAGTCCTCCAGTTAGAGTCCATCTAGGACATATGACTTCTAGAAGGAATGAGATTAATTTATTTATCTTTAATGAAGTAGTTGTAGAGATGTGACCATTAGTAGGGACACAGCTATTCTGACTAGAACATGCTGACTTAATGCCATGTTGATAGAGTGATGTTAACTATAGGAACACTTTAAGTGAGGCAGCTCAGACCTCCTTTTTTTCCCCACTCCTAGGTCTTTCAGCAACAAGCATAAAAAAAAGCCATAAAATTTTAATAATCCACTCTAAATCTTGCCAGGGTAGTGCATTTTTCTGTGGTTGCTTTTTGTGTTTATGTATGTGCTAAGTTACATATTAAGTGTGTTTGAAAAGACTTGATTTTGTGTTATTTTTTCCCAATGGTTACTATTACTATTCTCAAAAGTTCCCGAAAATAAAAACACCACTCAGATCTATTCCTTAGAGATTGTCAGTAAAAAGGCATCAAAGTGTAAATTCACTATTATTATAATGGCTATAAAAAGAAAAATTACTAAGAATACTCGTGACAATAATGGTTCTTCATGTATTTTACCACCTACAAACTACCTACCTAATTCATCATACTAAACTATATAATTTGTGCACATTTCAACTCAATAGCAAATTAAAAGAGACATCATCAAGTTGATGGAATAGCAATGGCCTATTTTATCTTATAAATTTGTTTTTTCATGGAATTTATATATAGATCTGAGCATTGTTGGCTGTTCTTCCACCAGCAGATATTTTAGTCAGGATAAAATAGTAATCTTTAAGATTTTTTTTAAGAGAATAATAAATCAGTTCACGGCACAGCTGTCTTTTGTTTCTTTACACAAGAATGTACCAAGCAGCATTAAAAAGTAATTTTGAGGGGAGTAAGGATTTTTTTGTTTGCAGTATTTTATCACCCTTTTATGTTTACAAGGTACTCTCTCATTTCAGAGCAACGTAGCCAGGGTGAAACATCCACTGAAAGTGAGCTTCCTGAAGGACACCCTGCTGAGCAGTTTGCAGGTTTACTTCATGGATCATCACCTGCGTGTGACCCTCCTGAAAATCCACTGCAGCTGTACAGCAAAGTGAACCTGTGCAGTGGGCCCCTGGAGAAAAGCATTTTGAGCAAGAGCGCAGCGCAGCAGATACAGCTACGGAAAGAGAGCAGCTCTGATCCTCCTGTTAAGAAAAAAAAGCCACCAATTGTAAACAGAACCATATTTCATACTAAGAATAAACCAGCAGAAAATCATACCCTGGTTGGTGCACCAAGGATCAGTGAACAATGGGTAGTTTCCAGTGGGGGATTTGTGGAGCGAGCGTGCACGCTGGGCAGAATACGATCTTTACCAAAGACCTTGCTGGAAAAGCATTTGTGCAAAAATGTTTCAAAATCAGATTCTAATCTTATCACCCATCCACCAAATGATAAAAAAGCAAGAAGCAATTGGAGTGAACCCACGCCAAAGCCACAGTGCTCCAAAGGGAATTCAGAGAGAACACCTTCCTTCACATCAGAGTGGGAAGAAGTAAGTTGGGGTTTTTTTCATTTTTTAAGTACTGTGATCTTGTGAAGACACTGTTATTATTTTCAGTTTCAGAGACAAAATAAAAAGTGAATATTCCACGCTGCAAACCTCAGAGTGAATGTCACAGTGTACTGCCTGGGAGTTCAACAGCTGGCACAAAATGCAAAGCATTTCTGTTCAAATGCTGCCCACTCAATAAAGGCTATTGTTTCCCTAGTGAATGAAGTTAACCAGAAGTAATTCTGCAATTTTCTGTGGCACTGAAATTATTGTCTACTAAAGCCCTCACCGCTGACAATAATAATGTTGGTAAAATCCTTAGTAACTGTGCCTACTGTTTACATATTTGCTAATTATTTCCACCATGGCAGTGCACATCAGCAAGAGCCAGGAGAAGATGGCAGCAATGGAGAGTTGATTGGGCATTCTACAAACCCTCCTTATGTATGGTATCCTCTAACTGGTGTGTAGCCTGTGTACAAAATGCTTGGCACATACCTGGCTGCTGTGTGAAGTGAGAATACTCCTATAGCAACAATGAATTCAGGACTACAAAGAGAAATTTCCACACTGAATTTGTAGTGCACATGCTTGCTCATATGAGAGACTTTATTTTAGGTTTAGAATTCAATTGAAATTAATTTTTAGACACCTTATGTTTAATTCTTTTTCCTATGCTGAATTTCAACAATGTAAATGGTTCTTCCTAGACACAGAAGTACCCATCTCATTGAGGTAAATTAAGAGTGGGAAATGTTTGGATTTTACTGCTCCTACAGAGAAGTGAGCATTCCTCTTTGAAACTACTACAGTGGGGAAATTCATCTATCTCCAGGGTGCTATTGTGTTCAGAAAGAACCCCGAGTTTGATTATGTTGTTGGTTATTTTTCTAGGAAAATGTTTCAAGCTAACCTGTGTGTCTGATTTGATAGGGCAATTTAAGGCACTTTTGTAAAGAAAATACTCTCTTAGTGAAGTTCTACTAAGGATATCAGGTTTTGATCTTTACAATTTGGATATGTTATTATAAAATCCTGATTAGAATCAGGTTGAGGTTTGCCTTTCTACATGGTTATCAAGGTTTGGTCTTTAAAAAAGTGCCATATAGATATGTATATATCTATGTATAAAGTGTGAATGCTCAATCTGCAGATTGTGTCATAATTTCCAGACTTTCTCCTGTCTCCAGTGACTAATACATACTTTTCCTACTAGTCCTAATATTAAGCTTAGTAAGCTTTGCTGTCTTCTTAGTCCATAGCAACCTTTTGATTCACTTTTTGGTTCGTCCTGTTCTTACAGAAAATAAAATAGATACAGTAGTTTTGACCTAGTAAGTTCAATGTGCTTTAGAAACATGTTGTTTCACAGAGAATGGTGTTCTGTGGTATGTGGGGACACAACTAAGTTTCATACCTATTTAGTGCCCTAGGGGCAGATGGAAAGAAAAGGGGCTAGGAAATTCTCTGGAAATATTAATTGAACAATTGATCTAATTGTGTGTATTTTAAATACTTTGGAATATACAAGATAATTTTTTTATTCATTAATATCACTGCTTAAATAAACCGCTAGTGGTTATACCTAGATGACCAGAGTCATCAGTATATAAGGAACTCTACCATGGAAAAAGAAATACTAATCCTAAGCCTTAGATTTTGCTAACATACAAAATTGCAAATCAAATTGCAGTCTCCAAATCAAAGTGGAGAAATTAATTGTCTACCTTGGATTTATGATTTTTTACAGTTTTTATTGGTTTTTCCTAATGAGAGTAATAATGCCATAAATCTATGCATGAAAAACTAAAATAAAATACTGAAGATGGGATCCCTCAATTGTTTCACTGTTCTCTCTTTTGTAGATTGATAAAATCATGAGTTCAATAGATGCTGGAATTAATACTGGATTGGGGGAGATGAAAGATCACTCTACAAGTAAGGAAAAACATGCAACTATTGTTTAATTTTGGCATAATTGTCCATAAGGAAACTGTGGATAAGACATTGCTAAGTAACCCACTGTGTTGAAATCTTTTGTAGATATTTGAATAACCATGAACAGAATCAATGTTGTTTACTCTTAGAGATGCATTAGGCACAGTGTCCTGGAGCTGTTGCTTTAAATAGCATATTGGAGTCATTAATGTTGTTTTAAAATCTTACCAGAGAAAATACTCCATTAATGTCTTTGCATTGAAATCTTTCTTCTAGGGGAGTATTTTACAATCTTTTTCAGATGAGGTTTTGTTTGGAATGATGGAACTCTGAGTATATATAATGCATTAACTGCTGACACTTTTTAAAGTATTGTATTATATAATGCTGCTCAAATAAATATTTGGCACAGGGCTGAAAATGTTGCTGACAGACAATGACGGGAAAATTTCAAAACCTCTGCTACTAAAAACACTAAGTCATGCTTAGCCTGTTGGTCTGTCAGCATAAACCTGTGCAACTGTGCTGATAAGAATTTTTAAAGCATTTTATTATGTCTTCTCCCCAGCTCATGGAGGGAAAACTGACTTGCATGTCCAAAAAATTTAGTCCTGAGGCAAAGCTGTGTTACTCAGCTGTACTGGTACATCCCTGCTAAAAATTGCATTTGGTTTATATATAGGGCAGGATGTTATGTACCTTATCGCTTAAAATTTGGAAAAGGATATATTTGAACAACTGTCCATTTCACGGAGCATTACATATATACAGAATGTCTTATCAATGAAATATAATTGACACAGCTATTTTAACAGCAGCTTGCAGTGAAAAGGGGATCTAGGATAAAGAGAAAATAACTTATTTGAATGCAAATATAATTGCAGATAAAACAAGCAGACTCAGCTTATTTTTTTTTCTAAAAAGAGTAAGGGGCTATATCATGAGAAATGCTAGGTATGTTGTTCTGGGAGTCTGTTCTTTCTGCAACTTGCAACGTTGGAAAACAGAACTGTTCACAGACAAACTCCATGTTAGGAGATAGTGAATAATTTCTGAAGATATTATGAATAATTCAGTATTTTCTGTGTCTTATATTTTATCGTGGTAGCTGTACTGGGTCTGCTAGAGATGGAGTTATCTTTCCCACAGCAGCCTTCACAGTTCTTTGCATGGGTAACTAGAGAGGTGTTCACCTGTCAAACACCCTGGTGCTTGCTCAGCACCAAGGCTGCCTCTCCAACATTCCCCCATCACCAGTGGGGAGAGGGTGGGCAGGACCTTGGGAGGGGACATACCCAGGACAGCTGGCTCAAGCTGCAAAGGAATTTTCCATACCATACAGGGCTGTACTGCAAACAAAGCTAAGAAAAAGGAGAGGGAAGCTGGATATCACCAGCTAATAGGAAGTAGAGAATAAATATTTTGTTTTCCTTTGGTTTCACACAGACCTTTTCTTTTGCTGTATTGAACTGGCTTTATCTTGACCCAAGGTTGTTTTTTTTTTTTTTTCTGTTTTATTGTCTTCCATGCCCTGTCCTGCTCAGGGCAGTGATGGAGTGGCTTGTTGGGCACCTGGCATCCAGCCAGGGTCAGCTTCCCACAGCAGCACACAGGCACCAAAGGCAAAATCAGGTGTAGGATGTGGGGGTCCCAGTTGTTGGTTTCTCTGGGTCTGGATTGAAGGCACTTGAAATGGTAGTTCATGTTCAGACTCAAGTGTTTATTATTTCTCATCAGTAAAACAGTCTCACTGCTGTGAGTTCGGCAGCTTTTCATTAGAAGGCACAAAATGGCCAACAATCTCTTGTTACAAGGTCTTTTAAGACTAAACTATCCAATTAAGAAAGGCACTAGATTATTTTCCCTTTTAACCCAATAACTGATTCCAAAGAGCCCACAATGCAGACTTTTCTGTCCAATTACAAAATGCCACCCAAACCCATGGAGAAGAAGGAAGAAGAAGCATGAAGAGACCCAGGATGACACCCTGTGCCCTCCATCTTGCTTCTGTCCACAGCATACTAAAAATCCCAGAACCTAAATTTCTCACCAAGTGATACACCTACACTACTCTCTATAATCTATTTCACACTTTTGTGGATTCTAGTCTATCTTGAAGACTAGCGGACTTTCTCCATGAATGAAGGTCAAAGTCAGTGCCCCCCTAGGGGTTAGGGCAGCCCAGAGCAGACCGAGAAATATTCCTGGTGCCCTGGGCTCCCACAGTAGGGTAAGAAGCTGCAGAGCAAGTAAAAGCCATGAAATGGAGACAATAGCAACAGTTTGAAAAATCCCATATTTTAGAGATGTGTAAATACTATTCTATCTGTTCCCATGACTGACCACTACTTTTCCTTTTCTACTTTTAAGAGAATACCCCACAACTCTTGTCATCAGCCATTTTGCATTTCTACTGCATACCTTATTTTTCTTGACATAGAAATATGGAATTTGGTGTTTCAACCCTTGCAGATGGCAGAGGATCTATTCTTTTCTTTGCTTCTTTTCTCAGAGTGGACATTCAGTCCTTACTTACTGTCTATTCAGTGTGCAGCTTTCCCAACATGAACTTTTTTTTTCTTTCCTGTCAACTCTTTAATGTTTTTTAGCTTAATTTTGCTTGAAATTAAGACATCTAGCTATGATCAATCAAAATAGAGCTATCTTTCCTTAAATTGTATCAGTTTTGCTTTACATACAGTTTGCAATGAAGACATGTCTTTCTACTGTAGACCTGAATATATGCAGCTTCACATGCATGTCTTCCACTTTTCATTCCTTTTGGCCATTTCCAGATTCAGTCAAACACAATTTAGGCAGCAAAGCAAAGGGAACTATTATGGAATCAAATGCATTACATGCATCAAACATGTTATATTTCAAGTACATTATTTTTTATTATCTAAGTAATGACAAAGTAATAGGTTACCTAGGAAGAAATAAGGATTTCTTACTTCTTACTGCTAGCAGGCTTCTCCTTAAACATAGCATAACCAAAGGTAAAGATCTGGCCTATGCTTAGGGATGAAAATTAAGTAGTATGGAATCATATATTATAATTTTGAAATCCTTCATCAGTTTATGTATAAATAAGGAGAGGTTTTAGTTTTTACTTTAATATATGTGGAAAAAGCTTATCCAGTGAAGCTTAAAAATAATATTTTTACTCTTCAGAGTGTGTAAGTCAAAGAAACTTCTACTGTTGAACTGTAAGCATTTAGATTACTGAACACTGTATTCAGACAACTTTACTCATCTAATAACTTTTTAGCAAGTAGAAAAATTCCTGGTAATACCAAAGAGTAAATGTAACTTCCAATGTGTCCTTCATTTTAGTGTTTGCTTAGTCCTGTACTTCATATTATACTTCAGTGTTTTCATGAACTTCCAATAAAAGCAAAAATATCTAAAATTCAAGCACAAATACTCTATCAGTCATGAACATAAAGAGCTTTTTATACCACATAGTATCTCATTCTTAGTGAAAAATATTTGAGAGGAAATATGTTGTATGCTCATAATTAAATACCTTTATTTAAAATTAGACAATGATGACATCTTGTGATGAAATTCTTGAATGGGCTTGCCAGAACTTTGGCCTATATTTTCCTATTGATGGTATCTGGAAAGACTTCTCTTAGATCTCCAGGGAAATCTCTTAAGAAGCAATTAGGAGGCAGTAAAAGGAGAGATTCAAAGCTAGTATGCTCATGAGGATTTCATCCACAACATGCATTCAGGAATAAAAAAGTTAAAGCAGACTTTCCATTTGGTAGCAGTACAAGTACTGGAGGAGCAAACTTAAAACTACAGAGAGGAAGATGACTGTTGATGTCCTCTGACAAATTAAAAGCTGAAGTGCTGACCAGGAAACAAGTAAGAACAACCTGATAACTGACAAAACCCCCAAACACTAGCCCAGGAATAAAAAATCCTTATTGCCAAGAGGAAATAAAAAGTGCTGCTGGCTACTGATCCTCTACTCCGGGTGATGTGGAAACATCTGTGACACTTGGCACTTAAATTAAGGCTGATGTGGTTCTTCAAAGAGTCAAATTTTGCCAGATTACAAAGGATTGCACCAATCATTAACATAGGATAAAGAATAATAATGGTAATGCTAAGAATTATCCTAGAAAGTCTAAAGTTCTTATCAGGCTCTGTGGCAGTGAATAAAGAAGCTGAAGATTCAAGATAATATTGTCTCTTATCTCATGTCCAAGTCTAGCATCTAAGTGTAACTTCTCTCTCCTGAGAGAAGTTTAAAATAAGAACCATTTGGCAAGAACAAAAATCATAACCTTAAATAAGGTAACTTGAACATAGGTCTTGTCCCTGGGATTATTCAAAACGAAATTAAAGAAGTGATTAGGGAAAGTCATGGGTCAGTTTGCAAGGTATCTTAGCTGTTTGCATTTTAATGGTAGAATAAAGAGAAACAGAGAAGAAATAACTGAGGAGTTAATGAGGAAAACAAGAATTAATTGGATATTACAACAAAATTTACATTGTAGATACTTTATCATATATATCACTATAGTAGTACAATCATATAGAAGAAGGGAAGAAGGGAGGAACTTTTGGCTTGTATGTCAAAACCAGTTGCTTTGAGATCTCAAAAAGAAGATTAGATAGAGCTTTTCAATATCTGTTGGTGACCAGGGAAGCAGTGAAGAATATATTTGTTCTTGAATCTTTTCCAAAGACATTGGACATGATAGTAATGGGGGTTTTTAGTTGCTGTTTTTGTGTAAGAAATTACATTGACAGACTGCTCAAGGGGAAAAAAAAGCTGAAAAAGGTAAATGTCAACAAATTCAGAGAATTTATTTTAAGAAATATATACGGCACAGGTTTAAGACGAGTCTGTGGGGTTTTCAACAGAAATCTACAAAAGACCATAGTAAAACCTTCACCAATGTGAAGAAAAGAAAGTGTAAAAGACTAGCTGAGCTAAATTTTCATCTCTTCTTCCACTTTAGGCAAAATTAGGAAAATTTCTCTTAACTAAACATGGTGGAGTAACACACATGTGTAGAGACCTGTCAGAAGTGCCAAAGCACTCACTGAGAAGCAACTAACAAGATTTAATATAGCATAATTATATTAGTACATTAATAGATAGAAGAAAAACAAAGAAATCTTCAGTACCTTAGAGAGCTCCTGAAGGAAAGGAAAGGGTGCATGGAGTAGGAGCAGAGAAGGTAAAAGCACACGGTGATTTTTTATTACATGAGTTTACTGTAGAGGTTGTCGGTGAACACATGACTGCACAGTTAATCCTAGAGCTAAAACCTCAATTGTAGATAAGGAAGGAACAGACTATATAGGTTAGGTTTCTTAACTGTCTGCAAAACTTCGGCCTGTTAGTGGCTTTCTGTGAGATTTCATGGGGGATGTATCAGGTACCAAAAAACTAAATAAGAATAACACAGAACTTACCTTTAAAGGAGGAAAGAGAGAAGAATGTGGGGAACTATTTTCAATTAATAAACAAGTCAATGAACAGATATACTACTTTAAGTAGCTAGAAGAAATAATTAATAAACACTATGGACTTCCCAAGATCAAAAGTATTAAAGCCATCTAATTCCCTTCTAGGAGTGGGTAGGAAATATTAGGTAAGGGAAAAACAGTAGATGTCCAGTATTTGGACTTCAGTTAGGGTTTTGACACTGTCTCATCTGTTTTTCTTGCAAATTAATTAAGAAAGCATAAGCGTGATGAAAGTAATGGTAGGTCAGACAGATTGATCTTATTTGTAATGTCTAAATTCAGACTTCTGGAGTGTGGGCTGCATTGAGCACATCTGAGCCATTAATGTTGAGTTAGATAAGCAGGCACTTTTTTGTTATTGGTCATCATGTCTAAATGTCTGAAGCATGCAAAATGGCACTGGTGCCTTAGATGAGCTCCTCAGATGTAGCTATCTAAAACTACCTAAAATGAATCTCCCTCTCTTCCGCAGGAAAAGATTATAAAGGTGATATAGTGATATATCATCCAAATGGATTATTATTAGGAAGATTATAACTTTGGTTACATCCAGTAGCATCTGCAAGACTTTTAAATAGTTGCCAGAATGAGAAAAAATAACAGTTGGGATATAATTGACCTTGTCTTGAATCACAGTGGAACAGATCACTGGTTTATACCCCTTTGAGTCTATTTTACAATGATTCTGTCACTACTGTGATAACATGATTTAGAAGGAACCTATCTACAAAGTAAAGTAAAAAGAAGAAACACTACAATTTCATATTTTCTTTGCCTAATTATAAACATTATTTTCCAGCAATAAGAAGTGTTTCAAGACATATACAGTAGTAAACGTGTGTTAGTTGCAGCTTGGGAGTTGTTTGCAGGTGTATGACTCAGGGTTTACTTATATTTGCAAATCACTTGGAAGGGGATAATCAAAAAATAATCTACTTCAAAGAAAACCCAAAGTAAAATGGGTAATGGATATCATATCATCAACATGATTCAAGCTAGAATTGTGTCAAATCAGAGTAGTTAAAATTATGAGTAAGAAAATAATTGTTGAAAGTCATTCCACATCAAAATAGTCAACAGTCATTTTAGTTCTTTGAGAGAGTCGCTTCTGTCAAATATGTTCCAGCACATGGAGGGTGATTTACAGTTTTATAATTCTACTGATCATAAATTCTATTTTGGATGCTGTCCACAAACGCACTAAACAGTTGCTGTGTGTATACAAGTCAGAATATTTTTGGTCAGCTGAGAATGTACCTACCCTTGAATGCTCTCATTGTTCCACCTAGAGGCATAAAGGGTAGAGTTTACTGAATTATCCTAATTTTCTTGATCTAAAATTTTAGTTTGAAATATACTGTCAAGGCATTTTCTTACAGATTAAATAAACAAAGTTCTTATTTCATTTAGGAAGATTGTATTTTACAGGGTTTTGAGTTGCCCTTTTGTGAGAGCAGTGCCTTTTCCTGTGCTTAGAGATAATCCTAGCTCCACTTGCAGCATCTGTGCCTTAATATCAATATCAAGGCTACAAATGTTGCTCAATGACACAGCCTCAGTGCGTGCCTTTCAAAGATTAATGTTGCTTTTTACTGGAAGGGATATATGAAACAGAATCACACCACATGAAAAAAAAAAGACTTTCAAGGAAGCTAGCAAATCTTGTGGAAAATTTCCTTTAGCAGTATGTATCCTCATGTGTACAGCTTCAGAGAGACTCATGAGATGGCTCTTTTAAGGCTGCTTTGAAACCAGAAGGACTCTGGAACACTGAAGGCTATGCCTGAGTTGACTGTACTAGGTGTATCTCATTTGAAAGCAGGACTCCACTGCACTGTGCTGTATTCAGAATAAACCTACAATTCCACTTTATGTCAAGTTTTTTGTACAAACAAGACCTTATTGCTTCTCAGCATGCCCACTGTATGTTTGTGTTTCAATGTCATGTAGTCCAAACTTAATGCCAGGGACTGACAGTAGGTCACAGAGCATGGAATTAGAATACATTTTGTAGTGTTCTTTTTTAAATCTTCCATTTCACGTTAAAAGTTTTAGACAGTCATCATAGAAAATTTATTTTCTTTGTTTATTTACCTTCTCTACTGATACAAACAAGGCTATTATTGATGAGTTCTCCTTTGCAGTTTGGGGAAAATTTTAAGAAATTTTACTTTTCAGATTTGTGAGGGAAATTAATTTGAGCACAAAGACTGGGAAAATAAAATAGGTGTGACTTCACCAGCTTAGGAAAAGATGGAATCAGGGGGGCCCACATCCAGAAAAGCTGACTGAGAAGAGTAAGGGCTCATGTTGCACCCTGTATAGCTGTAAGACAATTGAAACTGGGCAAAACCCTTGACTGCCTGAAGCTACATGCTTTGGTTTCCTCTCTGTCTTTCCCCTTTTCCACTGCCACTGCTCAGACATGAAGCCTTCATCACCCCTAGTGTGGTTCTGCCTATAGAAGCTAATATATTAACTGAAAAGTCAAATTTTCTTTTAACAAATGAAGCCTTGTTAGGCTGGCCCTTTTTTGTTTGCTGCCATATGGTTGCAGTTTTGGCAAAGTGGTTTTCCTCCAAAGCTGTTAATATCCACCCTCCTCCAAGAGCTGAAAACAGATAAAATATAAGTACTTAAGGCAGAATTTTAATTGGATATGTGTAGGCATGTTGGCATAAGGCAGATTTCACAGTGGTACATTATAGACTTAAAAGTATATATATTTTTTTTTAAATTTAGTTCCTGTTTTGCAGCATTTACCTTGTCCTTTCTAAATCTCCATTTGGTTAAAATAAGATCTTTGATAAAGTGGACTTAATTAATACAGTTTAATAAAATGAGCCATGAAATTTCTCACTAAGAAGGACACCTCTTAAGTATACAGTTTTGAACACTTAACCATAATTTTGCAGTAGCCAACCAAAACAACCAGACAGTACAATAAGGATAACATCACTTCTCTCCCAACTTCCCTTTGAAGCTGGTATGCTGTGCAAAAAGACCAAAATACCTGTAGTATCATAGATGGCAAAAAAGACAGAAGGAACCTGACTCTGTAGCTGATGAGACGAGGAAGCTCCAGCAGCTGGTGTCTGCTCCCAGTGCTGTTTGATGCTTCCTCCAGAGAAATGCATATGCAGTCTGAGATTACTAAGCTGCAGGTCATTGAACTCTTTAGCAACAATTAAAGGTCTGCACTTTAGGAAAGAGAGCCACACATTTGTGTATGGTTCTGCACTTCCTTGTATCCTAACAACTGGAATATTAATGTGGAATTTTAATTTGCAATGGCAGAACATCTGGGGGGAATTTGCATGACCAAAGTCAATATGCGAGGTTACAGAAGGCAGAAGTGATTTTTCTTTTATTTAAAATGCTTTTCAGCCAGCCCCACTCTTGTATGGAGCCTGTCCCACTCAGTACCCAAGAGCAAGGAGGTGTGCATGTGTACATGACCAAGTTGCTTGTCCATGGTCACTTCTGTGTGTTCTGGTAGGCTGACTGTGGCATTCTTAGTGTATCTGCTGGATTCCTTTTGATTAGGACAAGCAAACTTTTTTGTCATAGACCTTTAGGAATCAACCTTTGCAGTGGTATGGCCCTTTGGATCCAAAATTCTCTTCAGTGGCACTCATTGTTTTTGCTTCCTTTTCTCAGATATTTTAGGCCATCCTTTTGGAATAACAAAAAGATGAATATCACATGCAATGTGCTGTAGTGTTGTTGCTGTAGTGCAGGGTCTTCTGCTGATAAATTGTCTGAGCTGTTGTTTTATCAGAGCACACTCCTCCTCTTGACAGGAACATATTCCCTAGTGTTTTACCACTGCCAGCAGTGTCCTTGATTATCAGTACAAACCATGCCTTTAACTCTTTGAGGCCCTGCATCTTCTGGTGCTTTCACACATGCATTTCTGCCCCTGTATTATTAGTACCAAACTTTCTATTTCTGTTAATAATATCTTCATTTCAAACTATTTGAACACCAATTTAAATGTATGCAATCATCTAGATTATAAAATAGTGGAGAACAGAAGGAATATAGATATAAAATATTAGGAAGAAATGGTTTTAGCATTTATTTATGGAGAACATGATAGTCCTAATGTACTGCATGTCACTGAACTTAAAGATCATGCAAATTCTACAGAAGTTATGACATATAATTGGGTTTTTTCTTTTTGTTTTTTGGTTTTTTTTACTTCTACATCATAAAAACCTAAACAAGAGATAAAAATGTATCTGTTTTAATGATTCATTGAATCCCAAAACAAACCTTACAGAAGCTGGGCAAACTGCAAGATAATTGTAGAGCTTTTAGATATGTTTCATAACAAATGCAATGGGAGTTGGATGCAAAAGCTGCAAGCATTTATTTTATTTTCTTATACTCAGTTATTCCTATTATATTAGCAATTTCACCCTGAAGTGTCTTAAATGTAATATTCAGCTCTATATTCTTCCTACACCAATTTTGTTTGAAGCAGCCTACTACAACGGAAGACTTAGGTTAAGCAGAAAATAGAGTAAAAATGTAAGTCTTTGGACCATATTTACCAAAGTAGTCTTCAACTCTGATACATTTTCTTTTTACATTTCCGCTCTCTCTGTAAGTGCCAATTTACCTTTTATCTCTGTCTATGCTTTCTGTGCTCAGTGTTAGGCTTCTTTTTCCAAAACTGTTGCAAAACAATTCAGTCATTATATTCACAGACTTGGATAAATTTTTTCTCTCATATGTTCTCTAGAAGTAACAGAGAATATTGATAGCAAACAAAGAAACTTAAAAAAAAGGAACTCTAAAGTCATAAATATTGACATCCATCAGAGAGTAAATGTATAGCTTAATTCTTGTCAATTTTGATGTAGTCTACTACTGGCTGTCAGACCTGGTCTTCAACAGAACTGCTTGAACAGAGGAGTCTTCTACAAACTCTCTTTTAATTGGAGGATTGACATGTAATTTTGACTGACTTAATATGCTGAGACTTTTCAACAGTATTTTCCCTCATGAGATGTAACATGCTGTTAAAACAGCATAGGAAATTAAGGCCCTATTTCAATACTGAAATTTTCTCCTTTTTAAAAAATAAAAACTAAAACCATCAGCAGTCTGGTGTGCTGCACCATTATTTCTGAGTAGCCAAACTTTTTTTTTTCCCCTCACAGAATACAAACAATGTATTCTTCTTTGGAAAATTTTGTCAAATCTAAAGGTTTTTTAAATTTTATTTTCTAGAAATATTTATTCTCAGCAAGAGGGGTAATGCATGCTGAATCCCTACCATCTCTTCTTTTATTTTGTTCTCAAAACTATTACCTGATCCATCCATTCTACTGTTAATTATGGTTAAAAAAGAAGTCTTTGTGACCACACACATGAACCATTTATGTACAGTTTGAATGCTACTCAAATCTGTGGAAATTCAAATAGTGTGCTTACCGCTGTTATTAAAGGCTTGCTTCACTATTTTAAAAATATTCTCAAATTATATCATTTCCTTCTAGAATAAATGAGAGATATTGATTTATAAAGATGTGTATGTTAATATGTCTTTATATAGAGCTATATTATATACACTTCTACTTTTTTTTTTTTTGAGATAGAGTGCAGAATGTATGAATACATAGAATGCAAAACTAAGAAAATCAGATTTTCAGTGACTTCCAAGGGCATGAAGCTCAGAAATACTGACAAATAATAGTAAAATGAAGAGTTCAGTACTATGACGTTTAAGCATGTTTGGGGACAGTGCTTAGAAAAACTGTCAATGTTTCTCTACAGAAAATCAAAAGTAAGTGAATAAAAGTTTTTCTGACTTTAAAAGTTTGGATATACCTGCCTAGGGACCTAACCTTACAAAATCACACTGATAAAAACAAATTGTGTTAGATCTCAAATTGGTTGTGAAAGTTGCTTAAAAAATAGTATTGTTCACATTGCCTCCTGGGTTCTATTGGTAGTAAATGGGTTCCTAACACTTAAGTGGATTTAAAAATATTTCTGAGGATGATGTTAATGCTGCACTCTGCTCTTCCTGGTCAGTTCTCTCCTCTGTCACACCTGAAGTCACTGAGCTGTATAGAATGTATCTTTTTCCACCATGGGGTTGAATATATGTCTAAGCTTTGCCCATCTAGATAAGAGATAAAAGGACCAACAAAGGAAACTTTCAGAACTTGAAAAAAAAATTAAAACATTTTCAAAGTTATTTCTAGTATAACGGAAGCCTTCCCTGTTTCTCCACTGAACCACAATGGTATGGAGGGAGTTTCCATATAAACAGTTTGGCTGGATTTCACAAAGTTAATGTCAGAGTGCTTGCTGGTGTGCCTAAAAAGTAACAAGCCAATGATGTCCTCATTCTGTAATGCTCTAATAATCATCCTGCTGTAATTCCAGGTTAAGAGATATTTTTTTCAAGCCATGATAAATGATGTGAAAAGAATTATTGGATTACTTGAAAGTTTTAGAAATCATACGTTTCAATTCAGCTTTTTCCTTGCTGTTTAATTTGAACCTTGTAACTATTTAGCCACTTACACACATGTGTGTTAATATTTTATTTAATTTGTTTGACTAAATTGAACAGCATTTATTTCTAAAGCAGAATCAAATTCAATACTAGGTTGAAAAAACGTATGCAGAATAGGAATCAGCACATCAATGGAATAAAAAATATCTGAAGAAAAATGAGGCTTTTGCAGCCTGTGGCCAGAAAATGCTTTAAAGGCAGTAGAATATTCCTAATTTCTAAAATAGGTTTTACAGATTTGGCTTTAATAATCAGTTTGTTATTTTCATGTGTGATTGCTGATGGCAAATCTCTAAAACTTTATTCAGTATCTCTGGTGGTGTTTTATATGAAATGCTAGGAGTGTTACTGTCAAAAAAACATTAGGGTTGGAGATGTTGTGGCAAGTGAGACTATGATGAAGTTTATCTTTCATAAATAATATCGAGATCTAAGTCTACTAAAACTGTATTAATAATGGTTTCTTGAAAATTTGGCTGATTCACTCTTATTTTCCTTCTAGTAGTCCTTGGATTTAAATAGATATGAATCTTTGGATTAATATTTCTAGTAATCGCATTTAGAGTAATCACAAGAACATCACATGCTAGTTGAAAAACCTTTGGCTTATTATAGAGTTTACAGCATACCAAATTGTTTCTAGTTTTCATTCCACCTACAGAAAATGAAGTAATTCAGAATATTGAACTTATTAAAGTGAATTCATTTACTTTCTAACCCAGACTATTAACCTGAGTTCATGATTGTAATGCTGGGATCAGTATTTTCTTATTTCATTTCTCTGTATTCAGGAAGGTACTGCATTAGAATGCCTTCACATCCTTCAAAAATTATTTGTGACCAGTCCTACTATGTAACTCATGGTACCAGGAATTTTACAAAACTGTTTTTCTACTTTTATCCATTACTGGTCTTTATTTTAGGTTATTGCATTATTACAATTCTGAGAATGGCTGAGTTTAAATTATTGATGGATAATATGAATTTCTATTAAATGCTAAAAACAACATTTAGTCTAAAGTTGTTCTGGAAGCTACTTCTCAAATTCATTTATTATTCATTGACAATAAATACTTGCACTTCATGTGTGAATTTAGATAAATATTTCTTACAAACTCTGCTGTTTGCTTTTCTGTTTACAGAGTATGATGGCCTATCTCAGTTATTTTGTACTACTTTGGCTTTCCGCTACGCTGTTTGAAGTGTTTCATAGAGCACAATTCTAAAGAATACATTATTTTGTCAGTACACAAATCCTCCTATTTGTGTATCAATATGGCATTATATAGAGCCCAGCCATTCTTCTCAAATTTATGTAAGGAGAATATCAATATATTTGAAAATTTTGAAACAAGTAGCAAGAAATATGGCTAAACAGCTCTAAACCAGAATGTGACACTACATGTAGGTGTTGGGTTTGCTTATTGAACCCCCCCAAGTTTTGATCTGCTTTGTAGTGTAGGAAATAATCATTAACCTGCAATAACCTTTATGAAATATTGGTGGAACTAGTCTGATTTTCAGCTAACGTGTACCTGCACGACCACTTGAGCGCAAGCTGAGATCCTTTAGCCTTGACAAATGACCTAGGTAAGGAATCATTCCTGGAGTACATTTTGTGAAACTCGTCGGAAGAGTTGCATTTGTATCATTCCAATTTCTAAAACAACAAGCCATGCAGGACTAAGTACAATGCTATGAGAGGTATTTGCAGTGTTGTATCAGCACAGATCCCTGAAACAAGACCCTAGGCTTCAGAGCTGGGAGAGTGAGAATAGAGCTGTTGGCATGAGGGAGCTCATAGACAGGATGAACTGGGTTTATATAAGCTCATCCATATGCAAACAGTCCAGTGAGTTGCCAGAGCTGTGCCAGCATGCCACCCACTCAAGTAACATCTTTATTATTCATTGAAAGATGCTGCAGTTTTCTTGTGGTGCTGCAGAGCCTGTGTAAGCAGGGGATAAATATTACAGAAGGTGGTTATAGAGTTTGTGTGTAATAAGGCAAGTTCCTGTTGAGAACCTGACTTGTTGTCAGGAAGCAGAGGTTGATAGTTATTCCCTAAAAAGCAAGGAAATATCTGTGCCTGGTGGGTGCTGGTGACACACTCCACTGACCACTGAAGTTAGTTATTACCTGAAATACCAAACACAACTTACTCTTAACTCAGAAGAAATCTTGGGGTAGTTTAATCTCAGATAAGTTATTTCATTTTTAAATGGACTTTTTGTTTTAACCTGTTTTAAAAGATTTGAAAGGGAAGTGAGAGAAAAAGAAAAAGAAAAACACTGATGCAAAACAAAACAATATATTGTAGTAGCTGGAGGTGAAGGATGATGAAAGAACAAATGACCATAATTTACAAGAACAAAAGTGAGACAAACATGGAGCATAGAAAATGAATTATAAAATGAAGTTAGAAAGAATAGAAAGGAGAGAAGGGAATTTACCTGATCAGCTCTTCAAAGGAGAAGTTCACTCTGAAATCTGGTGCACTGGGGGCAAGGAAGCCTCTGAACCCAGCTAGGCAAAAGCAACCAGAAAAAAAAGTGTCACACTGTCTCAAGTTGAACATGATTTATAAAATAACCTCAGGAGAAATCTTTAATCTTCCATCAATTATAATTTCATTATTCAAAATTTTAAAAATATGTGTCAGTACATGCTTCTCATTTCCACAGCTCTTCACAGGACCTTGCAGCAGTTACCAAATCTATGAAATCAACGTTATAGTTTACTTAACAGCTGTATGTAACTTCTTGAGATATCTCTGTGCAGATATCTTTTTTTGAGCACTTTCTTCAAATAGTTCTCTGTTAACCAGTTCTGTGTTACCTAGTTCTGCTTGTTTGCTAGTCCAGTGTTGCTTAGCACAGAGCTGTAAAAAGACTTGCTCAAATTTGAAATTACATAAATTTGGGTTTGTGGTGCCAGGAATGATAGGATAAAGGGTTGAGCTTACTTAGTATTTTTAGCAAGACTATGTAGTATACATTTTTTATATATATGCACTCAGTGTACTATCTTTTAACAGTAGTCAAAAAATTTTACTGAATTAAGTAAAATATTTTGATTGGTCATGGTGTCATGTAAATTTTTCAAACTTTTTTTTTTCCTTACTAGACGAAAGCAGTGAAAATGATTACTCATAGGTGGTGAGTGTAGTGTTACTATTATCCTATAAAACTTCCCAAGACAAGGACAGAAATTGCTCTGAGACAGTAACTCCTTTTTTCAGAAAATATTATTAACTTCCATTGAAGTCAAAATAGGGATGACTCTTTCTTAGACTGTATTTCATCAACCGCTGCACTGCCAGAAAAATACATAAAGGAAAATTATGCATAAGGACACTTTCTCTTTCAGGAAGACATTTAGCTGCAAATTGCTGGGAAAATGCTAGGAAAGATTGCTGGATGTCCATCTTATTCTTATGCTCTTCTGTGGTCATCTAATAGTAGCCATTGTGATTGAAGCTGATGAATGATGAAGCTAGATGAAGCTGTGCTCTGATCCAATGCAGCTGATCCTGTGGTCTTGCAATAAAACATCCATCTGTTCTTAACTAATTCCTTGTGATTCAGTAGGCTGCATCTTGTATTTCTGTTCTGTAAGCCAAGGACATACATCTGACTGAAGTTGTGCGTGAAGTTGTTACAATGCTATACAATATATAAATTTGATTATCCCAATGTCTTTAGAAAAAGAATTATCCCCAAAATCTATTAATTTTAAATAGAAAATCAAAATCTGGAAAGACTAACTATATCTCAAGCAGTCTTGCTGCGTGGTAATGTATCTTACCAAATACAATGGATGGATGGATGGATGGATGGATGGATGGATGGATGGATAGATAGATAGATAGATAGATAGATAGATAGATAGATAGATAGATAGATAGATAGATAGATAGATATTTCCCTGCCTTGTGGTAATGACATTCTTGAATAGAAATGAGTCCTAGTCCAGTGGCTGTGCTCTAGAAAACAGGTATTTTAATTTTCCAATAAGATCTGCTCATCATTGACTGAACAGCATGCATTCTGAAGGAGGATAAATTAAAGTTGTCAAAGCAATCAACTGAACATGAAAATATTCTAACTTTGAAGTGTCTGTGATAAATGTATGTTTCATGATACAGTGGAGTGCTTTGACTGAGCTCTTCCTGGGTGAATAATACATCAACAGTCAGCAATGCAAACATGTAGAAGGGCCAGTGTGTTTCACAAAGTACAGGTCACTGCTGACAAATCATCTGTCAAGTAAAATGAATTTTCCTTGTTGACTTTGAGGTTATAGTTATTAAAGATACAGCACTTACACAGTGGTAATGTAGAGTTATAGTCAATATTGGTATAAAAACCAGAAAAGAGCTGTGGGGATGATTTTTCCTAGTTACTGAGGGTTTTTCCATTAGGTTGATTAGCTGTGATCTGAGAGCTATTTTTGTGAGTTCTGAGCCACACATAAGCAATGGAATGTAACCTTTAGATCATAGATACTAGATAGTGTTACTTAAATTCAAGCTGTCCCTGTTGATTTTGTTTTCTTTCTGTATATGCCACGAAAAATGTCTCTAAAAGCACTTTCAGATAAATATTCAGCATCACCAAATATTATCATACACAGTGCCATCATCATCCAAAGAGCCAGGCTGCTGACAGAATTTATAGATTTTATGCAAGGCATCCTTTTTTTTCTGAGTTTTATGAAAAAGAAAATTTAAAATTTCTAAGCCATTGGAGTTGCCTTATAATATAGCTGAAATGCATGAGATAAACCAGAATCCTGCATACCTTTCTCGGAACCTAGGATGCTTCTCCCATAATAAACTTTAATTGCAGTAGTCTGCTGGATGTTTGGTGTACTTTTTCTCATACAACATCCTGTACCTAGCTATCCTTATCTCCTCTCAGGGATACATGCATTAGGTTAGTTTATTCACTAGAACACCCTGCCATGCTAACTGCTGTCACAATGTAGACAAGTAACTTTTTTTAGCTGCCTGAAATCATAAATATAAAAATTATATCCCATTTAGCTTTATACAAGGCTGAAAGCTTTAATTAAAAAAAAAAAAAGCTTTCAGTACTTACTCTAGCATCAATTTCTTTTCCAGCTTTGCTAAACTTACCTGCCTGCTTACCTAAATGATTCATTCCTTCATATTCTCTACTCAGAAAATTTTTGCTCACTACTAGTCAGTACTAAAATCCTCCGCTTTTTTGTTTCCCTAGCACCAGAAGTGTTTAGGTTTAGCAATGTTTACCTGGTATTTATGTATCAAAAAAGAATTGTTTAAAATAGTCGGTTCATAATGATCCTCCTCAGTAAAAAAAAAACAGAGAAAAATCAAGAAAAATTCATAGTTAACAGTAGAAAAAATAAAATTGAGAGGCCCTTAAATTACTTAGCATTTAGAGCAGATCTGCCTTACAACATGTTTGAAATCATGTGCCCTCTGATATCAACGATTCAGTCCATTCCAAACCCCACAATAAACATATACTGAATCCCATTGGGAACAAGATGTCTTGTAGAAATTATCGTATAGCATACCAGATGGCATCTTTCTTGCAGACATCACTTCAGTGTGCTTTCTTCTGTTGCCTTGGTGAAGAAAGAGCCAAGTACTGCTAGCTCTGTAAGAAATTTAAGTGTCAGTTTTCCCATGTAGAAATGGGTGCATCTTTTTTGATTGTGGTGTCACAGAAGGATTATCATGGAATTTATGTAGTTTGAAATCACAGGACAGCACGGTAGTGTGTAAGTGCATTGAGGTGAGACCATCTCATACAACTTGCATGGCGTTTTCAATGTCAGCCCCAGCTTCAGGCATAGCCAAAGTGTAGGCACTATCTGCAGCAGGACACTGGTGGGGCTGGCACTGAGTCATAGACTTTAAAAAATCAAGAGACAGCCTTTTAGTCTCAAAGCAGGAGCATCTGCTCCAGGTTCCCATTGCACTGGCTCAGAAAAACTGCCCAAGCAACCCCTCTGAGGTAGAACACCTGAACTGGCTAAAGATCTGGAGGTCTTAAAGAGCTGCAAGTTCCCTAATCCAAACAGTCTGTGCCTGCCTTTGCCTTGCTGTAACCTTTGGTGGAAGGAGAAGGGAAGAAAAGCCTTGTGATAACAGGATACTTTAGCAATGAAATGATAGTCAGGGGCGAGGGCTAGGCAGCAAGCTGACTGTTTCTCCTCACCTTCTTTCCCCTCGCTGAGCAACCTTATGTTGTGTTGATGGGTTCAGACTCGTAGTTATACTGGCAAAGGACAGAGCTGGAGAGAGTGCACAGTGGGACCAGCAGTGTTATAATCATCCAGGGCTGGAGCCATGGAGACAGTTAGACACAGTACCAACAGCTACATCAGGAAATGTGTCTGGGGAGCCACTCAGCAACTGAATTTTGCCTACACTGTTGCTAGGCATTGAGCCAAGCACTCATCACTGGCAGCATAGCTTCCATGCTGTTTATAGTAAGGTAAGGAAGAAGCAGTTCGACCATGAAACTGGTATATTGATTATTGTGTGTGCCTTTTTGTGGGCAGCAGATTTTTGGTGTTGGGGAACAATACAGAGACATTTGTGTCTCTGCATTTATAGGAAATACAGGAGCCAGTCATGCATAATCTATTAAAAGGGATTATGCTTCACTAGATCTCTTTCTGATATGAATTTTTCTGCTTACAGAGGAAAGGGGAAGACAGAATCAGGAATCCTTTTAAATGAAGTTTATTAATTCTCAATCAACTTAGAAAAAAATCAGAAAGGATAGAATTCTCATCTTATTTAAGATAACTTTCTTCTCAATTTTCCCTCTGAAGATCTCCCCAGCCTTTTGAATTTGCCTACTCGGGGGAAGTCCCCTATATCTCAGATCAGCATAGCCTACCCTTCTTCATGCTTGAGCACTATCCTGAAGGGATTCTGATCTGTCTATACACAAAGATATTCATTCATAGTGGAGAAAATTTTCAAAATGGGACTGATTTGCAGACATGCGTGAACAAATGCATTTCTATCTCAGTCAGACCTAGATTTCCTTTCAGTTTGGCATACCTACTTTCTCTGAGAATAAATTAATAATTCATTCATTTATTTGAAGTACCTTTAACAATGAGAAAACTCTTAAAAGTTTCTTTGGCAACTGCAGATTTACCAGTGCCTGGTGAGCGTTCAGTATTCTTTTTAAAGACATAATGAACCTTTCACACTTTGTGTAGTAAATGTATCAAGTCAGTAAGAATACCTGGAATAGCAGAAGATCTTATAAGAGACCTTAAGCAACTTTCCAACTTCATGAAAGATATTCTATGCTCAACTAAAATTATTCTACAAAATTATTATGGACTTCGGTTTGCATGAGATGTTTCACAAATCCAGGCAGCAATATCAGAGTGAAAGGTCATCCGGTTTTAGTCCAAGGACTAGTCAGATTGGAGTTGAAACTATTAAAATACTGTTAATTCTATGTATTTGGAATCTGTTCTGCAACTGCTCAGGGACCTTCTGTGTGGCACTGGAAGAGACATTGTATTGTGATGTGTTGGTTACACAGTAGGTTTGGTTTTCTATGGAACAGTTGCCTGCCATAGTACTATCAGTTCCATATTATCCCCTTGACAAATATCTATAATTACCTTATGCCTGGAATTACATTCCTCCTTTGAGATGGTCATTGCTCAAGATTCACAATAGATAAGAAAAACAAAAAAGTAATTAATTTGCTTAATAAATGGTGTACCACTGACAGGATTTCTTCTAGAATTCTACCCTGAATATACCTGTTTCCTGCCTTTTTTGCTAAGTCCTTTCATATGGTTATGAAAAACAAAAGTTTAGTAAACAGTCCTTTCAGAACAAAGGAATAAAATATTTCCATTTCGAGAGAAACTGTCTTAAAGATGAAATGTAAATATAAAATACATCATGAAGTATTTGGTTTCTTATGCAGAAAATTATTTTTCCGCTTATTTAAAATTCATAATCTTTTTTTTCCAGTTTTAGTTGATAAAATTTAAATCCTCTCCAGAAATCATGCAAATCTTATGTCTACTTGCTATCATTCACATTTTTGTAAGAAAGGATATAAACTTACAATTTTATTCTTTAATTATTCATTTGAAATGGTGACCTTTTCAATTTGAATTATTATATGTTGGTATGAAGGTTTTCCTGTGTCTTAAATTTTACAGTTGAAGAGATCATGCAGATAATCTAATTACTTTGACTAAAATTGTTGTGCCTTTTTTATGTCTTTTGCTGTACTACACGAGAGAAACTGTGAAGTATATTCATTATTGATTCATTAAAGGGTTTTTCTATTATATAAGCAGAGATGCAGACCACTACCTATCTTACATTAAAAGGGGAACGGGGAAGGCATAGTAAACCATGCCATGGGCTATGCTTTAAGTACTGTGTTTCTTAATGTCTTGTGAAATGTAAAAATCTACAACAAATAGATATGTAAAGCGTAACTGGTATGAAGATTCTATTCAGATTTAAGAGCTCTAGGTTGCTTTTGAATCTTGCTATTTTCTGCATTTGTTTTGACTGCTCTCATCATTCAAGATTGACGCTTGGATGGGTGTGTAGGAGGAAGCAGCAGCAGCAGGCTTACAGCTTGCAGACAAAAAAAAAATCTGCCTTATCTGATGGCTATTATTGAAAATGCGAGGTGTAGCCTAGGCTGGGTAATGAAGGGGAGCGAGCGAGGGGGAGCAAGAAGCATGGAGCTGCATACTGATGAGTGTAGGAGTACTTGATAAAAAGAATTCTTGCTGCTGGCAGTGCATTGCTCATTGTGGAGTATTCCAACAATCACATATAACGGAGAGCAGCTTAGCTGACAGCTTGATATGCCTTTTTTTTTTTTCCTCTACTGTATGACGTACTGGTCTGTAGTAAAGATTAATAACCAAGAAATGTAGAGCTGCGATCAGACCTTACGTTATATACTGCCCTGAAAACTATGTTTTACTTCTGACTTTTCTGTTTGCTGAAAACATTAATCTGTCAAGCTGGCGGGCTCGTTTGATACCAACTTTTCCAGGAACACGATGTGGCAATGCCACCTCTCAGCCCAGGACTACCGCTATTATCCAGTGGATGGTTATTCGTTGCTTAAACGCCTCCCTCTTCACCCTCCTACAGGACCCCGATGCCCTGTCCAGACAGTGGGACAATGGTTGGAAAATATTGGGCTACCTCAGTATGAAAACCACTTGCTGGCTAATGGATTTGACAATGTGCAATTCATGGTAAGAAATCTTCCGTGCATAGCTGTGTATATACACTGTAGCTGCCTTTTCTGTCTGTCTCGTATGTGCTCGTAAAAACCTTAGAGCTATTCTGCATTGCACTAAGATCTGTTTAGTGTTTCACTTTCCTATGTGTAGCTAAATTAATATATAAACTACCTTTTTATAAACTTCCAGACTGTACACATTACAAAAGAGTCTAGCCTGAAATTTGGTAAAATAAAAACTGAGTATTAATGTTCTTTCTCTCCATAAATCCTCCGGTTAAAGCAGAAAAATACACAGTTGTTTAAATCCATTGCAGGATTTTCATAGTATGGAAAAGCTGCAAACACCCCTTTCTGCAGTGCATCACATTCTTACTTTTATTTCATCATTAACTTGTAATGATAATTAAAGAACATGCAATGCCATTCTTGCCTTGAGAGGTATTTTAAAAACAGAAAATTATTTAATGAAGTGTGGTCTCTCTGCAAGTAATTCTGGATGTCTCGGTTAAATATTTTTGCATCTTAGATAATTAGGCTGTGGCATTCACTTGTTGAAACTTATGCCCGGAGACAAAAAGTAATGCATTCCTATTAATTGTTCCATTTTTGTGTTTTAACTCTAGGCATTTATCAGGAATGTTTGAAAGAAATGAAATTTTAGTTAGGTCAGGATTTACAATATCACCATGTGGTGTAAAGTAACAGACCTGTCATGCACAAACTTTCCACTGAAATGAAAATTGACAGTAAAGAGAGAAGCTTACTTGTAAAGCTGTTATATAATCACTTTTCTACTTGCTTCAGTATTCCTCCTACTTGAGCCTCTTCCAAAAATCCTGAGTGCATTTCTTAAAAGGTATCAGGTCTTAAAACATATTTTAAAATATCTTTTAAATATATTTTAAGCATCCATGTATATATTGGAGCAATTCTAACTTTCCATAACTTTCTTCTGCCATATAAGAAACAGAAGTGAAATGGCATGAATATTAGATCTGTAAAATCATCACATGAGTTGTGTCCTTCCTCTTTACATTATTTTGCCAACATCATTATATGCCTTTGGACTACTGATCAAAAAATTAAGAGACATATCTCTGCCATTTCCACGTTACAATTGTGTAGACATTTCTCCCTGTTTTTAAAAGGCTACCATGTGATCATTTACTTAGATCAGTAAAAATCATTGTAATCTGTACCTTTAAATATTCTTTAAAACAAAGCTGTGCTGTCAGCCCAGAAATATAGGGAAGGGAAAAAAAAGTGTATCATGCTGCAGTTTCCTAAAATGTAACTGCATATTCTTATATATGTTGT